>NC_069390.1:4565000-4880000 GCF_027475565.1 Acinonyx jubatus | reverse complement strand
TACAAGTTTTGTTTCGTTTTGTTGTAGAGAGAGTGTGTGCGAGCAGGAGAGGGGCAGAGAGAATCTCAGGCGTGCCTCACACAGCGCGGAGCCCGACGTGGGGACCGTGAGATCACGACCTGAGCCGAAGTCCCGAGTGAGCCCCCCAGGCGCCCCTCCAGTCTCACTTCTATTGCAGTCAACCGATATTATTTTGTTTGAACTTTTAAGATACTAAGGTATCACGCCGTCAATCACAGAACATGGCTGAATTTCACTGGTATGACTACACTGCCCGCCTGGATACTTTCTAGCTGAGGCTCCCACACGCTCCCCTGGTCCCCTGGTCCCCTTGTCCAGACGGCGGCAGTTACCGTTAAGGCAAAAGACATTACTTAAGCTCACAAATGAACTTAGTGAACTATGAACTTAGTGAACAAATGAACTCTAGTGAAACTATCAGAATTTGGGGGCTATTTACAAATTTCTAGCTCAAAATGAATGTATGCCCTACTAATCATGAGGTCGCTGTTTGTCCGTTCTGGCCTCCTGAGTGCGGACTCTTCCCGTCGGTGCCATCTTTCCTCTAAGACCACAAGCTGAAAGAACACTTACATGTTAAAGGTGGAGACGGAATCCCAAAAGCTCACACAGCTGACATCGTAGTAGCCTGTGGAGAAACATGGGGAGGCCAGCAAAGCCTAAAGCCTTTCACGGCTCCCAGAGCGGCCCCACGCCCGACATCAGCAAGGGTGCGGTCTCTCTGGCCCGGGGAACAGCTGGCTCACAAATACCACCATGGACTTGGCTTGGTTGACAGCGTCTGAACCAACTGGCCACTGTATTCAGAAGTAAGAATTACCTGAAATTTACCCCAAAATTGGCAGAAAAAAAAAAATTTCAAAGACTAGCGGTCACTCCTTAAACGGAGTAACGATGCCAAATCCCTCTCTGTTCCGATTCCCCTATATGGTTGACTCCTGAACAACATGGATCCACTTCTGTGTCAATTTTTTTCCGATAAATGCAGTCCAGCACTGTAAATGTGTTTTCTCTTTGTTAGGATTTTCTTAATCACACCTTCTGGAGCTTTATTGCAGAATACAGCATATCACACATGTAATATACAAAACTCACGTTAACCATTTATTTTGTCGATAAGGCTTCCAATCAACAGTAGACTGTTGGTAGCTAAGTTTTTGGGGAGTCAAAAGTTGTATGTGGAATTCTGACCACACAGGGGGTTCAAGGGTCAAGTGCGTAAATCAGGAAAATTATTAGACATCTATTACATTCCGGTTCCAGGCCCGGGGGATACAGCAAAGGACAAAACCAGGTTTCTGCCCTCATCTGTGCTTATGTTCTAATGAAAAAATCGCTGGGAAGTAACAAATTAGCAATTAAATGCCAGCACCTTCGAGAAAATCAAGCGGTTTCTAAGTGGCAGGGAGTGTTTCAGGTGACACAGGGGTGGGAAAGGGAGGCAGCAGTGGGTGTGCAGAGGACCGGCACAGAGTCCAGTGTGGCTGCGGCGGGGTAAGCAGGGAGGAGGGGGCAGGAGGGAGACGGGAAGGGGTGCCAGAACATGTAACGGAGAGTGTCAAAGCCACTGCTGACACCTGGGCATGGACTCTCAGGGAGATGGAAAGCAGGACTGACGTGGTCTAAGTTACAATTTTAAAGGCCCACACTAGCCGCTTGCTATGTGGAGGAAAGCTCACAGATAAATGCTTTTTAAAAAGCAGATCTAATGAAGCCAGTAATAAGTGGGGAACACGAGAGAAAGCACCAGTTAAGAGGCTACTGCAATGAACCAGTGGCCTGGGGCAGCACGGGTGGCAAGAAGTCACTGGTTTTGGGATCTTTTCTGAAGGTTCGCAGATAGACAGGATCTGCAAGCGGACTGTGGGAAAGAGGGGACTCTAACAGGCCTCCAAATTGAAGCACAGAATTTACAGAGGTGGCAAGGACTACAGGCAGCTCAGGTTTTGGCAGGGGTCGGGGCACAGGAGTTGAGTTTCGGTCATGTTCGAGATGCCCAGGAGAGACAGACGCCAGACGGGCCGCTGGACCTAAGGGCCTGGAGTACTGGTCCAGGCTGGCCGGTGCCCTAACGGGACAAGATGCAATCACCCAGGGGGTGAGTGCAGGTGAAAGAAGGCTAAGGACACAGGGAGCCGCCCTCAGACCAGGACCCAGCAGCAACGGCAACTGAAAGGAGCAACTAGTCAGGGAGGAAAAGCAAAGAGCAAACAGGGACCAGCGCTTCAGGAAGCGCGTGACCGACTCGGGCACGGGCCACAGACGCTCACAGGGCAAAGCTCTTTCAGGCATCAAAACTCAAGGGCAAGATGGGCCGCTGACGATCTGAGAACAGACGTGAAGTGTTGAAACATGGGCTCGTGGGGAAAGAGTTAGATGGCAGAGGGGAACATAGGGAATAATGAACAGAAAGAGTCCTGTCCTAAGTCCTGTGTCATTTGTTTCAAATGAGAGAAAGCTGCATGTGACCGAAAGAATACATGTAAATTAAACTCAGGGGAGGGAGATGAAAGGAAGGTTAATTTGAGATCAGCATGCCTTCAGAGTTTATATGGCTCTTTTTTAACAACAAGTTTTTAAACAGATTCCCGGGGCGCCTGGGTGGCTCAATCGGTTGAGCGTCCACTTCGGCTCAGGTCACAATCTCGCGGTCTGTGAGTTCGAGCCCCGCGTCGGGCTCTGTGCTGACAGTTCAGAGCCTCGAGCCTGCTTCCAATTCTGTGTCTCCCTCTCTCTCTGCCCCTCCCCTAATCATGCTGTCTCCCTCTGTCTCAAAAATAAATAAAAACATTAAAAAAAAAAAGAAGATTCCTTTTCTAAAGGAATAACAAAGAGCACCTGAGCGTAACGGGGCGTTCCTGAGGGGGCTGCACAAGCTCGGCTCCCTCTACTTTCCAGAGTGCTCACAAGAACAAGAACGGTGCAAGCAGGCTCTAAGGAAGGGCAGTTGAGGCAGCACTCGGGGACAGCCAGTATGTGTCCCTGAGAGGTTCACCCACTCTGAAGTCAACCGGAAAGGAAGATTCACTTCACGTGGCTTCACTGAACCAACAGGTGGGGAAGGAATTCAGATTCTTCAGATTCTACCATCAACCCTGGATTTACAAAAAAGGGTCGACGGGGCACCTGGGTGGCTCAGTCTGTTAAGAGTCTGACTTCGGCTCAGGTCATGATCTCACGGTTCATGGGTTCGAGCCCCGCACTGGGCTCTATGCCGTCAGCTCGGAGCCTGGAGCCTGGTTCAGATTCTGTGACTCCCTCTCTCTGCCCTTTCCCCACTCATGCTCTGTCTCCCCCCATCCCCTCTCTCAAAAATAAATAAATGTTAATAAAATTTTTTTTAAAAGACCTGCACTCCAAGAGGACAATATTTAAAGACTTACAGTTGTATTTAAAGAGGAAACTTTTTAGGGGCACCTGGCTGGCTCAGCTGGTGGAGTACATGACTTGATCTCGGGGTGCTGGTTCAAGGCCCACGGTGTGTGTAGAGATTACTCAAAAATAAAAAATGTTTACAGTGCCTGCGTGGTCAGTTGGTGAAGTGTCTGACTCCTGGTTTCAGCTCAGGTCATGATCTCAGTTTCCTGAGTTCGAGCCCCGCATTGGGCTCTGTGCTGACAGCATGGAGCCTCTCTCTCTCTGCTCCACCCCCCTGCCCCCACTCACGTTGTCTCTGTCTCTCTCAAAAATAAATAAACATAAAAAAGAATTTACAAAGAAGTTTATAAAGAAAAAAAAAGAGGAAACTTCCTATCATAATACCACTAAGGTAAGAGGCACACCACACATTTCAAATCATCAACAGCATTCCCTATCTTTGGGGGAATGAGATGAACATAAAAAAATTTACCCTCCAAATGTTTACAGCAAATCTATTTATAATTGGAAAAAAAAAAACCCAACCAAACAAAAAACCCAATACTTAAAAAATTTTCAAAGCGAAGCAGAGTTGTTTCACAGAAAATGTGCTTGGTTCACATCAAGTGCCTGCACTGTTCCAGCAGTGACAGAGCATCAACAAACGTCAATGTCCTTCTCTCCTTCCACTGTCCCTTTATGGGCACACAAGGGGTTATGGACTGTTGAGTGACTTCTGACTTAACTGCTCATGCTCAATTTGAAAACTCTGTTCCAATCCTTTCTTACTTGAATGTCTTAAACACAAACCAGAATTTTAAAAACTGTCAGTAAAATGAAAACAATGACTCTGAATAAATCAAGAATTTTAATATAATTCCTGTGACACCATCAGGAATTTTCTAACCAGGTGAGCCTGGGTGATTCAGTCAGTTGAGCATCTGACTCTTGATTTGGGTTCAGGTCATGATCTCAGTTCGTGAGATCAGTCCCCAAGTCGGGCTCTGTGCTGGCAGCATGGAGCCTGCTTGGGATCCTCTGTCTCCCTCTCTCTCTGCCCCTCCCACACTCATTCATGGTCCGGCTCTCTCTCTCTCTCTCTGTCTCTGTGAAAATAAACAAACAGTAAAAAAAAAAAAAAAAAAAAGAGGGGCGCCTGGGTGGCTCAGTCGGTTAAGCGTCCGACTTCGGCTCAGGTCACGATCTAACAGTCCATGAGTTCGAGCCCCGCGTCGGGCTCTGTGCTGACTGCTCAGAGCCTGGAGCCCGTTTCGGATTCTGTGTCTCCCTCTCTCTCTGACCCTCCCCCATTCATGCTCTGTCTCTCTCTGTCTCAAAAATAAATAAATGTTTAAAAAAAAAATTAAAAAAAAAATTCTCTAACCAGACTACATGTTGAACTTGTCTCAGTTTATCTTAGAGAAATTATCCAATGGCAAAGAAACAAGTCCCATGTGGTTGAGAAGGTAGCACATGTTTTTAAGGTTTATCTTTATTATTTATTTTGAAAGAGAGAAAGTGCTAGCAGGGGGGAGGGGCAGAAGAGAGAGGGAGAGAGAATCTTAATCTTAAGCAGGCTCCATGCTCACTGTGGAGTCTGATGTGGGGCTCAATCCCACAATTGTGAGATCATGACCCAAGCTAAAATCAAGAGTCTGACGCTTAATCAACTGAGCCACCCAAGCACCCCTGCACACATTTTTAAAAAGCAGGATTAAAAAATAAATAAATAAAAGCCTGCCGGAGGACTTTTCAAAAACTTTACTGAGAAAAAACAGAGCAAACAATTTTCAAGTGATTCAGCTACAATATCCTAAGAAAACAATCCGGAACACCAAATAGCTAACAGAATTATCTCCAGAGAATGAGATCACAAGCAATTTTTTTGTTACGCGGTATATCTTTCACAAGGTTCAACTTCTCAAAATGAGCGTGTATTACTTTTATAATAAAAATTTGAACACAGAGATATTAAAGGGAAATTAGACAGACATCACAAAAATCCTTCTGCATCATTTTTATGTATGTCGTCAAAGCCAATTTCTAAAATCTTAATTATAGCAATTCAAACATCAGGGAAGTCTAACACGTCACTGAAATACTTCCACAAGTTTCTGACGCCTCTGCTTAGAGACCGTGATATTCCAGTACCACAGTCGCAGCCTCCCTGGAGCTTTATTGTTAAAATAAGCACAAGGAAGACAAACACAAAAGCATAAAAATGAAAGAAAGCACTGTCCAGAGAGAAAACAGCACCCCCAAAGAACAAAAGTGTCCCCCCCACCCCCACCCCCAGGGCCAGCAGTGACTGCACAGGCTAGGGTCCGTGCAACCCACCAGTGAAGTAAAAATCCAATTTCCCTTCTGGGGCCTCACATGTCCAACCTCTGTGCAATAGCAGAAACACAAGTAGTATCTGGAAATTGTTAAGCACTACCAGTAACACAACTTGCCTTGCTGATCCCCAAAAGGTCCTGCACGGTGCGGCCCTGCCCCTCTCCCCGTGCTCCAGCCGGACCTCCAGACACAGCCCGGGGCCTCATCCCGCTAGCGTGCTAGGCGTGTACACGGGCTCTGTACCTGGGATGCGGTCAGGCTGCCCATCAGTCCCCCCACCCCCCAGTCCTCCGTCCCACAGGCTGCCTTCTTAGAAGCTTTCTCTTTCAACTGTCCTCGCTTCTTCGTGTAATTACTTGACGACACCTGGCTTTCCCACCGCAGCGGATGCTAGCTAAGGTGCACTCTGGGGTCACTGGCACCTAGCACAAGGCTCAACAAGCCACAGGTCCGTTCCTATCACATCTCCCTTTTTAGGCCCAAACCTGACTGCTACATACAGGCCAACTGGTGGTTAGTACTTTCTTTTGAATCTAAAGTTACAAAAGGACTCCACCATGATATATCAAAGAATTGCAAATCTGTCTTTATCAAATTATGCCAAATCCATCTGTAATCAATAGATATCCAAGGTCCCACGGAATCCTAAAATAGTAATCCATACTATCAGGCCAATAGAAGAAGCCCCCCGCAAAGCTATCAGAATCACGTGTGATCAATATCCCACATTACAACACGCTAAGCCTAGAATACATTTTGACAAGACAGTTAAGCACTCGAGAACACTATCGTGAATTTATGATCAGACTTGTAACCTTACCACTTGCTCTTATAAATACTGTCAGAAAGAAGTGTCATTTGCGAAGTCAGACGAGTAAGTACCATTTCTTCTTTTTCCCCAGGTTTTGCAGAGTCAAAGCGATCAAGCGTTTTGCTTCAGCAAACTTAACAGCATCCCCAGGCAGCCTCAGGTGGTAAAGGCCCTTCTGATGCGGCAAGAGATGGCACCAGACTGGGAGCAATTTCCCACAATGCATCGTAATGCTCCACCCACCCCCTTTCAGGATAAAATGATGGCCAGAGACAGGATCATGAATCATGCTGAAATGGTAGCGCTAACTGCTACAAAGGAGACTATAGCAGGCTGGAGAACGGTCCCCAAAGATATCGGGTCCTAATCTGGAGCCTGTGAATGTTTATAAAGCAAAGGTTCTATGGAGAGGCGGTTAAGTTATGGGTTCTGAAACGAAACAGGTTATCTGAGTGGGCTCTCAATGCTATCACAAGCGACCCTACAAGAGGGCAGCAGAGGGAGATTTGACAGGAGAGGCAAGGACGTACAAGCGAGGGGAGGCAAGGAACAGACTTCTGTCCCACAGCCTCCAGGGGGAGCCATAGCACGCCTTGATTTTGGCCCTGTGAAACAGCGGGCGAACTTCTGGCCTCCCCAGCGGAGAATACACTGCTGCTGTCTTAACACACCAGATTTGTGGCAGTTTGTTACAGCAGCCACAAGAAACTAATACAGAGACCATGACAAAGTAAACCAAAGGAAAAACGCTTTACAGTTACCAGACCCCCAAAACACATAAAATTGCAACGTATCACAGGAAAAACTTATAAACACCTTTAAAAAGTTGTTTTAAATATACTTTTAAAAACGGTTATTATGGGGCACCTGGGTGACTCAGTCGGTTAGGCGTCCAACTTCGGCTCAGGTCATGATCTCGCGGTTCGTGGGTTTGAGCCCCGCGTCGAGCTCTGTGCTGACAGCTCAGAACCTGGAGCCTGTTTCGTGTTCTGTGTCTCCCTCTCTCTCTGACCCTCCCCCATTCATACTCTGTCTCTCTCCGTCTCAAAAATAAATAAACGTTAAAAAAAATGTTTTTAAATAAAAAAATAAAAACGGTTATTTCCCCCTTCAACTGCCATTATAAATCATGGCTACAGAGAGAGAGATACAGATTTTGAAGATAAAGCTAGCATCTCAATCACACATTTTGCTGAGGCACTGTGCTTTAACCCCAGATAACCAAGACCTTCCGTAGAAGTGTTACGATTGCACATTTGTTTATATTCATGTAAACATTTTACAATAAAAACGAAAGTTAAAACCCAGAGAGGAGATTTTTCATTTAGCAGAACATCTGAAACAGCAAAACATGCACTCCTGGTAAGTCCACGAGCAGACATCACAACACTCAAACCCACTTATTCGGCCACTGATCTGCGACTGAGTGTGTAATCAACCCGTCTCTAATGGTTGTAGTATGAAATGTACTGATTCATCAGTCTTTATTTATCCACATCCGATATGTATCACAACAAAGGATTCGTGTCTCCAATTGTCTCAGTAGCATTTCCAAAATAAAGGTGTTAGCTGATGCGGTTGTCGGGAGAAATTCCACAGAAACAAAACAAAACAACCTGCTTCCCCATCTCTCCACATCTGACCCATTTGCTTACCTAGTAGAGCCTATAAATAAAATCAAGGATGCTTCCTTTGTTACTCTTCCCTGGGACCCAAACAGCATTTTACTTTTCTATAAACAGATGCCACCTAGTGTCAAAAGTCTGTAAGTACAGCCAATAATTCCTCAGAAGATAGGAGGTAAGTAGAACAAAGAACAATCAATCCATTCTCACAGGGCAAAGACAAGGGTGACGAAAAACTTCCAAAAGGTGACTCTTGGGCCAGGTCTTAAAGGCCAAGGCTAAGTCTGCAAGGGGGCAGAGCACAGAGGGTTCAGGATGTGGCTCTCGATGGATGGGGGTCAATGCACCTAGGTTCCGCTCCGGCCCCATTCATTACCCTCCAGCAGTACAGCCATGGACAGGTCATTCAACCTCACAAATGCCTCATGAGTACAATGAAAATAGGGCCTACCTCCCTGGTTTGGCACAGGATTTAACAAGCAGAAATTGCTAATAAAATAAAGATCTCCAACTGTCCCCTCTTTTCAGGCAACAAACACGGAAACAGAGGGTCAGACAGGTTGCTGCATTGTTCACAAAACTTAAAACAATCAAGCAAATGGGGCACCTGGGTGGCTCAGTCGGTTAAACATCTGACTCTTGGTTTCGGCCCAGGTCATGATCTCACGGTTTGGGAGTTTGAGCCCTGCGCTGGGCTCCGTGCTAACAGCACTGGGCCTGCTTGGTATTCTCTCTCTCTCAACTAAATAAACTTAAAAAAAAAAAAAAAAAAAAAACAAGCAGAAATTTGCCCTCCATTCCTTATCTTAGAGTTATGACTCTCTCAAGAAAAATATCGTATCACCATACCCACTAAAAGAAATACAAATTTTTCAAGAGAATAAAAAAATACCAGATTTATGCTACAGAACAGAGACCAGCCTTGCTTGTCCTACTGCTCCCGAAGAGAAGGAATGTGACTCTGGCAACAATGTATGATTACAAATCATACCAAACTACACCTTCACACGTCAACAACCAGAGGGACTACAGATTTTGTTACAGTGGAATCCCACTTGATGTGTTTCTGGTGAAACATTTTTTCCTTACTGCAACTCCACTTTCTTTTTCAAGATTTTAAGTAATCTCTACCCCAGCGTGGGGCTTGAACTCACAACCCCGAAATGAAGAAGTCAAGTGCTCCTCCGACTCAGCCAGCCAGGCACCCCACTGTAACTCCACTTTAAAAAAAATAAATAATACTCCCTTCACTCATTACCATTTAATTCTCACATCCTGTGAAATAGGAACTTCTTTTTTTGGGGGGGTTATACAGAGGAAAGGTTGCAGAATTTGTTCAACTGTACTCCGTAAAGCATCCTAGTGGTAAAATGCACGTGACTGGAGGCAGAGAGGAAATTAAATCAACAAGACCAGTGGACAGTGGAGAAAAACCTCTGGTGTTTCACATGGAAGGTTGGCAAGACTTGGTAACAAATCAGACACAGGTGGTGAGGACCAGAAAGGAATTTAAGACAGGTCAGAAGTCTCTAGCTGGGGAGACTGCAAGACTGCCATTAACTGAATTAGGGACTAAAGACGGAACAGGTTTATAGGAAAGATGAGAAAGCTTAAATGTGCTAAATTTGAGAAGGGGGTCACAACCCAAGTGAAGTGCTCATAAGACATCATAATTCAGGAGAAAAGTGGGGGCTGTTAAGACGGTAACGTTAACAAAAGGACTTTACAGGTTCCCAAGCATTTCAACATTCTCTCAATTCAAAGAATCACAGAACTTCAGAGCTTTTTGCCTTGGACTGAAAGAAACAGGCTCAGGAGATAAACTCCCTGCCCAAAGTAATTCACTTCTGACAAGATAATATGCTACCAATACATGAAGCCAAAGGAAAAAAAAAACTTGAGTTTTATCATGGGCTGTTAAATGGAAGGAAAGGAAGAGGGAAGAGAGAAGAAATACAAGGGGCAAGAGGCACACACTGGGAGAGAAACGGGGGTCTTGCAAAGCAGCACCCGCTTAGTTTGGGGATAAGTGCAGTTAGGGGCCTGGCACATCGTCCAACACACAGCTAAGCAAACGTCTGCTCAAGACACGAGCCAAGAAAAGAACGCGGCAGGGGTGGCCTGGCAGTCCCCGCCACGACAGAGAGCCCTCTCAGCCCTCTTTTCCAGGCACCACTTTCACAAGATCGCTCTTACCAGCATCGGAGAACTGTGCTGGCACCTGTGTGCCCATGTCACTTACGCCCGCCACAGCCCCTGTCCACGTGCTTGTTAACACTCAATAAAAACATTACGTTCTGCAACGTGCACTCTCCATACAGTTAAAGTATCAAACATGCACAATGACATACACAACACCCCCGCTATCATCCCCATTTTACAAGTGAGAGCAGGCCCTAGAGAATCAGAAACAAGTTAAGCCAAGGCTGGGTTACGAGCCCGTACACTCTCGACACTATGAAGGAAGCGGTACAATCCTGATGCAGACAAAATCTTAAACATACTCGGCCCCGTATTTGAAGAGTAAGAACCTAGAACAAAAGAGGCACGGTTCCTAATTTCATGGAGCTCAGAGGATAGTGTGGAAAGAGAAACAACCCAGTAAGTATGAAACCACAAATTCCAGGAAGAGCCTTAAAGGGAACAAATAGGATGTTGGGAAAGAAAATAATGTGGGAACAGACTTGACATTGGATAATCAGGGAAAAAATAAAGAGCACATATATAGAAAAAAAATCACCTTTTGGGGGGGGGTGTCAAAAACACTCCTGGTACCTATTTACATGTAAGCACCAAATATTTTCTGAGGCAACTGGCTTTGTCTAAATCCTCTTGGACCCTGAGTGAGGTTTGTTTTTCTCTTTTGAAGGGCAGAGAGGTCTCCATATGGCCTCTCTAGCCCCAGACTCCACTGGTTCACTAGCTGAAGGATCAGGCCCCCCTTTACTCCTCAGTGGGGAGAACTTCATCTTCCTAAGAGTAGGTTGGTTTTCTTGCTAAAAATACATATCGCTCCACGTCATGCAATATCATAAGCATTTCCTTGAAAATAAAAATACTCCTCAGAGATCATTACGCTGTATCAGTTACTGCACCCTTGTTCTACAAATCAGACAGACAAAATGAATCATTCTGCAGAGGTAGAATCCACCATTTATCAAGAACCTACTGGGAGCCATCAGGCGGGCACTGTTCGTGGTGCTGGAATACTGGTTGTGTCCGTGGAACGCTAGAGGGCGCATGTGAGCTTCAGCTTTTAGGAACATCGGGCATGGTTAACAGGGTGGGAGACCATGCAAATCCAAAGGGAAGCCCGTGAAAATTGGGTATCTGAAGAAGAGGGCAGAAAGGTGCAGTAGCGGAAAGAGGGATGACCCTTCCCTGAAGGGGCCTTCTGCCTGCGAGGCAATCCCAATGCCATCAAGGAAATTCTGCTGGGCAGGAGTTCTGATAAAGATGCTCAAGTTAAAACACAGGTGCCTGTTTCACCCTAACACATGACAGGGTTCACCGGCATGGCAATCCTTTGAGGCAGGTGAGACAGATACTGACACTACAAATGAGATGGCTGAAGCTCAGAGACAAAGTTGCTTTCCTGAAGTCAAATTGCTATTTGATGGTAAGTCTGGCTCTAAAACCCTAGTGTTTGAACTGACGTCTGGGGTTTACTCCAATACTTGAGCCACATGTGCATCACTCATAAATAAAGAGGCTTATCACTAGGGAATGCTCCCCTACGTCTGTTTGCTTTTTCTTCTGTGTACTATTGTAACAGAAAACAAAGACATCTTGTAGAGATGCGACTTACAAATAGGAGCCGTGCAGAAGTAGAAGCCATCAAGCTTTTGGAGCCACTGATAAGCTCTAGTCTCTCAATTCTAAAACCCAACTGACTGTAAGCTACAGATCAATTCAATAACATTTCAAAAAAAAAAAAAGGAAAAACTACATAGGATATATAGATGAACTATGTCTTACCAATTAGAGATATAAGAAAAAAAATTTTTTTTAAGTAGACTTCATGCCCAGCATGGGTTCCACCCTGAGATCAAGACCCGAGCTGAGGTCAAGAGTCGGACACTCAACCGACTGAGCCACCCAGGTGCTTGGAGATGTCAAAATATTAAAATAGCTCTTAGAAGTTAAGTAAATAGGATAGCAATTAAATGTAAAAGATAAAATGTAATTTAGAATTGTAAGGGATCTCGAGATTAAAGTTCAGTTGACAAAGCTGAGGCTTGGCCCAATGTCTTATATAAGTAATGACAGAGCAGACTGAAACATAGGTACTGGTTCTTACTCCAATGGTCCTTCATCCAGCTCCAGAATTATATGTAATGTAGTCATAATTGCACACAACGCTAGAAGACTGTGTAGTGTCTGAGTCTGTCTCTCACACACATCCGGCAGCCCAAAATCTGGCTGGCACCGGCGGGAGCCAGAGGCAGTAAGTGGCCAAACTGGTTCTAGGAACCCTTTAGCATGACGGATGCAAAACTGTGAAGCAAACCATAATTTAGAGCAAAACATAATTGAGAGCATCAATGACTACAGAAATTAGTGACTTTTTTTCTTCCTCTTGTGAGAATGTTTTAGAATGCAAATGGTTCCTGGTTCCATCACCAACTATATAAAAATAATATATCCACTCTAACTCACTGCCTCCAAGCAATATGGGTGTCAAAAGTTGGGTTTTTTTTTTTTTTAATTTTTTTTTCAACGTTTTTATTTATTTTTGGGACAGAGAGAGACAGAGCATGAACGGGGGAGGGGCAGAGAGAGAGGGAGACACAGAATCGGAAACAGGCTCCAGGCTCCGAGCCATCAGCCCAGAGCCTGACGCGGGGCTCGAACTCACGGACTGCGAGATCGTGACCTGGCTGAAGTCGGACGCTCAACCAACTGCGCCACCCAGGCGCCCTTCAAAAGTTGTTTTAAGCTAACGCTAGACATTAATGCAGCTTTACAAAAATAAGGTTATGAGTCTTTTCTGTATGGATGCATTCTCCCCGTGGCATTCCTTTAAAACAGTAAAAATCAGGGCACCTGGGTGGCTCAGTCAGTTAAATGTCTGACTCTTGGTTTTGGCTCATGTCATGATCTCACAGTTTGTGAGTCGAGCCTCCACTGGGCTCTGTGCTGTCAGCACAGAGCCTGCTTGGGATTCTCTTTGTCTGTCTGTCTGTCTCTCTGCCCCTCCCCCACTCATGTATGCACATGCAGTCTCTCTCAAAATAAACTTAAAAAAAATTAAAATACAGTAAAACCTTGGTTTGCAAGCATAATTCGTTCAGGAAACACGCTTGTAGTCCAAAGCACTTGTGTATCAAAGCGAATTTCAAGAACCATTGGCTCAGTTGGGATCATGTGACATCTGGCATCACATACTACTCGTACTGCAAGACACTGCTCATTTATCAAGTTGAAATTTATTCGAAATGTTTGCTTGTCTTGCAGAACACTTCCAGAACAAGTTACTTGCAATCCAAAGTTTTACTAAAATCCTGTCATGCAGTTAAATGAAGGTATATGTTATGAAAATTTGGGAATATGTCTGTTGATCAAAACAGATTTGTAAGTGATAAGTACTTTCTTCCATTTGACTCGGAAAAGAGAAACTCAGATCACATTAATAAATATAGGGTTAGATATTGGTCAGGAATGACCTTTCCTCTCAGCCAAGACTTCTATATTCTAGGAAATACCAAATTAGGGGGAAGAAAAGGGATTGCAATAATAACTAAAGTAAAAACAGATCTGTAGAATCTGGGGTGCGGGGGGGGGGGGGAGGGGACGATGTAGAGTTGGTAGGAAGATTTTAAAGAAAGGTGTTAAACTTTCCCTCATTAAAAACCCTTTAGGGGCACCTGGGTGGCTCAGTTGGTTAAGCGTTCAACTCTTGATTTGGGCTCAGGTAGTGACCTCATGGTTTGTGGGACCAAGCCCCGTGTCGGGCTCTTCACTAACAGTGCAGAGCCTGCTTGGAATTCTCTTTCTCGCCCTCTCTGCCCCTCCCCCACTCTCACACACATGCACACCCACTCACTCCGAAAACAAATACACATAAAAACAAAAATCCTGGGCACCTGGGCAGCTCAGTTGGTTAAGCATCCGACTTTGGCTGAAGTCATGATCTCACTGTTCATGGGTTTGAGACCCATGTCAGGCTCTGTGCTGATAACTCGGAACCTGGAGCCTACTTCGGGTTTTGTGTGTGTGTGTGTGTGTGTGTGTGTGTGTGTGTGTGTGTGTGTGTGTGTGTGTGTGTCTGCCCCTCCCCAGCGCCACACGCACACTTTCTCTCTCAAAAATAAATACAACGTTAAAAAAAATTTTTTTTTAAATCCTTTAGACAGAGGCACCTGGCTGCTCAGTCAGTAGAGCTTCCCACTCTTGATCTGGGGGCCATAAGTTTAAGGTCCACATTGGGTGTAGAGATCACTTAAGTAAATTTAAAAGTCTTTTTTGTTGTCGTTTTATTTATTTTTGAGAGAGAGAGAGACAGGGTACGAATGGAAGAGGGGCTGAGAGAGAGGGAGACACAGAATCCGAAGCAGGCTCCAGGCTCTGAGCCATCAGCACAGAGCCCAATGTGGGGCTTGAACCCACAAAACGTGAGATCATGACCTGAGCCGAAGTCAGATGCTTAACTGAATGAGCCACCCAGGCGCCTCCACTTAAATTAAAAAAAAAAATAAAAATAAATCTTTTTTAAGGAAAACCCTTTAGACAATGCCCTAGGGTACTCACTCCCTACTGTTTGCTAGGACCCCTTCCTTGTACAGCTCGTTCAATGGAACTCAGGCATTAATTAAAACTTCAAGGCTTAAGTCCCATTTCAAACTTAAGAGCTCCAAATACAAAGTTGTTTTATGAGTTCAAAGTTGGCAGTCTACCCAAGAAATTACTCTTCAAATCACTGTGTTCTAATGCTTAGAACACCCTAATGATTGCAATTTAAAGTGCATTAGCTAGTTTTAATTTTATCTTGTAATAATGTGGGCTTGTGCTTCTTACAGCAATTAAAACCATTTCCTACATCAAGACAGGCCAGTAAAATAAGCTTTTCCCCCCCAAAATAAAAACTAAGAATCAGACTGAAAAATTAAGTTACATCCTATAAAGAAAATGTCTTTCTATTGCATATAGCTGTACCTGAGATAAAACTACCCCAAGCTCTCTCCCTGTTTATTCAGTGTATCTATGTGACCAACACTGTGCCAGAGTGGAGCAAAGACACATGGTCCGCTGCATGGAAAACTCAAAAATTACCGTGTCCTAGGGCTAACACAGAACATGGTCCTGTAAATTTTGCTCCATGGAGAAGGATTTTGGTGAGCGGAGAGGAAATAAAGCTCATGTATGGTAGGCAAGAATGTAAAATAACGTAATCCACATGGTTTATCCAAAAGAATTTGCTCATAAGCCACAGGAAGGCCACTCCTGTGGACAGGGGAGCTGTTCACAGGCTACACAGGTCTTTGCAACACAAATGGGCCACATTCTCACATTATCTTATGTAGAGAAAAATCAGATTCAACCCCAGATTTGTATGACCCAAGGGGAAAATGACACACCAGCATCCCCCACCCACAAAACACTATGCTTGGACACGCAA
Source organism: Acinonyx jubatus (assembly GCF_027475565.1). Taxonomy (NCBI): domain Eukaryota; kingdom Metazoa; phylum Chordata; class Mammalia; order Carnivora; family Felidae; genus Acinonyx; species Acinonyx jubatus. The sequence continues at coordinate 4,864,231 of NC_069390.1, read as the reverse complement.
ACAACCTGTGACCACTTCTTCACATCATGCTCTGCCCTACTCCCCCAACCCTCCTCCACCCCCCCCCCCCCCCCCCAGGATACCCACTGGTATCTGATTCAAGTACGCAAAGCAGTTCAGTGGGTCTGAGAAGACAGGTGAACATACTGGTAAGAGAACTTAGAAATGAATGACTTTTGAAAGAATCTGGTTTAGAAGTTCACGGGTACAAAATTGAGTCCTCCACTCATCTTCTCTTGAAGACTAAGTATCCACAATACTCCTTTCACTCTCAAACTAAGTTGCTTTGTTAAAGACAATGTTTTCAAGCAACATCAGAACTGACATCTTTCAAAAACTAAATACAAGCTACCAACCTCAGTAACTTGGAGACTAATAAATTCACTTTCATCAAATGCCTCCCCCAGGCAGAGGAAATAAATAATAACCCCACAAGTTCACAAGAAAGCTGAAGGGACAGGCAAGTAACCAAATACAATACCAAGTAACAATTGCTCAGGGAGCTCAGAGGAAGTGTGCGGCCTCCGGAGCCGGCCGTCCCTGGTCCCTGCACCGTCCAGGGACGTAAGCAGGTCCCTCCAGCAGGTAACACTCTCACTGGGCCTTTCTGAAGGATGGGGGCCCGGGGGAGGGGGCTAGGAGGGCGGGCCAGGATGTGACCAAAAGATGCCAGGCATGGGAAGCTCGTGGCGCTAGGGCCTCGGAAAGGGAGAGCAGAATGTAGAATGTTTAGAGATTAAAAATTGGAAAATGGGCCTGAGTTCCCCCACATGCTGGGATTAAAGCGTTTGTGGACTTTACTCTTGGAATACACGGCGTCCCGACAGCGACGGGGACACACCTACGCTGCAAGGGGCTAAACGTTCCGCTACAAGATAAACGTGTACCTACAGCAAGTAACTCTTTAGCTACGTTTTCCAACACGTACGAGTTGCCGGCGGTTATTTCCCGCAAAGATGGTCCCCCCACTCTGGGCCCTTTTCAAAGTATTTATGCTTTCACTATGAATCTTCAAAAGTTACAGGCGTGTCCTCCATAGCAAAGACTTCAGGGAAAAGTCTCGGCTGGCAACTGCTTCCACTGATGATCCCACGCAGCCGTCTTCGGACCTGGAAGCCCACGTTCAAGTGTACTTGAGCTGAAAGCAGCTCAAGTCCAAAAAAGTCCCGACGAAGAATCCCAGTCACGACCGACCAACTCATCTGCCGCTACTCTACACGAGACCTCGCCGCGGGACTCCGTGTCACCTGGCGAGTTCCTAAACACCACCTTCAAAGAACACGTGTCCACCTCCCTAGCAAATCCTAGCTTCCCCCTCGACGGATCGGAAGTGACAGCTCCAGAGCGGGGTCAGAGGAGCCCAAAGAGCGAGCGAGCGAGAATATTCCTCCGGGTCCAACGTGCTTCCACACCATTCCCGCAAGCTGGCTCCCGCTGTCACCTCGAAAACACGTTCCCCCCCCCCCCCCGCCCCTCGCAGGTGGGAGCGACGCCGATACCCATCACCTGTGGGTTTGCAGAAGGACAACCGACACTCTGCGAGGACGGCCGGGGCCCGAGGGGGCCCGAGGCCGGCGCCGCCGTCGGCGGAGGAACGGGGAGGGGTGGGGGACGCGCCCCGGAGGAGCCCTGAATCGAGGCTCGAGCCCAAACAAAAACAACCCGAAGTGGAGCGCGGCAGAGGTAGCAGATTGGGCGAGCCCGATCACGGCTGCCCATTGGAGAAGAGGGAAAACAGAGTCCCCCAATCGCGAGCGGCGGGGCTGCTCCCCTCGTGCGGCCGCGGGCCGCCCCGGCGCTGCCCGGCCCCGCGCTGCCCGGCGGCCGCTACCGCTCCCTTCCGGCGGCGGCGCCCACTGCAGGGCCCGCGCCCCCGCCCGCCGCCGCCGCCGCCGCCGCCGGCCGGCCGACCGGCCGCCCAGCCGCCGCCGCCGCCGCCGCGCCCCTCCCCCGGCCGCCCCCCCCCCGCGCCCCGGCCCCCGGCCCCCGCCCGGCCCGGCGCCCCCGCTCCCGCCGGCCCGCCCCCAGCCCGCCGCCGTCGCCGCCGCCCGGCGCCCCCGCACGCCCGCGCCGCGCCTGCCCCCCCGCTCACCGCCGGGCGCTGCCCGCTCCTCCTCGGGGCGCGTCGCGGCCCCGCGGCCCGGCCGCCGCGCTGGGGGGGATCCGCGCTGCCGGGCGGCACTTTCCCGGCCCCCCAGAAAATTAATCACCAAAATATAATTCCCGAGAAAAATGGAGAGTAAAATCCAAGATGGCGGCGCCTGCCGCCGCAGCACCGTCCGCTCCATCCGCTGCCGGGAAATAAGTCCCAGCCGCGGCCGGAGCCCCCCGCCCCCACCGCGCCGCGCCCCCGCGTCCCCGCGCCCGGCCTCACCTCGCCTCTCGCGCGGCCGCGGCGCCCCAGAGGCCGCCTCCGCCGGGGGTCCGCGTCCCGGGTCCTGGCGCCGCGCGCGCCGCCGCCGGTGTCCGGGCGCCTTCACCTCATAGCCCCGGAGCCTCGCCTCTCGCGCCGCAGACGCGTCGCCGCCCCCGGTGAGCCGTCCGGACGCCGCCCGGGAACGGTGGAAGGACACGAAAAGGAGTGCCCTCGGCCGGGCGGAGGGACACCACGCCGGCTCGCGCCACCCCTGCCGCCTCTGTTGCTTTTACGGGCCTCGCGGGGGGGTGGGGGAGGCGGAGAAACACGGGCAGGAAACGAGTTCCTCGCTGGGTGCTCCCGGCGGCGGAGGGACAAAAAGCGAATTTTGAGGGAGCCCAACCGAGTCGTCCCCTCGCTTCGCCCGCGGCGGAGGGATCCGCGCTGAGGGTCGGCAGGGATCCCTCCGCCCCTCGCTGCCCTTTAAATCGCGGCTGGAGGCGGCGTCGCCGCGCGCCCCTCGGGCGCCACCCCGGCTCTGGGCTGCGTCGCGCGCTCTCGTTCCCTGCGAGGCCTGTGCGCCCGTTCCCCCGTGCGGGCCCTCCGCGCCGCTGCACCCGCCGGGGAACAGCTCCTGAGCCCGGACGGGGGGCAGCGCCGAGGGACGGGCGGACGGACGGGTGGGCGGGCTCGCTCCTCGCCCACCGGGGTGCCGGTGGCGCCGAGGGGAGGTGGCCCCACGCAAGGCGAGCTTCTTTGTTGTGAGAGTGGGTGTCGTTGGAGGCGCATACACCCTTAATGACCGCATAGGGAGCCTGAGCATCCCCACGCGTAGTGTGGGAGGGAGCGTGCACTCACCAGGCCGCTGGCTTCCCGGCGTCAGCAGGCCGGCCGTGTGTTGAGCACCTACTGTGTGCCTGCCCGGCTCGCCGTGAAACCGGGCCGCCGCCGCTTCCCTCCCCGCCGAAGGTGCGGCCCCCCGCCCCCCTCCCCGGGACCTCAGGCAGGTGCGCAGGATGCCGAGGCTCTGGCACGCTCCAGGTGTCGCGCCGCGGTTAGAGGTTGAAGCACCGCCCTTCGGGCCCCGCAGCCTGAAAATAGTGGCTACAAAATTACAGTAACGAGAGTGGCACGTATACAGCCTTTACTGCCCAGTAGGCACCTCGCTCGGGGCTTTGATGCCCTGTCTCGTGGACTCTCCACCACAACCCCCAGGAGGTGGGGACTGTGGCGGTTCTCGCTGACGCTGGAAACTAAGGCGCAGCGGGTAGGCGACCCCTAAGACAGCTAGTCCCGGGCGTGAGCCGGAGCCCTTCTCCAGTCCTCCGGTGAAGACTGGACCTCAAGAAGGCCATTGGCCACACAGGGGGCAAATACACGGAGGGGGTGCCTGAAGGTGTCCCAGGGTCCCCCTGGGCAGCGGAGACCCGAAGGGTGGGTTGGGGTGTGTTAGGGAAAGGGGGTGATTAGGAGTCGTGGGGCCAACAAGTTCAAAGGCTTGGCGGGGAGGGGAGAGGCGGGAAGAGGCTCTGGCCTCTGGAACTGAGGGAAGCCCAGCCTAGCTCCTACAGGGAGAGGTTGGCAGGGCAGGTGGATAGCCGGATCCCAGGAAGAGCCCCGTGTCTGCCTTGGTTTCCCCTGCATCCCCAGAGCCTGGCGCAGAAGAGGCACACCATAACAGATGATTCAGTGGATGGCCACGAGGGCCGTGGGCCAACTAACACAGGTGCTTACGTCATTTTCCCTCCTTGACCTTGAGTGGTAGACACCATGCTTATTATTGCTTCCACAGATGGGAAACTGAGGCTCAGTGATTTACCAAGAGCCTGTGTGTAACAGGCAGAGGCAGGTCTAGATGTTCAAAACCAAAGCTCCTCCCACTGCCAGCACCTTCCTGCCCCACTTCCCCCTCCGGAGGCCAACTGGGCTTTGTGGGGGGGGGGGGGGGGGCGGGGTGGCCGAGAGTGTGGGCAGAGTCTCACCACCCCTCAAGTAAAGCACACCCAGGCACATAGCCCGGATTCTACTGGATCAGAATTCACCTTGCCATGTTCCCCTCTGCAGACACAGCTAACAAACGATGATTTTGGTTTTGTTGTTAGTTTCCGATTTGTCATTAAACTTTCTTTCGGAGATTTTCATAGTGCTTGCTTCCAAATACTCAAATTACATTCCAGAAACACTGAGATTGCCTTGGCCACCCCGCCCCCACCGGATGCCCACAGGAGGCGTGTACACCAGGGAAAGGGTGGACCATCTGCCTGCAATGGGCAGCCGCAGCCCCATGTGGGTCTTGGTGCCCAGGCCCCAAGTCCAACCATGCCTGAGCAGCTCTAAACAACCCTGAACACAAGCGTCCTCCCCACGCCAAGCTTCCAGAGTTCACCCCAACACAGACCCCCGGGACTGACGCTCAAACCCCCACCCCTATAAAGCCCCCGGACTCCCAAGATGCTGGCACCTCCATTTATTCATGGCCCAGGGCCAGGCCAAGTGTTCTGGGCAGTGACTTGCAAGGGAGCAGGCCGGGCTCACAGCCTGGCAGGAGAGATGGGTGGGTAGACCCAAGCACAGCGTCCTCTCCGGCTCCCTAGTTCTGGATGCGTCCCTCCCTCCATCCCTTCCACCCCCACCCCCGCATTGCTGGCTGCTCTCCCAGCCTCAGGGGTGGCTCGGGGGTGGGCCCGAGTTCTTGGCACAGCTTAGATGGGGCTCAGGACCTTGATGAAGCCATGATAAAGGGAGGCCAGGGCTAAGCTGGGCAGAGGGCACAGCCTGGGGCAGTCCTCCTGGGGGAGACTGGAAATTTGACTTCCCTACAGTGAGCATGGCCAGCTGGAGACCTCCTGCTGCCAGCTGGCAGGGGAGGGGTGGACGGGGGACAGGAAGTCGTGTGGCCAGACACCTGCCCAGCCCCCATGTGATAGGAGCCACTGGCATTTACACCGTGAAGCCTCTGGATGCCCCAGAGTGGAAGTGCTAAGCCACAGAGGCAGGGGGGCCCCCACCAGGCCTGGACAGATGGAAAGATATTAACAACTCTAAAGAAAGACTGAGTTGGCGGAAGGGGCCCGGCCAGCCCCGGAAGCTCCGGGAGTGCGGGCCCAGCCCCGAGCTGACCTGGGAGTGGCACCCTTGCCAGGGCACTGGCTGAGGCCACAGAGCCTGTTCCGGTCCTCCCAGCAGGGCCCCGGGGCACTCCAGAGACCCGGCCTGGTCCCACCAACCCTGCATCACTCTCCAGTTTCCCCTCTTCGAATGCCGGGTTCACCCAGCGATTGGCTGGCAGGGATTTGCTTAGTGGAATCTTGTGTCCGCAGGGAGGGCCTGCAGGTCAGGCTGACCCCAGAATTCCAGGCTGGGTGGCGGTGGCTTCTTGTAAATTGATGTGTTGACCTTTGAGCTCTGCATATGAGTCTCACCAGTCCCCCACCCCTACCCAGAAGACAGGGCTGTCCTGATGAGAGCAGGTGTCCAAGACTAGCGGGAGAAGGACAGGGAGCATACCCAGGACCATCCTGGTGACCCTGTTGGATGGCTGCTGGCTCCCTGGCCAGCTGCCTAAGCACCACTAGGCCCCCTGCCCCATCCCTGCCTTCCACCTGCCCTCACACCGCTCACCCCTCTCCTTTGCCAGATGAGGAGACGGAGCCTCTGAAAGACCAGGTGACCTGCCCACGGCCACAGAGTCAACAGCAACAAGACTTTACGGCAGCTTCGACCAGGGGCACAGGTCTGACCTGGATTTGAATCCCAGCTCTGCAGCTTACCATGTGACTTGGGGCAAACGATGCAGCCGGTCTACACCCCATCCCTTCACCTGTGAGACGTGCCGGTCCTTGGTCTGCCCAGATCTCACTCGTATCTTTAAAATCGTCCATACGCTGGGGCACCTGGGTGGCTCAGTCGGTTAACCGTCTGACTTCAGCTCAGGTCATGACCTCGCGGTCCGTGGGTTCGAGCCCCGCGTCGGGCTCTGGGCCGACAGCTCAGAGCCTGGAGCCTGTTTCAGATTCTGTGTCTCCCTCTCTCTCAGCCCCTCCCCTGCTCGCTCACGCTCTCTCGCGCACGCGCGCTCTCTCTCTCTCTCTCTCTCTCTCTCTTTCTCCAAAATAAATGAATGTTTAAAACAATTTGTTTTAATTAAAAAACAAAATTCTATATCCAAGGGTGGTTACCTGGGAAGGAAGGCTGTGAAATCTCTCAAGCCGGATGTCTAAGTTCTGTACAAATTACCCCATGTAAATTATACGCTCAAAAAAGGGGGGGGATTCTGGGGGCGGGGGGAGCCAATTGAGCGGCCACTGCTCAAGGAAAACTTCTCCAGTTTTTCCATGACTTGTCCTGCAACTGAGTACATTCTGCAAAATAGTGTTTCCTTGGGTGTTTCCCAGACGCGTCTGAGAATGACCCAGGTTCAACGCGCAGGCTCAGGGTCCAAAGTGCAGGTGAGGGAAGATCCTCCCTCCTCCCTCTGCTCCTCCCTCTGAGCACCGGCAGTGCTGGCTATTGCTGGGGGTTAAGTGAAGGGGGCCAGGAAAACTGCTCCTGCTCCTAAGAGACTTGACGGAAGCTTCCACCACCAGGTGAGCTTCCCCACCGCAGGCCCTCGGGCGTCTCCCAGCTGCTGTCTGGCCTAGACTGGACTCGAAGCCTCCAGCCAATTTTCAGTTGCCCTTGGCTTTCCTGGCCAGGGTATTGTATCCTGCATGTGGCATCGGGGTTTTCTCTATTTCATCGCCCTTAATTCCCTCATCATTCCTCACAGATACGCTTTGGGCTATTGGCTTTTCCCTTGGTAAATTCCTAGGGCGGGTGTTTTCGGAATCAAAAGTAGAGATGATTTTCCTCTAGGGCACTCTGGGTGGCCAGGCAGAGAAGGGGAATGGGGCCGAGGCCGGGCATTCGGAGTGGAGACGCTGGCTTGAGTTAGGGGCCCCTTGGAGGTTCGAGAAAGCCTTAGGGTAGGGAAAGGAGCTAGCTCACCAAGGGGGAAAGAAGGGGCTTTGACTCTCTCACTGTGAAATCATTTTTTTTTCTTCTTTAGCAATCGCTACATCTAACGTGGGTCTCGAACTCTTGACTCTGAGATCGAGAGTCACGTGCTCTTTCGACTGAGTCAACCAGGCGTCCCTGTGAGATCATTCTTGGTCTTTAATCAAAGAGTAAAAGAGAGGCACCTGGGTGGCTCAGTCAGTTCAGTGTCTGACTCTTGACTTCAGCTCAGGTCATGATCTCATGGTTTGTGAGATCGAGCCCCATGTCAGCGCAGAGCCTGCCTGGGATTTTCTCTCTCCCTTACTCTGTCCCACCCCCGCTTGCGCTCTCTCTCTGTCTCTCTCTCAAAATAAATAAATAAACTTAAAAAAAAAAAAAAAAGAAAAAATGTGACAAGTCCCCAGTGAACCAACTGAAAGAATAAGCGACAAAGAGAATCTTTCTTTGTCCCCTCAATCCACAAGCCTAAAATCTACTCCCCAGCCCCCAGGCGTTGCCCCCGGAGGTGCCCAAGCCTTGGCAAGGACCCTCGGGAGACAGAACCTTCTGTGACCCAGACTAGAGCTCAGTTTGGGGCGTGAGTTGGCCTGAGCCAGCTGGGGGAACCAGCAAGCACTTTCTGGAGAGAAGGAGGTCTCTAGGGGAAGGCCAAGTGAACATGCTGATACGTCCAGGGGGTGTGGGGCAAATGCGTCCCAGGGTGTTACACGCAGTGGCTCGGCAGGCCGGGCACGGGTTCCACCCACACTCCTAGCACCACCCGAGGCAGCCGCAGCCACACTCTGGTCCAGGTCCCTGGCCTCCTGCATCTGTGGCTCTGGAGGTAGACCTGGTTGTACGGGATCTCGATCCAGCCTGATCCCAGGCACAGACTCTTCGTAGGGTAGACCTCTTTCCGCCAAGCAAAGGAGAATCTTTCAATCTGGAAAGGGCTCGGCTCAGAGGGAGTGACTGTCTTCCTCATTTGTATTCGTTTCCCGTGGCTTAAAACAACAGAAAATTATTCTCTCACAGTCTGCAGGCCAGAAGTCCAAAATTAAGGTGTGGGCAGGGTGCTCCCTCTGGGAGCCCTAGGAGAGGATCCTTCCTGTCTCTTCCAGCTGCTGGGGGCTCCTTGCCTCTTGGCTGCGTGCCTCCAGCCTCTGCCTCTGTCTCTGCACGGCTCCTCCCCCACGTGTCTCTCTGTGTCAGATCCCCCTTACCTCTCTTTTATGGCAGTTGTCATTAGATTTAGGACCCACCGAGAGCATCCAGAATGATCTATCTCCCCTGGAGAGCCTTAATTAAAATTATATCTGCAAAGATGCTTTTTCCAAATGAAGTCACGTTTGCAGTGACACAGACATATCTTTCGCGGGGGAGGGGGCACCAGTCAACAAAATTCCATCATTATCTTTTTTGATGCCTGCATTGTCCCCAATTGGGCCGATGGGAACCAATTCACACTGGCTTTGGCCCCATTTTATACGCCTCTGTTGTTCTTTGAGCCTCTGCCCCAGGAGCAGTCATTTCTTCAAGGAGCAGCCAAGCTCTGGGTCCCAGGCACGCCCAGGGCCACGGAGCTGCTCCCTGGCCCTCTCGATGGACCCAGCCACAGACCACGCATGTCTGTGTATACGTGTGTACATAAATATGACATACGTTGGCATATACATAATCTGCACACACATTGACATCTACATTTCTTTACCTAAAAGTGTATAAACACAGATTTCAATCTAATTCCAATACAGAACTATAGGTTCATTTTCATTTTTCTCCCTTTCCGTGTTTGTGACTCCCTTCACCAACAGTTAGGATCCGTGACTACTGTCTTTGTCCGGGCTGCTAAAATACAATACCACAGGCTAGGAGGCTTAAACAACAGACATTTATAAACAACATCTATTTCTCACGATTCTAGAAGCTGGGAAATCCAAATCAAGGTGGGAGCAGACTGCGTGACCCTGCGTGAGGACCTGCTTCCTGGTTCACAGTCGGCCATTTTCTTGCTGTGTCCTCAGTCAGCAGAGGGGACGAGGGAGCTCTCTGGGGTCTCTTGTAGGAGGGCACTGATTCCATTCATGAGGCCTCCTCCCTCATGTCCTGGTCGCCTCCCCAAAGCCCCATGTCCCGATGCCATCACTCTGGGTATGAGGTTTCTGTATATGAATTTGGGGGGGGGGGGTCACAGACGTTCGGTCGTTACTTACTTTGGTTGCCCCAGATTTGGCCAGTGGAAACCCCTTCAAGATGGCACCTGTCCCTTTGGACACGTTCCTGTGATTCTTAGAATACTTCTTACTTTGCGAAGTCACAAGAGATCTTAGGATCAACTGGTACTTTCCCTGCCCCGCTCCTTGAACCAGTCATTTCTCTAAGAAGAGCTGCTTTCTGTTGGTGGAGAATGGATTTAGAAAGCAAGGCCTTGGTGCCAGGCAGGTTCATTTCCCCTGGTGTATCATTGTTTCTAGGCTATCTTAGCTTCTAGGCTTATCTCACATGGCAGAAAATATACGGGAGTCACAGAACACACAGACATACACGTACATATTTCACATATAACTATTATTGTTTCTACACAGTCTGTCAGTCAAAAACGATGGTGGCTCAGTCGGGTAAGCGTCTGACTTCAGCTCAGGTCACGATCTTATGGTTGGTGAGTTCGAGCCCTGCGTCGGGCTCTGCGCTGACAGCTCAGAGCCTGGAGCCTCCTTTGGATTCTGTGTCTCCCTCTCTCTCTGCCCCACCTCTGCTTGTGCTGTCTCTGTTTTTCAAAAACCCAGACCAAACAAAAAAACCCGATGAGTTCATCTCCCTTCCCCAATGGTGAGAGGCCTGACTCCCATTCACCTCAATAGATGTACTCATTATTTGCTCAAGTCTAAAAGACACGGAAGGCAGCTTCAAAATTACCGACCCACTCTACCATAGAAAGCAACCCTGTTCAATATCTGTTTCTGTGATTCATTCAGGTTGTTGGATGTATGAGGGGTTTGCTTCTTTTTTTTTTAAACAAGTTTATTTTTTTAAGTAGATTCTACACCTAACATGGGGTCCCAGCTCGGGACCTGGGATCAAGAGCCACTTACACCACCAACCGAGCCAGCCAGGCGGCCCGGGAGTTTGCTGAGTTTTATTGCTGAGAAGTGATTTCTTGCCATGCCTACAGCGAGTACATTCCATGACTCGTCCGCCTCTTCCCCGGCGGTGGACTTTTGGATTGCTTCCGGCTTGGGGTGTTGTGAATGCAACCACCAGGAACATTCGCGCACAGGTCTTTTTGTGGGGACGTATTTTCACTTCTCTTGGGTAGATATCTCTGAGTAGAATGACTGCGTCAAAGGGTAGGTGTGTGTTTAATTATGAGAAACCGCCACACCTTTCCCCAAGGGACGGCACGGTGGGAAGGTTCTGTTGTCTCGCATCCTCACCAGCATTTGACAGGATACTGTCAGTCTTTTTATTTTAGGTCTGGCCATTTTAGGGGGTGTGGAATAATATTTCATTGTGGTCATAGTTTGCATTTCTCTGATGACTAAGGGTGCTGAGCATTCTTTTTACGAGCTCATTGTCCATTGTGTATCTTCCTTTGGCAAAGGGTCTGTTCCAATCTTTGGCCAACTGTTTAATTGGATTTTGTCTTATCATTAGTGAGTTATAAGCATTCTTTTTTTTTCAATTTTTTTTTTTTAATGTTTATTTATTTTTGAGGGAGACAGCCTGTGAGCAGGGGAGGGGCAGAGAGAGAGGGAGACACAGAATCCGAAGCAGTCTCCGGGCTCCGAGCTGTCAGCACAGAGTCCGATGCGGGGCTCGAACTCACACACCGTGAGATCATGACCTGAGCCGAAGTCGGACGCTTAACCGACAGAGCCACCCAGGCGCCCCATAAGCATTCTTTATGTGGATACAAGTTTATATGTGTGTGTGTGAACCACCTTATTCTAAAAACTTGGACAAGTTAGATGAGGTGGGCGTATTTCTGGAAAGACAAAGTACTATGGACAACAAAGAAGAAATAAAAAATTGAATAGCCCAATACGTGTATCTATCAAAGTAATCAAATTCATTATGAAAAACTTTGTCCGGAGTGCCTGGGTGACTCTGTCAGTTAAACGTCCGACTTCGGCTCAGGTCATGATCTCAGGGTCTGTGAGTTCGAGCCCCGCGTCGGGCTCTGTGCTGACAGCTCGGAGCCTGGAGCCTGCTTCAGATTCTGTGTCTCCCTCTCTCTGACCCTCCCCCTCTAGTACTCTGTCTCTGTCTGTCTCTGTCTTAAAACTAAAACACACACACACACACACACACAAAGAAAAACTCTGTCTCTCTCTTTCTTTCTCACACACACACACTCACACACACGCACACTCTCCAGGCCTAGATGTCTTCACTGGTCCATTCTAGTGTTTATTTAAGGGAGAAATAGTATAAGTCTCATACAAACTGTTTCGGAACACAGAAGAGAAGGGAATACCTTCCAACTCATTCTGTAAACCTAGCTCCACCCCAATGCCCACATCTGACAAAGACGTTGCAAGAAAATAAAACAGCACACCGTCTTTCATGACACACGGGCAGATATTCTTTCCATTTAGAAAACGAATTTATTTGAATATAAGGCCAAAGTGTTTGAGGCCATCAACAGGAAAATGGGCAACATCCCTGGCAGGGAAAGGGGCATATTTAGTGGAAAGAGCCCTGCCGTCGCTGATGCTCGGAACTGGATGCCAGAAATTCCACCGCTGTGGTCCCCTCCCCCAGCCCAGCGGTGGTGGGGGAGGGGGGTGAGGCCACAGTGAGGATGAGAGTGGGGACAGAGGCCTGGCTTCGAACTCCTCACCCTCTAGTCACTCCAGTAAGGAAGAGATGTGCTCTGGCTTTCATCCCTTCGTTACACAAACATTTACGGACCGTCTCCTTTCTGCCAGGACCTACGCTAAGTAAGGGCTAGGGACAAAGTGACTCTTGCTGTCATCGTGCTTCCAGTCTCCTGGATGAGACAGAACCAAGGCAAAAAGACCGGTCGGGGGAAGGAGGGAGGCAGGGTGGGGCCCAGGAAGAGAACTGTTTCAGAAGCAGCCACAGCCCAGCTCCACCGGGGCCTCCTGGGACCTCAGCGGGCACAGGTACCAGGCCCTCCCAGGCCAGCCCTGGCTGCTCTCCTGCAGGAAGCCTTTGTCCCCCCATCTCAAACAGTCCAGAGCCAGCATTGAAGACACCTGGTCATTGGCGCCCTGCTGGGACCTGGGAGGGCAGGCTCCAGGCAGAAGGCAGGTGGCAGGTTGTGGAGAGATACTGGCTTCATTCCCCTGGGTGCTGGCCACCAGGGAGCTCAGGAGGACGAAAGGGCCTCAGGGAAACAGAGCCAGCCCATCTCCTGGCCTTGAGGGAGGGCTCTTCCATGCAAATATTCTTAATAATATATATTAGCAAAACAAACCCAGCGATATGCACGAAAGATAAAACCACGTGATGGCAGGGGCGCCTGGGCTGCTTCATCTGTTAAGCGTCCAACTCTTGATCTCAGCTCAGGTCATGAACTCGCGGTTGTGAGATCCAGCCCTGCGTGGGGCTCCTTGCTGGGTGAAGAGTCTGCTTGAGAATCTCCTCCCTCTCCCTCTGCCCCTCTATCCCCCCACCATCTCAAATTAAAAAAATAATAATAAAAACAAAAAACCCCACAGCTGATATCACACTTCATGGTTAAAGAGCATTAGGCTCTCTGCCTGGATGGGGAACACACTGGCTACATTTACGCCCACACTTCTGCTCAACACGGTACCCCAGGGCCTGACCAGTGCAATAAGTTAAGAGAGAAACTTAAAAAAAAAATTTTTAACTTTTATTTATTTTTGAGAGACAGAGCATGAGCTGGGGGAGGAGCAGAGAGAGAGGGAGACATAGAATCCCAGGCAGGTTCCAGGCTAGCTGTCAGCACAGAGCCCGACCCGGGGCTCAAACCCATGAACCGTGAGATCAGGACCTGAGCTGAAGTCAGACGCTCAACCGACTGAGCCACCCAGGCGCCCCAAGAGAAAAATTTTAAAGCATAAAGATTAGAAAGGAAGAAGTAACCGTCCCTGCTAGTAAATAGCATGATTATTCACATAGTATACCACATAATAACAGCTCGTTAGTAGAACTAATGCATGAATTTAGAGAAGTCACAGAATACAAGGTCAGTCTAAAAAAATCAAGCGTATTTCTCTAAACCGACAACAAACTGGAAAAAGAAATTTTAAAAACAATTTCACTTACAACAGCATTTAATCCTTAGGGCTAAGTTTCACAAACGCTATGCAAGACCTCCATGTTAAAAATTGCCAGACGTGTCTTAGAGAAACAAAGGAAGACCCAATTAAATGGAGAGAGATATCCTCTCTATGGATTAGACGAGAACAAAGAACTCAGTTTAAAAAATGGACAACAAATCTGGGGCGCCTGTGTGGCTCAGTCGGTTAAGCGTCAGACTTCCGCTCAGGTCATGATCTCACGGTTTGTGAGTTCGAGCCCCGCGTCGGGCTCTGTGCCGACAGCTCGGAGCCTGGAGCCTGCTTCGGATTCTGTGTCTCCCTCTCTCTGCCCCTCCCCCGCGCTCGCTCGCTCTCTCTCTCTCTCTCTCTCTCAAAAATAGACAAAACATCAAAAAAAATTTTTTTACAGAAATGACCAAGATGTCATACAACAGGTATAAGGATAAAGAGACTGTGGTACGTCCAGAAAATGGAATATTCTTCAGTGATCAAAAGAAATGAGCTATTAGGCCACAAAAGGATATGGAGGAGAAGCCAACGAGCAAAGACCACATACTATGAGATTCCAACTGTAAGACATTCTAGAAAAGATTAAACGGTAGAGACAGTGAAAATTTCCGTGGTTTCCAGGGATTTGGGGGAGGGGGGAGGGGTGTAGGCAGAGCAAAGGGACTTCTGGGATGTGCAGCTGTTCTGTGTGCCACAGTGACGGTGGATTAATAGAATGCGCCACACCCATGCGGAAACTTAAGGTAAAATATGGGCTTCAGTTAGCAATAATGTGTCAACGTTGGTTGATTGATGAGTGAAACAAATGTGCCCCACGATCGCACAATGTCAGTGATATAGGAAACTCTGGGGGTGGGGCGGGCGGTATATGGGAACTTCTGTATTGTCGATTTTTCTGTAGATCTAAAACTGTTCTAAGAGAAATAAAGTCGAGGGGCGCCTGGGTGGCTCAGTCTGTTAAGCGTCCAACTTCAGCTCAAGTCACGATCTCACGGTTGGCGAGTTTGAGTCCCCCATTGGGCTCTGTGCGGACAGCTCGGAGCCTGGAGCCTGCTTCGGATTCTGTGTCTCCTTCTCTCTGCCCCTCCCCTGCTCATGCTCTGTCTCTGTCTGTCTCTCTCTCCCTCAAAAATAAATAAAACATTTAAAAAATTAAAAAAAAAAAAAAAAAGAAAGTCGATTCGTTTAAAAAACCAACTGAACAGAGGATTTGAGTTTGCTGATCACAAACGCCTTTTGTACCCTGCTGGGCTCCTGAATTAGTGTCACGTGTGCGAGGCAGGCCTCGGTTGGCTACCTGATGCTGTGTTCCAGGCTGAATGGAACACGCTGGACTAGAGAGAGAAGAGAGCAGCTCTGCAGGGAAAGGCAGAAAGTCGAGGCGGGGTAGCAGCGTGTCCAGACAGAGCTTGGAGAAGAGCCCTTTTCGTTACTTTGTCTTTCCAGTCTCCTGTTGCTAACTCTGGGGCGGGCTAGCAGGCCTTCCTGCCCGTGGGTTCCATATGACATCCGTGAAGTGGGACAGCATGATATCAACCTCGAAGGAAAACTGGGAGGACTCGGGGGCAGTGGTGTTGGCATTCAGTGAATGTCAGCTCTGACTCAGTCACTGTTTTTCCACCTTCAAGTCGTTCCGATAAGGTCCCCACCTTGGGCCCTACCTGTTTTTAATTTTTACGTTTGAGAGAGAGAGAGAGAGAGAGAGCACAAGCAGGGGGAGGGGCAGAGAGAGAGGGAGACCCAGCACCCGAAGCAGGTTCCGGGCTCTGAGCTGTCAGCACGGAGCTCGATGAGGGGCTTGAACCTATGAGCCGCGAGATCATGACCTGAGCCGAAGTCGGATGCTTCACTGATGGAGCCGCCCAGGCACCCCGTGAAATTTTTTGTATTATAAGTGAAAGAGGCTTGACGACGACGAGAATGTTCACCAAAGAGTGGCTGAGCTGGTTGGCCATGGGCTACAAGCCCGAGAAAGAGGATAGAAGACCAGATTGAGGGGGTTCTGGGTCCCGCCAAAATGGGTCCAGGGGAGTCTATGCAGGCTTCCGCAGGGTCTCTCAGTCTTGGCTCTCCTGACATCTGCAGCCAAAGGGTTCATTGTCCCGGGATCTGTCCTGCATCTTGTAGGATGATTAGCAGCATCCCACCCACCACTGTCCCTGGTTGTGACAAAAATGTCTCCAGACATGGCCAAACGCCCTCTGGGGACAGCATCACCCCCGTGGAAGAGCCACTGGCTTAGAGAGGGGCTGGTCTGAGTCCCACAGTTCCTGGTGGCAGGAAGATCCCGGCGCGGCCATGGGAGTGGGCGGCCGGACCAGAGGCAGGAAGAGAACCCACGAGATAAAGGGGCCAAAGGATCGGGAAGCTACCAGGTTCCGGCAAGAAGGTGCCGTGAGGTCACCTGAAAACTTCTCTGCTCACAAACACCCAAGATCGTTTCTAATGCACGGCTGAGCTTGTTTGCTTGCTTTTAATCGAACATCATTTTGTTGGGGTTGGTTTTGGTAGACGCTTCTGGGAGGTTTCCCACGTGTGTCCCACCGCAGTGAGCGTGTGGAGCTGTCCCCCTGCCCCCGCGTTCCTCATGCTACCTGTTCAGAGTCAAGCCGTCCCCTAACCCCTGGCAACCGCTGGCCTGTTCTCCATCCTCTTCTAGAATGTCCGGTCAATGGAGTTCTTCAGTACATAACCTTTTGAGGCTGGCTTGTTTCACTCAGCACAGTGCTTTTGAGAGCCTTTCACGTCGCCGGTGCGTTAACAGCTGGTTTCTTTATGTCGCTGGGCCGTATTCCAGTGTGTGGCTGTTTGTCCGTTTGTCGGTCTGTGCCTCGGTCGCAGGATGTTTGGGTTGTTTCCAGTTATTTGCTGCGATGAATAATGCTGCCGTAAACATTCACGGACGGGTTTTGGTGTGAATGGAAGTTTCCGTTTCCTTGGGTAAGCAACCGGGAGTGCCATTGCTCATGGCACCTGCAGGTAAGCAGTCATAAGTTAAAGGTACAGACTACAAAGCGACCACCGAAATAGGAAACCAAAGAGTGTTAGCTAATAAGCCCAACAGAGGAGATACAACAGAATTCTAAGAAATATGCAATTCCTACAGGGGCGCCTGGGTGGCTCAGTCAGTTAAGCGTCTGTCTTTGGCTCAGGTCACGATCTCATGGTTTGTGGGGTCGAGCCCTGCGTGCTGACAGCTCAGAGCCTGGAGCCTAATTGGGATTCTGGGTCTCCCTCTCTCTCTCTGCCACTCCCCCACTTGTGCTCACTCTCTCTCTCCAAAATAAATAAACATTAAAAAAAATTTTTTTAATACGCCCCTATATACTATCTCTAAGAAACAAACTTTAAATATAAAGGCACAGCTAGGTTGAAGGCAAAAAAAAAAAGGAAAAAGATATACCACGCTAACACCAGTACAAAGAAATCTGGGGAGGTTTTATTAGTATCGAAGTAGGTTTTAGGGGGACTGTTACCAGATATCCCTCATTTTCTTTCAGTGTGAGAAGTAGGTCATTTTATCGAGGGGACATAACATTCCTAAATGTTTATGTGTCTAATAACAGACCTTCAAAATACATGAAGAGAGAAGTGAAAGAAATATAAGAAAGAAAGCACAAATCCACAGTTTCAGCTGGAGATTTAATACCTCGGTCTCAATAGTTGATAGAACGTGTAGATGGAAAATCGGTAAAGATATAGAAGGAGTTAAACATTATCTCATGGCTTGACTTATCGGCATTTATAGAACACATCCTCTAACAACAGCAGAATACATTCTTTTCGTGCCCACGTGTTAGACCATATGCTGAGCCATAAAACAAGTCTCAATAAATTTAAAAAGATTCCCTTTATACAAAGTACATTCTCTGACTACAATGGAATTGAATTAGAAATGAATGACAGAAATGGCTTCGGAAATTCTCCAAATTCGCTAAACAGCACACTGATAATAGATCAAAAACTCAGAAGGGAAATTAGAAAGTGTTTTGAACTGAATGAAAATGAAACACAGCACATCAAAATGTGTACCTAAAGTAGTATCTGGGAGGGAATATAAAACACTAAATCAGGTATATTAGAAAAGAAGATGGGGAGCCTGGGGGCTCAGTTGGTTGAGCGTCCAACTTCGGCTCGGGTCATGATCTCACAGCTTGTGGGTTCCATCTCACAGCCCCGCGTCGGGCTCTGTGCTGACAGCTCGGAGCCCGGAGCCTGCTTCGGATTCTGTGTCTCCCTCTCTCTCTGCCCCTAACCCGCTCGCATTCTGTCTCTGTCTCTCTCAAAAATAAATAACCATTAAACATTTTTTTAATTAAAAGAAAAAAAGGAAAGAAGAAAGGTCTCAAAGACTTCAGCTTCCACGTGAAGAAACCAATAAGAGAAGATTCAATTAAACCCAAAATAAGCAGAAGAAAGGAAATACCGGAGATGACATTCAAATGAATGAAATAGAAAACTGAAACAATAGAGAAAAATCAACTAATTCAAAAGGGATTTTATGAGACCAATAAGATTTGTAAGTCTTTAGCTATATTGATCAAGAATAAAGGCGAGAAAGAGGGCCTGGGTGGCTCAGTTGGTTAAGCGTCTGACTCTTGATTTTTGGCTCAGGTCAAGATCCCAGGGCCATGGGATCGAGCCCTGTGTGGGACTCCACACTGAGTGTGTAGCCTGCTTAAGATTCTCTCTCTTCTGCTGCTCTTCTCCCTACTCGCACTCTCTCTCTCTAAAAAACAATAATAAAATAAATACAATAAAGGAGAGCAGATACAAACTAATAATTTCATTCATGAAAGAGGTGACTCACTCTAAGATTTACACATGTTAAAAGGGTAGTAAGAATTAGGAACAACGTGCTACAAATTCAGTAACTTAGCTAGAGCAGACAAGTTCCTTGAAAGACACAAGTTAGTAAAACTCACTCAACTGGGCTGCCTGGGTGGCTCAGTTGGTTAAGTGACCGACTCAGGTCTGTATGGGACTCGGGTCCATATGGGAATCTCCACTGATCGCATGGAGCCTGCCTGGGATTCTCTCTCTCTCTCTCTCTCTCTCTCTCTCTCTCTCTCTCTCTTTCTCTGCCCTTCCTCAACTCTCTCTAGCTCTCTCTGTCTCTGTCTCTCTCTCAAAATAAATAAGTAAACTTTTAAAAAGAAGAAGAAACAAATAACCCATGTAGCCATACATCTATTAGGTAAATTTAATTTGTAGTTAAAATTCTTCCCACAAATAAGCTCTAGGCCCAGATGGCTTTGCTGGTGAATTTGACCAAACATTTAGGGAAGAAAAAAACACACCACTTCTATGCAAAATCTTCCAGAAAATTGAAGAGGTGAGATTATTTCTTTCTTCTTCCTTCCTTCCTTCCTTTCTTTCTTTCGTTCGTTCGTTCTTTCTTTCTGCAAAAATTAAACTCTTTAATAAGCTATGACCTGACCATGCTTGTGAATGAAATAGTACCTGATACATAATATCCCATCAGAATATGATTTTCTTAAGCTTGCAACTATTTTTAAATAATTTTTTCTCATTTTTAAAAAATTTACATCCAAGTTAGTTGGCATATAGTGCAATAATGATTTCAGGAGTAGATTCCACTGATTCATCCCCTGTGTATAACTCCCAGTACTCATCCCAACAAGTATCTTCCTTAATTGCCTTTGCCCGTTTAGCCCGTGAGAATATTTCTTAACTCATTCTTTGAGGCCAGAATTATTCTGAACCTGAAATAAAGACTTTACAGGGGAAAACAAACAGACTTATAAAAACCCTTCAGACCACTATCTTCATGAACACATTCTTCATGAAAACATTCTTTTTTTTTTTTTATTTAACGTTTATTCATGTTTTAAATTTTATTTGTTTTTGAGAGAGATGGACAGGGTATGAGTGGGGGAGAGGCAAGGACACCAGGAGACACAGAATCTGAGGCAGGCTCCAGGCTCCCAGCTGTCAGCATAGAGCCCCACAAGGGGCTTGAACCCACAAACTGTGAGATCATACCTGAGCCGCAATCAGACACTTAACCGACTGAGCCATCCAGGTGCCTCTTCATCCAAACATTCTTAACACATTTTCAGGAAATCAAATCCAATGATATGTTAAAAGGATAACATATCATGACCAAGTTGTGCTACTCTGGGAATATGAGATTGGCTTAACCGTAAGAAATTTAAGAAAATTAATGTAACTTG
Organism: Acinonyx jubatus; assembly: GCF_027475565.1. Classification (NCBI taxonomy): domain Eukaryota; kingdom Metazoa; phylum Chordata; class Mammalia; order Carnivora; family Felidae; genus Acinonyx; species Acinonyx jubatus. Next base: position 4,844,435 of record NC_069390.1, on the reverse strand, counting down.
CCATATTAACAAACCAAGTAAGAAAAACTATATTATCATCTCAATAGATGCATAAAGCATTTTACAAAATCCACCAACCATTCCCAGTAAAAACAGGAAGCACACTAGGAATAAAAGGGAACCTCCTCAATTCGATAAGGGAGGGCATCTATGAAAATCCTACAGCTAACATGATCATCCCTATTCAACATTGTACTGGAGTTTCAGGGCAACGTAATCAGGCAAGAAAAAGAAATCAATGACATTAGATTGGAAGGGAAGCAGTAAAATGCCTTTACTCACAAATGACATGATTGTGTTGAAAATCCAGTGAGATCTACAAAAAAGCTATTAGTAAATGAGTGAGTATAGCAAGACAGCAAAATGCAAACATTGACTGTATTCCTACCTGCTCGTAACAAATAACATGATGTACAATAGCATTGAAAATGAAATAGGAAAAAATGAGGTAAAAGGTGGTGTGTAAGCCTGACACATCAAAAACTACAAAATATTATTGAGAGAAACAAAAGAACGCCTGGATAAGTAGAGACACGTACCTCGTTAGTAGGCTGGAGACTTCAATATTGTTCAGATGCCGATTTCCCCCCACTGATCTATAAATTCAACGCAATTTCAGTCAAAATCTTAGTAGACTATTTTTTATAAACATATTTTTATCTATTTATTATTTTACTTATTTTTTATTTATTTTAAAAAGTCTTCTGTTTTTTAAGTTTATTTCTCTATTTTTTGAGACAGGGAGAGAGAGAGCAAGCAGGGGAAGGGGAGAGAGAGAGAGACACACCCACACACAGAATCCCAAGTAGGCTTTGTGTTGCAGTGTGGAACCTGATGCAGGGCTTCAACTCACAAACCGTGAGATCAGGACCTGAACTGAAACCAAAAATCGGATTCTTAACAGACTCAGCCACCGAAGTACCCCTTATTTATTTATTTTTTTTTTAATTAATTTTTTAATGTTTATTTCTTTTTGACAGAGAGAGGGAGCAACAGAGCATGAGCAGGGGAGGAGCAGAGAGAGAAGGAGACACAGAATCTGAAGCAGGCTCCAGGCTCTGAGCTGTCAGCACAGAGCCTGACACAGGGATCAAACTGAATGACAAGATCATGACCTGAGCCCAAGGAGGAAGCCAACTGAGCCACTTAACCAACTGAGCCACCCAAGCGCCCCTCTTTATTTTTTAAAGTAAGCTCCACACCAAACATGGGGCTCAAACTCACAACCTGGAGATCAAGAGTCACATGCTCTATGGACTGAGCTAGCCTCACGCCCCTTAGTAGACTATTTTGTAAAAAATTGGCAACCTGATTCTAAAATTTACATGGCAATTCAAAGACCCCGAATGGCCAAAATAGCTTTCGTAAAGAAAAAGTTGAAGGACTAACATTGCCTGATTTCAAGACTTAATATAAAGCCTCAGTAACAAAACAGTGTGGTGTTAACATAAAGACAAATAAAGTAATAGGACAGAATAGAGATTGCGAAGTCCATAAATATATGGGCAACTGATTTTGGAGAAAAGTACAAAAACAAATCAGTGAGGAAAGGATAGTCTTTTCAATAAATGGAGTTTGAGCGACTGCACATCTCCATGCAAGAGCAAATTTCAATCCATGCTTCTCAACATATACAAAAATTAACTCAAAATAGATCATAGACCTAAATGTAAAATACAAAGCGTCTAGAGAAAAAATAGGAGAAGGGGCGCCTGGGTGGCTCCGTCGGTTGAGCGTCCGACTTCGGCTCAGGTCACAATCCCGCGGTCTGTGAGTTTGAGCCCCACGTCAGGCTCTGTGCTGACAGCTCAGAGCCTGCAGCCTGCTTTGGATTCTGCATCTCGTTCTCTCTCTGCCCCTCCCCCGTTTGTACTCTGTCTCTCTCTCTTTCTCAAAAATAAATGAAATATTAAAAAAAAAAAAAAAAAAAGGCTGACAGCATCAAATGCTGATAAGGCTATGGAGCAACTAGAACTCTTACAGGTTAAGGTTAATGGCAGGAACTTAAAATGGTGCAAACACTTTGGAAAATAGTTTGGCTGTTTATTAAAAAGTTAAAAAGACAGGGTGCTTGTCTGGGTGGCTCAGTTGGTTACCTGTCTGACTTTGGCTCAGGTCGTGATCCCAAGGTCATGGGATCGAGCCCACCATTAGGCTCTGAGCTGACAGCACAGAGCCTGCTTGGGATTCTTTCTCTCTCTCCCTCTCTGTCTCTCTCCCTCTACCCTCCCCTGCTCGCACTCATGTTCTCTCTCACTCTCAAAATAAACAAGTAAACAAAGAAATAAAAAGAATAAGAAAAGAATAAAAAAATGAAAAAGAAAAAGAAAATTGTTAGATCACACCAATGTTTCCAACTCCCACCCAACACCATAGGTTTTATTCTAATTTTCTCCCTTTTAAATTTGTTAAAAAAAATTTTTCTTAATGTTTTATTTATTCTTAAGAGAGAGAGAGACACAGAGCATGAGCAAGGGAGGGGCAGAGAGAAAGGGAGACACAGAATCCGTAGCAGGCTCCAGGCTCCGAGCTGTCAGCACAGAGCCCGACGCGGGGCTCGAACTCATAAGTGGTGAGATCATGACCTGAGCCGAAGTCAGGTGCTTAACCGACTGAGCCACCCAGGCACCCCTCTCCCTTTGACATTTGTACCTTCTTTCTCCAACTGTGAGAAACATGTCTAAGTCCATAATCCCTTTACTTAATCAATTCCTTTCAATGTAACCGACTCTGCCATGGATGGTCCCCCACACCAATGCCCCCCTCACCATACACAGACTGGCAACCTATGCCAGGAGGCACAGCGCTGTTTGCAGGCTCTAGAAATCCGCACTGGTCTTCCCTCCTTCATGCACACTCTCCTCACCTTTCTTGGGGCCCGACCCCTGCACCTGGCCGCTACTCTGGGGGTGTCCTCCTCACCCAGCTAAGCCTCAGAAACTCTGCACCAAGATACCTCCTATGCGGACACCCTCATCACTAGGCTCTGAAACCCCATGCTGAGCTGTCACCTGTGTGGACACCTCCGGGACTCACCCACAGCGGGGACACACCCTCACACGACTGCCCTCTTGACATACTAGTTCTGTGCTGAGTCACATCGGAGTTTGAGGCAAAAGAAAAACTCAGGGCGGGGTCATCTGGGTGGCTTGGTGGGTTAAACATCTGCCTCTTGATTTCGGCTCAGGTCATGATCTTGGCAGTTTTTGAGTTCGAGCCCCGTGTCGAGCTCTGTGCTGATGGCTCAGAGCCTGGAGCCTAGAGCTTGTTTTAGATTCTGGGTTTCCCGCTCTCTCTATGTCCCTCCCCCACTTGTCTCTCTCTCTCTCTCTCTCTCAAAAATACATAAACATTGGGGCGCCTGGGTGGCTCAGTCGGTTAAGCGTCCGACTTCGGCTCAGGTCACGATCTCACGGTCTGTGAGTTCGAGCCCCGCGTCGGGTTCTGGGCTGATGGCTCAGAGCCTGGAGCCTGCTTCTGATTCTGTGTCTCCCTCTCTCTCTGCCCCTCCCCCGTTCATGCTCTGTCTCTCTCTGTCTCAAAAATAAATAAAAATGTTAAAAAAAATTTTTTTTAATAAAAAAAAATAAATAAACATTAAAAAAACTTTTTTTAAGGAAAAAAAAATTCAGTAATACCGATCCTTAGTCTAATGTTTTGATATTTTACTCATTACGGATGTTTTTTGCATGTATTTTGACTTTTTAAAATCCTACCTTAAAATGCGATTTATCTTAATTCTGAGTTTTTGAACACCCTCTGAAAGGTTTCCCCCAGGGTGAGTTCCTCACTCTCCTTACCATAGTCCTGGCTGTGCACCTTGGCCTTGCTGTAGAACATCAAACTTTGTCTCCACCTACACAAACAACCTTCTATTTTCTGCCCTACCTAAGGGCTTTGGGGCTGAATTGCTCGTAATGGGAAGAGAAAGAAGGTGAAAACTGAAGACATTTCTAATGTCTAAGTATTTAGCTCATGTTTTCAGGGCCTCCATTTGTATTCTTAGACTGGGTGTTGCAATTGTTTGGGGTCAAGGGAATCAGTGGAAATTCTGAAATTAATAGATGTGTTTTTCTTCCTGAAGAACTCCAGACACAGCTCAAATATCAATATTTATCTCCCCTCTGAAGATGTTTACAATTCTTTTCTTTTAAGTTTATTTATTTTGGGAGAGAGAGAGAGAGTGCAGAGCCCCACCCAGGACTCAAACTCACAGACTATGAGATCATGACCTGAGGTGAAGTCAACAGTCAGATACTTAACCAACTGAGCTTCCCAGGTGCCCTGATGTTTACAATTCTTCAGTCATTTTTTGGTTAATATTTAAATGTATTTTCTTCCAAAAAAGGAAAAATTTACCTCTTTACTTTTCCCCACACTCTACAAACAATGCTTGTCCTTTGCCTTCTATTAAGAATTCAGTGCATCTTGGGACGCCTGGGGGACTCAGTCGGTTGAGCGTCTGACTTCAGCTCAGGTCATGATCTCGCAGTTTGTGAGTTTGAGCGCCACATCGGGCTCTGTGCTGACAGCTCAGAGTCTGGAACCTGCTTCAGATTCTGGGGCTTCCCCTCTCTCTGCCCCTCCCTGCTCATGCTCTCTCTCTCTCTCTCAAAAATAAACATAAAAAAACTTTTTTTAAAGAATTCAGTGCATCTTTTTCCAGAACTTTCCCCATTCTTTCATATAAATATACATATACATATACGTATACATATGTTTGTTTATTAAGAGATAACATAATACCTAAGCAGTATGGAGGATAGAATAAGGCCTTGGTGGTCCCAGCCTCTTGATATTCATGACCTACGGGAATTCCCTCCCCTTGAGTGTGGGAAGGGCCTGTGACTTGTTTCTTGTAATCGGTACAATGCAGCAAAGACGACGAGATGTCTGTGATTACAGGTAAATGATTATATTATGTATGATTGCGATGTCACGCGAAATGGCAGAGTAGGAAGCCCTAGGAGTTGATCCTTCCACGGAAGCAATGACAGAGCGGAAAAGAGGGGAACCAACCTTTCCGGAACTCTGAAACCTAACTGGACGCTTATAACAATCAGAGGGATGCTTAAAGAAGACAGAAGCTGCTACTCTTTGGTCAGAGAGAAGTGTGCAGGAACCGTTTACCATCCCTGTTCCTCGGTCCTGCCATGGCTGGGGGTGGACGGGGGCCCATGTTGCTGGAATGGCTGGCTTGTGCCAGGGTGGACAGGAGCGTCCTTGTTCTTCAAATGTTTGGGGTTGTACTTTGGTGTTGTTATGGCAGTGTTTTGAGGGGTGAGCGCAGATGTTTGCCTTGGTTTCGGACCTCTTAGCTGTAGAAGCTGAGATCCCCTGGCAGGATCTATGGGGAGATTTAAAGAGACAAAAAGAGACAGCAAACTTTTTTTTTTTTTTGCCAGACATTTAAAAAATCTTTGTCAGGTCACTGGCTGACCACAGATTTAATGGAACAGAAACTTTCCTGACCATGCACAATAAGGAATACACACTTTGCAAGAATAGTTTGGAAAAGTCACAAATGCCAGCCCTCAACAAGCAAATGCTAGCAATCCCTGAGGAGTGAGAGCATCAGATTTGCAGAGTTATTTCATTATAACAGTCACAACATCCAGTTCTCAGCTAAAACTAAAAAACGTACAAATAAACAGGAAAACATGGCCCATTCACAGGAAAACAATTTTGGCAGGCTACATCCCTGAGGAAGCCTGGACATTGGCCATTGCTAGTCAAGGACATGAAATCAATCCTTAAGTATGCTCAATGAGTTAAAGGGAATGATGGACAGAGAACGAAAAGAAATCAGGAGAATGATGTTTGAAGAAAATGAAAATATCATTCAAGAGAAGACATAAAAAACAACTAACGAAATTCTGGAGGTGAAAAGTATAATAGCTGAAATAAAAACTTCACTAGAGGGACTCAACAGCAGATGTGAGCAGGCAGAGGAAAAGGTTCAATGAACTTAAAGATAAGACAATTGAAACTCTACAGTCTGACAGGCAGAAAGAAAAAAGAATGCATAAAAATGAGCAGAACCGGGGCACTTGGGTGGCTCAGTTGGTTGAGCGTCTGACTTCGGCTCAGGTCATGATCTCACGGTTCATGAGTTCGAGCCCTACGTCAGGCTCTGTGCTCACAGCTCAGAGCCTGGAGCCTGCTTTGGATTCTGGGTCTCCCTCTCTCTCTGTGTCCCTCCCCCATTTGCCTCTCTCTCTCTCTCTCTCCCTCAAAAATAAATAAACATTAAAAAAATTTTTTTTAAGAAAAAGAAATGAGCAGAACTTACAGGACCTGTAGGACACTACCAGGCACACAAACATATGCATTATAAGAGTCTGAGGAGAAGAGAGAGAGGAAGGAGCAGAAAAGTATTTGAAGATATAATGGCTGAAAATGTCATCAATCTGAAGAAGACACGGATATCCATATCTAAGAAGCTCAACAAATCACAAGCAGGATAAATTCAAATAGATCCACACTGAGACACATTATTTTTTTAACGTTTATCTAGTTTTGAGAGACAGAGAGAGACAGAGCACAAGCAGGGGAGGGGCAGGGAGAGAGGGAGACACAGAATCCGAAGCAGGCTCCAGGCTCTGAGCTGTCAGCACAGAGCCCGACGCGGGGCTTGAGCCCACAAACTGTGAGATCATGACCTGAGCCAAAGTCGGATACTCAACTGACTGAGCCACCCAGGTGCCCCCACACTGAGACACATTATAGTGAAACTGTCAAAATCTAAAGACAGAGAGAGAATTTAGAAGGCAGCAAGGGCACAGCAACTTATCACATACAAGGAATCCTCAAAAAGATAGCTACCTGGTTTCTCCTCAGAAACTATGGAGTCTGGAAGGCAGTGAGATGACATATGTGAAGACCTGAAAGAAAAAAACTCAGTCACGAATTCTATACCCAGCAAAACTCTCCTTCAAGAATGCAGGAGAAATTCAGGTATTTCCAGATAAACAAAAGCTGACAGAGTTTATTACCAGTAGAACTTCCCTACACAAAATGTTAAAGGGAGGCTTTCAGTCTTAATTGAAAGAACACCAGGCTATAACTTAAAGCCATAAAGAACATCAGTAAATGTAACACAGATAAAATACAGAGGCCGGTATTAGTGTACTTCCGGTTTGTAACTCAGCCTTTTTTTCTTTCATATATGATTTAAAAGAGGAGTGCATAACACAATAATTGTAAATATATTTTAATGGGCAATATATGAAGATGTAATCTGTGGCAGAAAACAACCTAAAGAAGGGACAGGGATTTACAGGGGCAGAATGTTGATATACTGTTGAAACAAAGTTGGTATTATTCAAACTAGGTTGTTATGAGGCTAAGAGGTTAATTGTAATCCCCAAAGTAACCACTGAGAAAATAATTAAAAAATATATAGAAAAGGAAAGAAGAAGGGAATCAAAATAGCTTTCTACAAAAAATCAACTAAATACAAAAAGAGGCAGTAATGGAAAAATTGAAGAGCAGAAAAACAGAAAACAAATAGCTAAATGACACAGTAAATCCTTCCTTATCAGTAATTCCTTTAAATGTAAATGACTTTAATTCTCCAACTAAAAGGCAGAGATGGGAAGATTGGGTATAAAAACATGATCTATCTATATGCTGTTTATAAGAGGCTCACTTCAGATACAAAGACACAGAGAAATTACAGTAAAAGGATGGAAAAAGATATTCCACACAAATAGTAATCCAAAGAGAGCGGATTATATTATTTTCAGACAAAATAGACTATAAGTCAAAACGGTTATAAGAGCTAATGAGGACATTGCATATTGATAAAAGATTCAATCCAGCAAGAAGAGATAACGGTTATAAACATATACCTACCTAACAAAGGAGCCCTAAAATATATGTGAAGCAAAAATGGACAGAACTGAAAGGAAAAATAGACAGTTCTACCAAACAGTGGGAGATTTTAATACCTCACATTCAATAAAGGATACAACAATGAAAGGTGAGCCCATAAGAAGGAGACTTGAACAACATTATAAAACGGACTGGACCTAGCAGAGATAATACAGACACTCTACCCGAAAACAGCTGAATGCATGTTCTTCTCAAGTACATGTGGAACATTCTTCAGGACAGATCACGTGTGAGGCCACAAAACAAGTCTTAATAAATCATAAAAGATTGAAATGATAGAGAGTATGTTTTCTGATCACAAGGGAATGAGAGTGAAAATCAATAACAGAAGAAAAATTGGAAGAATCACGCATATGTGGAACTCAACACACTCCCTTTTTAAAAATTTTTTAAAAGTTTATTTATTTATTTTGAAGGGGGAGGGGCAGAGAAAGAGGGAGAGAGAGAATCCCAAGCAGGCTCCAAGCTGTCAGCTTAGAGCCTGATGCGGGGCTTGAACCCAGGAAACCGTGAGATCGTGACCTGAACTGAAATCAAGAGTCGGACGCTTAACCAACTGAGCCACCCAGGCGCGCCCCAAACAATGTACTCTTCAACAATCGATCAGACAAAGAAGCAATCACAAGGGAAATCAGAGATGGGCACCAGGAGGTGACATCCCAGGTGATGTCCCAGGAGGGACATCCACAGCAGTAAATGCCTGTATTAAAAAAGGAAGAAGGATCTCCAATCAGTAAACTAGCCATAGGCCTTAAAGAACTAGAAAAAGAAGAGCAAAGCAAGCCCAAAGCCAGCAGAAGAAAGGGAAGTAGTAAGGATTAGAACAGAGGTGAACACAATGGAGGATCGGAGGGCAATCGAGGATATCTATGAAACCAGGAATAGGCTCTTTGAAAGATCTACAGAATTGACAGACATTCAGCCAGATTAAGGCAACAAAAAGAACAGATGACTGAAATTAGAAATGCAAGGACACGTATTGTGTGGCTCTACTTAGATTCCACCGTGTCTAGAACAGGCAAATTCATAGAGATGGAAAGTTGGGTCGAGGTCGCCAGGGGCGGGGGGAGGGGAACGGAGAGTCATTGCTTAATGAGTACAGAGTTTCTGTTTGGGATGATGAAAAAGTTCTAGAGGCAGATAGTGGTGATAGTTACACAACACCGTGAACGTGCTTGGTGCCACTGAACTCGTACGCTCGTAGACGGTTAAGACGGTGAGTGTTATGTTATGTCAAATACAAGATTAAAAAAAATTCTTTTTAATTTTTTAATGTTTATTTATTTTTGAGAAAGAGAGAGAAACAGAATGTGAGCAGGGGAGGGACAGAGAGAGAGGGAGACACAGAATCTGAAGCAGGCTCCGGGCTCTGAGCTGTCGGCACAGAGCCCGACGCGGGGCTCGAACTCACGGACCGCGAGATCATGACCTGAGCCGGTAGGACGATGAACTGACTGAGCCACCCAGGTGCCCCCAAAATACAAGAGTTTATATCTATCTTGCTTGGAGACTCTCTTGCTGGCTTTGAAGAAGCGGGCTATCCTGAAGCCCGCTGCCTACGGAGTAAGCCTCACGGCGAGGAGGGGAGGGAGGCCTCCAGTGCCCCTGCCAGCAAGGAACACAGGCCCTCAGTCCGGACACCTGCAAAGATCTGATTCTTGCCGACACCATGTGAGCTTGGAAGCAACCCCTTCCCCGGGTGAGCTTCGGATGAGGGCGCAGCTCCAGCCAACTCCCTGGTTAGAGCTCTGGGAGACCCTGAAGAGAAGACCCGGCTAAGCCGTGCCCCGATTCCGACTCCCAAAAACTGTGATAATAAATGTGTGTTGTTTGAATCCATGGTGATACTGTTATGGAGAAATAGCTAACTCCGTAACACAAGCACGACGGTACCGTCCCATCAGTAACTTTCCCTTTTTTGCTGAAAAATATGTCTTGAGAAACTGTTGATTCGGTTACAGATAGTTCTAGCTCATTCTTTTAAACTGCTGTGCGTATTTCGGGGTACTATTGAAGACTGTTTAGAGCATGTGCAATTTTCGCCTTGACAAATAATATAGTCATTGATGTTCTAACACGTGCCTCCTCTGGGCTTCCGTAGGGCAGAAACTGAGGTGCATGAGAACATCGATGTTCTTTTTTTTTTAATTAAAAATTTTTTTAATGTTTATTTTTGAGAAGAGAGACAGAGAGAGAGCAGGGGAGGGGCAGAGAGGGGAGAGGCAGGGGAGGGAGCTCTGGGCTCCAAGCGGTCAGCACATAGCCCGACGCGGGGCTCGAACCCACGAGCGGTGAGATCGTGACCTGAGCCGAAGTCGGACTATTCACCGACTGAGCCACCCAGGCGCCCCCACCCTCTTTTCTTAACATCTGGGCCGCACCCACAGCCCACTAGGCACAGCCCCCTGGCCACAGTGGATTGGACAATAGGAGGCCTGGGAGTGGGACATCGCAGCTTAGATGGGCCAGTGCTGGTGCCGAGGTTACAAGCCAGAGCCCCTTGGAGAAAACAGACCCTAAGTCTTACAGAGGCAGGGGCTCCGCCGGGAGGAGAATGCAGAGGTGCAGAGAGAAGAAGAAGAAACGGAGAGGGGTGGACAGCTCTGCTCCCGAGGCTTCTGTTCCTTCCGATCCAAGGTTGCCTGAGACAAAGAGCTGCTCAGGGCTCCTGGGAGTTCTCTGGGGCTCTCAAGATGCTGCTGTGCTGGGGCGGGGGGGGGGGGGGCTCCCGAAGATTCAGGAGAAAGGCCAGGCGAGGGGGTGGGGCCTCCCATTTCCATGCCTTTCCAGTTACAGGGTCCAGGACCTCCCGCTGGAAGTCCCCTTGTGCTCCTCTCTCTGCTCACCTGGATGCCTTTGTACCTGCTTCCCTCGCACAGTGCCCTGTCCCACCGGGTAACTCCACAGTCAGCAGGGTGAAACCGAGCCCCTGCCGCGTGCCCTGCTCGTGGGACACAGTGTGCATATTCACTGAGAACGCCACTCTGGTCAGCAGGTGGCCCCAGCGAAGCAAAGCTGGTGTTCGAGTCGATTTGGCGGTGGGAGTGTGGGACGTGGGGACGTGGGGACGTGGAGCCAGACGGATTGGACCCAGACCCTGGCTCTGCCCTTACCTGTGCGGCCTTGGGCCTCACCTCCTGCCCTCAGTTTTCCCATCTGGAAATGGGGGACAATAGTGAGTCCGACCGTGTGGGGAGGCAGCGAGCACTGTTGGGCGCTCTAGGATCTCTGTTGGGGCGCCTGGGTGGCTCAGTCCGTTCAGCGTCCAACTCGGTTTCAGCTCAGGCCATCGTCTCACGGTTTGAGAGTCTGAGCCCCGCATCGAGCTCTGTGCTGACAGCGTGGAGCCTGCTTGAAATTCTCTCTCTCCCTCTCTCTCTCTCTGCCCCTGCTCTCTGCCTCTCTCGAAAATAAAGATTAAAAAAAACCCTTCTTGGGGATTAAGAGGACGCTCATGATGAGTACTGAGTAACGTACGGAGTCGTTGAATCACTAGATTGTGCACTTGAAACTGATTCAACGCTGTATGTTAACTATGCTGAACTTTGAAAATATCCTTCTTGGTCGCCCGCGCACCTCGGTCTGCTGCCCCGTCCCTCCTCCCACCCCCGCGCCTGGCTGAACCTCTCCAAGTGGTGGCCCGAGGTCACGGCCTCCTTGCCCGCCCGCCTTCTTCACCCTCCCCGTGGACTCTGCTGAGGCCACCTCACCAAGGCCACCTTCCTGAACCAGCAGCCACTCCTTTGTCCCTTTCTCACCCGGCCCTCGGCCACATGTCTCAGGTTCCAGGATGCCACACTCTCCCGGTGGAAGGAGTCACCCCTTCTCTGTCCTCGGACCACCTGCTCTGGCCTCCTGGCTTCGAACGCCATCTCCGCTGACGGCTCCCCATGCGTCTTTCCCGTGGGGGCCTTCCCAGCCCGTAGACTCATGTCCCACGCCCTCCTGACACCTGACAGGCATCTCAGGATTCCCTCCCCCACCTCCCCCCATCTCCCAGCAGGGGGCAGCGGAGCCAGCGGCAGAAGCGTGGGACCTGGGGCCCTAGCGCTGCCCCCCTGCTGCTGTGTGACCTTGGCCAGGTTCACCACTTCTCCGGCCTCAGTTTCCCTTCTGTGTGTGTAGGGGGGGTGGTGAGGAGAATGACAGTTCTGTCTCATAGGGTTGTAGCAAGGGTTAAAGGAAGCCATGAGCAGTGTGCTGAGAATAGGGGTGCATTGCTCCCCATTTCCTGGAAAGGACGTCACCCCCGTCCCAGCCCCTCAAGCCCCACACGGGGAGGTCATCCTGACTTCTGCTACGTGTGAGTGCGGGTGTGGGGTGTGGAAAGAAACAGTGGAGGTCCCGTTGACTCATCTTCCAAAATGTGTCTGCACCTTCTTCTGCGTCTCCCCCTGGGGCGGGCACACCCTGGCCCAAACCGTGTCTTCACTGCCTGGGAGGACCGGGCCCTCGGGCGCTGCCCCCAGGCTGCCCTCCGCGTGGCAACCAGAGCCACCATTTACTTAAGAGGTTTAAACCGCATTTCTACTTCTCTCTTCCTTTCTCTTCTCTCAACTTGTCATCATGGAAATTTCCAGACGTGCCCAGAGAGGGAGCACGTAGCGGACCCCGCTGCTCCCACCAACCATATTCCACGGCAACAACATGCCGTCTGGTGGTACCTTTGCCCCCGGCACCTTCCCCTCGCACTGAAGTGTTTTCAAGTGAATCCCAGGGCGGCTGGCCGCCATCTCAGGTCGTGAGTTCGAGCCCCACGTTCCTTAGGCAAGGAGCCTACTTAAAAAAAAAAAAAAGTGAATCCCAGACAGCAGGCCACTTTGTAAGGACTGCAGTGCAACAAAATAATTTTTAAAGCCGAAATCGATGACATTCTTCTGCGGAGCGAACTCCTGGGCCTTCGCCTCCTTCCCTGCTTCACGCTGGCCGTGTCCTCCGGGCCTGTCCCCACTGTCTCTGCCACTCTCCCCTTCTGTCGTCCACATTCGCCAGCTTCCCTCTGTCTGGGGGGGCTCCGTGGTCCCTCCTCCCTCTGCCTGGATCTCCCATTTCCCAGATTTTTCATGAAAACTTCCCTCTGGCCATGCCCGTCCTTAGTCTACATTTGGATTGTTTCCCTATTGAAGTGAAAAGCCATTAAGGGATCCAGGCAGGGGGCGGGGATGGGGGGTGGGGGGAAGGGATCTGGGTTGTATTTTTTATTTCTTATTCTTAATTTTTTAAAGGTTTTTCTTTAAGTTTATTTATTTATTTATTTGAGAGAGATAGCAAGCAGGGGAGGGGCAGAGAGAGAGAGAGAGAATCCCTACCAGACCCCGCGCACTGTCAGCGCAGAGCCCCACGTGGGGCTCAAACTCACACACTGTGAGATCATGACCTGAGCTGAAGTCAACAGTCTGATGCTGAACCGACTGAGCCACCCAGGCGCTCCTGGGTTGTATTTTTAAACCATCGGTCTGGCCGCTTTGGAGCATGAGTTGGGGGGGGAGGGGGGCGGGGCGTCAGGGGCGCGAAGACCGTAGTCTGAGTTAATTAAATGAGATGATAGCTACCACTCAACTGTCTGGTATGCAGTAAGTGCTCAAAAAATATTAGCTGTTATTATCCGTCCCTGTGCCGCACGGACACTGGTCCGATTTTGAAGCCGAGAGAGGTTTTGTAGATATAAAAATTGTGGCTGAGCGGGGACACGGATGGCTTGCTTAGCGGCCCCGCTGGCTGCTTCTGGGCTGGAGGCACAAGCGTCGGTGCGCGAGGTTGCTGCGCTCTCCCTGAACTCCTGGCTTCCTTCTGGGGGTGGGGGGAGACCGTCACAGGCACACATGACAGAATTGCACCGAGAACAGTGTCCCACAGTACGACACCCCGGTCTGGGAGCATGCGGGGGCGAGAGTTCGTCCGTGCGGGGTCACCAGGAAGGCTTCCGGTGCAGGGAGAGCTAGGCTGGCGGGATCCCCGGCCCTGGGGAAGCTGGGGGCGCTGCGCGCGGCCGGGACCAGCACCCAGGGTGAGGGAGGGAGGGGTGGCCGCCAGGGGGAGCCCTTGGACCTCACTGGCTTGGGCACGCAGGGGTGCCTCCAGAGGAAATGGGCCAGCTGCCTGCCTTGGGCGCCCCAGCTGCCTGTGCTCCCCCAGCGAATCCTGTGCTGCCACTTGGAGGGTGGTCTTGGGCAAGCCACTTGGCCCTCCCACACCTTGGTCTCCTCACTGGAGGGAGGAGAGACCCCATGGGGGCCAAACCCCGAATCTGATTTTCACTGCACCCCGGCCTTCATTCGGACTCTCAAACAGGGACCCTGCTCCTTCGTGTCAGTGCTGCTCCGGGCACCGAACCAGCCACAGCCCCTGCCACCAAAGAGCCGGGTCTCTGAGTCCCCTCTGCCAGGCAGCCTTCTCTGCCCTTCCGGGGGGGGGGGGGGGTCAGGGGCCTCCTCTGTGTGTCTACCTCTTGCCTCCTTGCGTTCCTCACTCTCACGCACCACATTCTGAGCTCCCGTGGGCAGGGCAGGTGAATTCATCCCTGAATCTCCAGTTGGTTGGCAAACAGTGGGTGCTCAATAAATACCTGATTGAGGTATTTATCAGATATTTATGGGTCTTTCGAGCAGGCCAGGAATGGCTGCCTGGCTCACTGCAGTCTGGTGGCCTCCAAGGCGGGGGGCTAGCGTGGGACCCAAACCCGTGACCCCCGCAGATTTGGACGGTCTCCGCCTCCTGTGAGCTATCTTGAGACCGGCTCTTTCCCTCATGCTCTGCTTGGCCAGGACCCCCCAGAAGGGTTTGCCTTGGTCTGGAGTGCCAGGCAGAGCAGCTGGGCCTTTATCTTGGGAAGGCACATTGGTAGGGAAAGGTGTGGTCACGTTTGTGTGTTGGGGGACCCCTGGCTGCAGGATGGACGACGGCTGGAGCGGGGTGGGCAGTTGGTGGGGGGACCCAGGCAAGGCAGCGGCCGCAGGGGCCCGTTCGTAAGGATACGGGGGCAAGTCGGTGGAGCACGTGACTCCCGATCTCGGGGTTGTATGTTTGAGCCCCACGTTGGGTGTGGAGATCACTTAAAAATAAAATTTTAGGGGCGCCTGTGTGGCTCAGTTGGTTGAGCGTCCGACTTCAGCTCAGGTCATGATCTCGCGGTTCGTGAGTTCGAGCCCCGCATTGGGCTCTGTACTGACAGCTCGGAGCCTGGAGCCTGCTGGGGATTCTGTGTCTCCCTCTCTTTCTGCCCCTCCCCCACCCACACTTTGTCTTTCTCTTTCTCTCAAAAATAAATAAACATTTAAAAAAATGTTTTTTTAAATGGTCTCTTCTTTAGGGTTCAGAGCACTTAGAAGCAAGCATTGACTCCCCTCCCCCGATAGAGCCAGGTCCCACAGCCCTGGGTCCACAACAGATTATTCTATGTCTCCCCATTTCACAGATGGAGGAGCTGAGTTCCAGAATATTCCACACTTGCTCCAAGTCGCACAGTTAGGAGCTGCACGCTTGGTCTGGGAACACAGCTTTACTGCTCTCACCGTCTTGGGCAGGTAGCCCGAGAAAGGCCCAAGGCCACCCTCAACCTGGGCAGGTGAGTCGCTGGGTCACACCCTGAATCTGGCCCTCTGTGTGCGAGTATGCCTCCCCCTCCTCCGTGCCTCAGTGGCCCCACCTTTAAAATGGGGATCGCACTGCTTTTGGGGTTGAGGTGGGGGATAAATGGGTTAGCGTGTTAGGCACGAGGGCAGCGGCTGGCCCGACGGGTGCTTAGTGTTGGTTCTGAGGGCTGTGCGGGACAGGGGAGCCCAGGGACGTCCTCCTGCTCAGGGGAGAGGGCCCCGGGAGCGCTGAGGCCTGGGGGTCGAGCAGGTACAGGCTGACCCGGCCACACTGTGGAGCTCACATGTTTTACGTGAGGCTCTAAGCTTGTGCCACGGAACGGTTCAGAAAAGGGCGTCTGTGAAAAAGGCTCTGTCTCCACGGGGTGCCAGAGATGGGCTGGGGCTCCCCCCACCGAGTGTGGGGCAGGGTCGGGTATCAGAGCAAAGCCCCAGGAAGCAGCACAGACACAGCAGACCCCCAGGCCCGATGGTGCAGTCGATGTTGACGAACACGGTCCCGTCATGTGCATCCCAGCAAGGCCCCCCACCCCCCGCCCCCGCCCCTGCCCCCGCGGGCGCAGCGGTGGACGGGACACAACGTACACAAACAGGGAGACACAGGTCTGAATGGAAAGCAGTCGTTGCTTTAATTCTGGTCAGGATCCCCACCGGGGCCCTGCCAGGCCTGCCCGTGGCGGGGCCACTGCCCGCTCCGTTGACATGATTGTTTACAAAAATAAATATGAACAAAGCAATTCTCGAGGGCTCGTGGAGTCAATCCGACAGCAAGTAGATATGCTTAAGCGTCCGGCACTCGTCCTAATTGCACCAAAAGAATCTGGAAGCACTTGATTTGGTCTCGGAGGCCAGACGGAAGGAGGGGCGGGCTCCGCCTCCCGGGCCCCTCACATCTCGGAGTCCGCGTACATCCCATTGATCAGATAGTCCACCTGCGTGTACTCCTTCTTCCTGTAGCTCTCGTAGGCTTGCAGGCCCAGCAGAACCAAGACTACGATGAAGAGGGTCACCCCGAGCAAGAGCACCGCCAGCAGGAAACTTTTGTTCACCAGAGCCTGGGGAAGGGGCCGGGTGGTGACCACCAGGTACGGGCCCTGCGTGCTAAGCGGGCACGGGGCCGAGGCTGGCACCTGGGAGCCCCCCGAGCTCCCGGGTGTCGGGGCGGTGGACGCGGTACCAGGCGGGGTTTCGGGCCGCACCTGCTCCGGCGTCCGGGGCGTGTCTGGGCCTGCAGCTCCCTGGGTAGACGGCGCGGGGCCTGGCCGCGTCGTGGGGGCCGTGGCCTCCACCTTGGGGGTGGGGGCGGAGTCAGGGGCCGGTGCCGGCAGCGTGCTGGCAGCCGGCTCCCGGGCCTGGGCCTCGGTGGCGGTCACTGCTGTGGTGGACACGGGAGCCGTGGATGGGCGGGTGGGCTCTGGGGTTGTGTCGGCGAGGGTGGGCGTGGGCCCCCTTGTCGTGCCAGCCCCGGGCCGGGCCGTCGACGTCCGGACGGTGGGGCCTCGTGTGGACACGTCAAGCGCTTGGGGACTCGTGGGGGGCGCGGGGCTGGCTACGGGGGGGGCGCGCGTGCCTGTCGGGGCGCTGGCACTTGCTGTGGTGCCAGCTGTGGTCCGAGCAACGGTGGCCGACGTCACGGGCGCCGTCGTTCTTGGCAGCGGGCTGACACTCGGGGCCGGCGTGGGGGCTGCGCCGGGAGCGGTCGCGGAGGACGGGGTCTGCCTTGTCGACGCCACCGAAGCTGGTGAGGGTCCCCCGGAGGCTGCCGGGCCAGCTGTGTCTGTCCTGAATGTGCTCCCTGCTGTGACTGCAGGAGAGCTGGGGTCGACCCCCAGAGTCCCTGTGGTCAGTGTGACAGGAGGCGTCAGCATGGTCATCGTTCCAGATGTGTCATTAAGGACTCTTACAGCCGCCGTCACCGAGGCATTCTTGGCTGAAGTAGCTGTCTGGCTAGAGACTAGGTGCCCTTAAAGTCAGAAAAGGGAGAAAAAGATACAGTCACTTTCCATCCTGTGCAGGTGGATTATTCAGGGAGCGTCTTTTTCTTTTTTTTTTTAATTTTTTAAAAATGTTTTTATTTGTTTTTGAGACAGAGAGAGACAGAGCATGAGCAGGGGAGGGGCAGAGAGAGAGGGAGACACAGAATCCGAAGCAGGCTCCAGGCTCCGAGCTGTCAGCACAGAGCCCCATGTGGGGCTCGAACTCACGAACTGCGAGATCATGACCTGAGCTGAAGTCGGACGCTCAACCAACTGAGCCCCCCCAGGCGCCCCATCAGGGAGCGTCTTAATTTCTGGCCCACTGTCCTGGCCGGTGGGGACTGACCCCACAGTCCAGCGAAAATAAAGGAGGGGACGCGGGAGCACATTCCCCTCCCATCTCCTCCCGCACACATCGAGCCTGCCGCCCACCGGAGAGGCGCTTGCCACTCTGACGTGAAAACTCCCTTCCCTCTGAACCCTGAGCCCATCGAAGGCCTAAGAGCTTCCCTCTCTGATCCAATTCCCGAAACATCAGACAGAGTGAAAGTCTCACCTCAGAGGCGTGATTCACCATTAACAAAACGCATCAAACACACACCCAGGTTTACAAAGCAGACAAACCACGGCCCGGATGGTCACACCATGAAAGAATTCTTGGCTTTATGAAAGGATTTGCAGCAGGAATTCCTGGAGATGAACGGTGCCTCGCACGGAGCAGGAGTGTAATGAAATATTTGATGTATGAACAGACGAATTCCTCAGTGACAGGATAAGGTTTACAGGAGAAATTTTGCAGGGCCAAGCAAATGACCCTCTCAGGGCTCAGAGGTCAGTCCCCTGGGGGCTTTCTACTCAAGCTGGCCCCAGAGAAGCTTGGCCTGACGGCCCTCCCCGGCCTAGCACCTGGGTGGCCCTGAGGCTCCTGACTCTCTGGCCTAGGCTTGCACATGTCCCTTAGCCTCAGGGTGCTTTGGGACCACTGCAGGCCTGACTAGCAATCACACGGCTTTCTCACTTACGTAGATCCTGGGATGGCGCTTTGCTTTCAGATAAGGACAAGGAGGAAATCCAAACGAGCACAAGGGCTGTCCACATCTTGTGGGTGAGCCAGGAGCAAGGCTGGGCGGTCCCTGAGGTTCCCAGCTGGCCACTCCTCAGGCTGCTAACAATTCCCTGCTGCCGGGCTGAAGGATCTGTGGTCAAGAAAGAAGGCGTCCGGTCAGTAATGCACAGCCTCACCTGGGACACGGGGCATGGTTCTGTGCCTGCCACGGAGGGTTCTGGAAGGTCCGCAAACTGAGCCGAGTCTTCCCACCAGGGCCTGGCACCCAGGGAGCTTGAGATGCGTCTCAACCATGGTGGTCTAGTGATGTGCCCGGTGCCTGTATTTGACAGGCTCAAAGCACTCCTCGACCCAACTTCACTCTGTGTCTCAACCTCCCAAGTGCCCATTCTCCCACCCAGAGTTCCTGGTGTGAAAGAGGAGTAGACAGAGGGTCAAGACCTGACCATGCTCACAGGGCCAAGGCCTGTCAATCACCAAGATTGGCCAAGATCACATATCAGGCCCAACACACTTCTGTGCACCCCACGATGGCTGACCACACCCTTCGCATGGGAGATATCATTTAGCTAGCCAGCCAGCCATCACCCATTCGTCTATCTAACCATCATGTATCATTCATTCATCCATCTATTATCCACCCACCCATCCATCCATCAGTCTATCCGGCCAACATCCATCCACCTGTCTGTCCACCGACTACCACAACTGTCCATCCACCAATCAACCCATTCACCAGCCACTCCATCCATCCATCCATCCATCCATCCTCCATCTCCCCATCATCCATCCACTCATCCATTCATCCAATATTCTGAGTGTCTGCTCATGTGCCGAGCAGTGCGCTTAGAACAAAAAGATGAAAGCCGGACAACTCTTTCCTTCAGGGAGCCCGCCATATAGTAGGAGACACAGAAAAGAGGTCACTGCAAGTTACTGCAAGTAAAAAGCAGAGGTGTGATTCAGTGCTGGGAAGCAGGCAGGTGATGGCACATGGGAAGGCCTTGACATGTAAGTTGGAGGCTGGTCCTCTGTGTGGAGGCCCTGAGTTCTGGTGGGGGGAGGGGCGTGGCCAGGGAAGGCTTCTGGGAAAGGGACACGTGGGCCATGTTCTGAAAGATGGATGGGATCCACGTGGTGGGGAAGGGGCAGGGGCAGGGGCAGGGGAGGTGAGTGGGAGCAGCAAGGCCAGAAGCCAAGAGACCTAGGATCAGCCCAGAGATTGGCAGGCTACCACCGGGCAGTTGGGATTTGCAGGGGAGCCCCTGCAGGCCTGAGGTTGGTCCCATGACTGAACACTTGATCTGGACACAGGGCAAACAGGACCCAGGCATGCTGGGAGCTGCAGGGCGGGCAATGAGCCTGGGGGTCCTGAGGGCACCTCCAAAATCAGTCCTGCCTGAAGACACCCAAGGCCTTTGGTCTTTCCACTGGCCCTTACCATGACGTTCTTGAGCCGCGACAGAACGTCCCGGAAGGCAGCCCTTGGTTCATGTGAAAACGCCCTGATCAACTCCTCACCCAGCACGGATGCTACTCACTGTGCTCCGTGGCCCCATAAACAGGCTGGCCCCTGGGGAGCGGGGCAGGCTCACTGTCCTCCCACTGGCCCTGAGTCACGGATGAATCCCCTTCAAGCGTCTCTATCCTGGCCCCAATTCGCTGCCACCCCACAGCTTCCAGAGAGATCCTTGTAACCCACAAAGGTGACCCTGCCTCCACTGCTTAAACCCCATAATATCCCCAGATAACCCCAAAGTTCACTACCATGGCCAAGGTGGCCTTCAAGGTCTGGCCCCGCTGCCTCTCCCCGATGGCCCCACCCGCACTGGACTTGTGAAATCCCTGCAGGTTGTGACCCAGTGCCGGGCATCAGTCTGCCCCAGCAAGCACTTCTAGCCTTGCCGGGGGCTACGCAACACGGCCCCTGTGCGCCACGAAGGGGTGTGTGGCCACAGGGTGGCTTTCTGCCTCCCGTGATCTGGGAGACTGTTGTGAAACCGCCCTGTGACTGGGAAAGTCTGTCGAGGACAAACTCTTCCGGAAGGCTGGCTCCTTCCTCGATGCTTCTCACCCCTTTGCGAGAGTCCCCAGCTTTCTTCTAGCTTCAAGTTGCACCCTCCATCCAAAACTGTCCATAAGAGCTCCTGGTAGCTCCCAGGTTTAGAGGACTTAGCCCTACAAACCACAGATTTGCATCTGTTTTCTAGAATGCAAAAGGCATTCTTTGTTCTGACAGAAACAAGTGGGGGTAGGGTGGGGAGAGAAGAATCAGACGAAAATCACAACATCATGAGAGGCAAGAATTGAAACTGGAAGGTTTCGGGAACAAAGAACTCACACTCCCCCATGAGCTGAGGCCACGCAGCTGGGCTCTCGCTAAATAAATGTATTTAAATGGCTCTTTCTTTGGCCAGTTATGTCTACTGAATGCATCTGAAATCTCCCACTGCTGAGCCCAGCACGCTCCCTGTGTGAGGCCTGGGTCAGGGGTCTGCTGCGGTGGGGTGCTGTGACCGGGGCTTCCTGAATGTTCTGTTGTCCCCCTCGCTACTGATCTCTAGGGCAGGCTCAGCAAACTTTGTCAGTAAAGAGCCGGATGGCAAATGTTTTAGATTTTGTGGGCCACGCGGGCTCTGTCTCAGAGACTCAAGTCTGCTGCTGTAGCACAAGGGCAGCTGTGGACCGTGAGTAAAGGCCGGGCGCGGCTGCGTCCCGATAAAACTTTATGCACAAAAACAGGCAGCCGGCGGACTTGGCCCGCGGGCCAAAGTCTGCCAACAACCCTACTCGAGCGTTTCAGTGAACTTCAGGGCTGATAATCCAGCTAAGGTAGGGAGGGACTGATCCGCTGTGCCGAAACAGATTTCCTCCTCCTCTTTTGGTTCCTCACGCAGAACAGACTGGACAGTCTTGTTCCCGGTCTGGGGACAGCCTCCAGGCGGCTCCTCCCAGGGCCCCTGCTGTGAGCGGGCTCCTCCTCCACCCCCAGCACCCCCCCCCCAAGAGGGGTTCCCCCAAGCATTTTGCTATTCTGACCCAAGGCCAAGAGAAAACCTCCTGTGGTATCTGGCATCTGGGTCACAAGAACAGGAGAGGGCCACAGAGGACCCCGTGCTCCCAGGCCCTCCTGTCCACCCCTGCTCCCGGACCCCCCTCGTGGGCTACCTCAGAAGGCGGGCCCTCTGACGGTGACGCACCTGCGAACAGGCCCCTCTCGGGGCTTCGCTGTCTTTCCCTTTTGCTCTCTTCCTTTTCCCACTCCGTGGTAAAGCCCTCTCGGGGCCCCCTCCGGGCTCGCCGTCCCGACACCAGGCAGGTGGCCCCGCGGGCAGGGCCGTGGACACTCACTAGACGCAGCCGCTCAGGGCGTGTTCCCGGGCTGGGCCATCTTCCTCCGTGGAGAGCTGCGGGCTTGGCACCGTGCACTCGCCGGCCGAGGTCTGGCTGTGCGGGGCGCGAGAGCAGCGAGGAGGCACAGCCCCAGGCCATGGCATGCTCTGGGGCACATGGGCAACATGGGCAGATGCCCCACTCTGCTAGCAGACGCATCTAGGGTTGGAAAAACAGTAAACACTCCTTAGGAGAAGCACAGGGGGAAAACCCAGGGAGGAAGGGGACACTGAAATAGCAGCGTTAAATAGATCATTATACTGGGAAAATGACAGTGTGTGTCAAAACTTTCAATGTCAGGACTTTAAAAAAAAAATTTTTTTTTTTTTAACATTTATTCATTTTTGAGAGACAGAGACAAAGCATGAATGGGGGAGGAGCAGAGAGAGAGGGAGACACAGAATCCGAAGCAGGCTCCAGGCTCTGAGCTGTCCGCACAGAGCCTGATGCGGGGCTCGAACCCACAAACTGTGAGCTCATGGCCTGAGCTGAAGTCGGATGCTTAACCCACTGAGCCACCCAGGTGCCCCTTAAAATTTTTTTTAATGTTTATTTATTTTTGAAGAAGAGAGTGCAAGCAGGAGAGGGGCAGAGAGAGTGGGAGACACAGAGTCTGAAGCAGGCTCCAGGCTCTGAGCTGTCAGCACACAGCCTGATGTGGGTCTCAAACCCATGAACTATGAGATCATGACCTGAGCCAAAGTCGGCCTCTTAACTGACTGAGCCCCCCAGGCGCTCTGATGCTATTTTTATTTAAAAAGACATTTGTTAAGGGGTCTAGAGAGATTTACACTGGAACATTAATAAAGTGGTTATGCCAGGGGAATGAATTTCCTGGTGATTCTCATTTTCTACTGCATATATATGTCTTTTTTTTTTTTTTCTTAACACCAGCATGTATCGCTTTTGGAAAACATTTCTGAAAGGCTCCAACCAAAGGAACCAACGCCTGATTTTCTTCAAGTACTTTGAACTATCAGGCAGAAAGGCACAGAGTAATCCTACTGAATACAGTTTCACATACAGATTTTAATAATTTAGAGAAACTCCATGATTTACATATCAGGAACTACATCTTCCTAGGAGCCACCAAAACTTTAGAAGAATCAGGAGTACAGTGGTAATGCAAAGATATTAACAGCACAAATGGAAATCATCTCATTGATGAATAGTTAATATAGACTCAGGAGATTAAGAAACAGCTCATCACCTCCTAGAGTGGCAGATATTAGTAGGTGGTGACGCGTGAGGACGGCCACGGGCCCGCTCCCTAATACGAACGCTCAACAAGTGCACACACACAGCCACACGCACCCTCGTGTGTGCACACAGCCGCGTGCATACCCAGCCGCACACACCCACAGGCACACACGTGCACGCATGCTGCCACATGTGGATACGTGTACGATCACACGCACAGTTACAAACACAAAGGTGGGTGCATATATGGAACGTTTTTCTAAGGCCATGTCAGGAAACACCACAAGTTTCTCAGGAAACTTCTACTGGATACCATCAGCGCTTATTCACTCCCAGCCAGAGGGGCTGGTGATCACTCCCACAGAAATGGGAATTGGCCGCTGCAGTGGAGTCAAGAATAGGCCCTCGTTGGGTCGTGACTTCATCTCTCTGGAATGGTCCTGCCTCCACTTTCCAACAGCATATTCTCAATGTCACGATCTGTGTGTGGGGACCTGCACTAATCTTTATAACGTGACTCACAATGGACACACCATTAACAAGATTTAAAATGCTAGTCTGTCCTGCAAAGGCTTCAGTAAGCCTTAAACGAGGGTCGGGCCAGTTATTCTTACGGTGCAGGGAGACTGGGTCGCCCAAGGTCTCAGACTACAATAGATGGAAAGGAAAGAGACCCCTGCGGCAATAAGAGAATAAACAAGAATGAAGTTATTATTAAGCGGAAAGCCTGAAGAGGGAAAGACAGGCGTTAGGCTGGTGCCGGGACTTCCTCTTTCTCAGTGATCAGCTCCCCGCAAGTGCTGCAGGGAAGGGGCAGCACCCCCTGAGAGAGGAAACACTCCCATTAGAAAGGCACCCCCAGGCTGTGGCCATAGGTGTCAATTTCCTGATCCTTTTCTGGTCCATGATCTCGTGATGCCTCCCAATACGCCCTGTCTCTGAATTCTTGTGCTCCCAACCTTGGCTTGATTTTTTTTTTAACTCTTTTATGAAGCTGCTTATTATATGCTGAGTGCTGTGTACAAGTTACATGGACTCAGACTCCAAACTGCTGAACTCCTTTTTCTGGCCTTAGTCAGGTTCCTAATATCCGACACAAGTAATCCTTAGGCTCAATAAGGGACTGTACAGTGTCACCCCCACATTCCATCACTCGTGATATTTATCAGCAGCAACGCGACCTGGGCCCCCACTCCAAGCTGGAGAAGCTATATATACCAAGGAGCAGGAAATGCAGCAACAAATATAGGGCAAACTACAGATACCTAATCCTGACACGTCACCTGGCTGAACTTTGGTCTCAGAACCCAAGGAACACAGGTTTGTGGTTGTGTGTGTATAGACAGTGCCCTGTGGTCTAACGGATGTGTCTGCGTGGCAGATGGAAACCTGCAGAAGTGGATATCATCTTAATCACAAAGCTTGCTTCCAGGTTTCTGTAAGCTTTGGTATCACGGCTAAACGCTGGATCACAGGCTAATTTTTGTTGGCGGTGTGGGCTAATTTGACATTCCTTTGTCTGCTAGGCAAGTCCAGCATATAAGTGGGAACCCATACTTTAAATACTTTCCTCACCGATTTTATTGAAATTTCAGAGATGCTTCCTCCAGGGGGTAAAAATAACTGCACGTTGGCATAGGCAGATTTCTAAGCACGATGTTTATGTCTTATCGCAAGCCATGTGGATGCTGATCCCTCCTATCAGCCGGATAGTTGACGGCTCACAGAAAGCAGCCACCAGGCTCACATGGGGGAGGCAGGCAGGCAAGCAGATGGAAATGCACAACCCCCTCCCAGGTAGAGGGCCTGGGTCACCTAAAAGGCCAACTCTTTCTTTGAGGGCAACACCTCCTGCGGCCCAGCCTTGCCCCGGGAAGACCTTTGAGTTCTCTGAACATACAGGAGTGTTCCAACTCTCCCATCCTCCGCTCCCAAACTCGAACTACCCGGGCCTCTTCTCCGATTTGGGCTCCCCCCCCCCTCCCCGCTCCCTGCAGCCCTCCTCCTCCCTCCAGCCTCTCGGACCCGCATCCGTGCCCATTCTGAGTCTCGGTCCCCAACGGGCTCCTTCCGTTCCTTCTTCTCTGCTACTCCTCACCTCCAGTCCTCTCGTCTTGCCCCTGTGCCCCCACTGATCTTTTCTCTGTCACCCTCCTGCCTCGCGTGCCCCGATTCAAGCCTCCTCCTGCCCCCACCTCCCTCTCCCAGGCGCAAGCCGGTCCAGGGAGCCGTGACAACAGCTCCCCGGACGGAGGCGCGGGCCCCTTACCCGGCGCGGCAGGCCTGCGGCGGCCGGGCGGCCGTCGGACGGCGGGGAAGTGCCCGCGGCCCGGCGTGGAGACGTGGCCGGCAGCGGAGCACCGCCCGCGAGCCAGGACTGCTCGGGGCAGCAGCCCTAGCTCGGGCCCCGCCCGGACCGCCCCGGAACTGACGTCACTAGAGGCGGGCCCGGGAGGGCGGGGCAGTCTCGGCAGGAGCCCTGAGCGGCCGGGTGGTGCCAGGCGCAGCCGGAAGTGAGCCGGAAGCCAGGGGCGTGGCTGCTCGTAGACCCCGCCCACCGCGGGGCGGCTCGGGCTCCGCAGTGCTCGCAGCCGGAAGCGGCTGGAAGCGGCTATTTCGGACTGGTGGCCGGCGGAAGTGGTGGTGCTTACCCTCGGCTGCCCGGCCGTGGGTGCTGGGTCGGGGCAAGGGACGCTCAGACGTACCCCGACGACGCGCAGGGCCCCGAGCCCTAGGGGTGACCCGCAGCTCTGCCCTCCTCCCTCATACTTGGTCCAGCCCCTGGTGACGGGCGCTGGGGGGTCCAAATAGTAACGAAGAGTGGGGATGGTGGCTACTGTGCTTTGAGCGCTTACAACGTGCCAAGCCCCCGGCTTGGTTCAGTGATTTACCTGCAAGTTCATTGATTTAAGTTTCCGACAAGCACCATTTTCCCATTTTACAGATGCAGAAACTGAGACTCACAAAATGTTTTGCAGTTGTAAGACGCGGGATCACAATGGGGCAAAATGGAGTGTAAAGGAAAGTGAATAGGACTTGACCTCATTCGGAAGCAGTCTTTGCACGTTACTGGTTGTGGCTGAATCCCAATCTGTGTAACACTCTTTACCAGGTCCCCTCAAATCCAAAGAAAGCCTGTCTGTGAAGGATGATCTCAGCGAGAATAAACAAAAGGCTTTATTCTCAGGCTGTTTTGTAACCTGTCCTGGGGTCCTCGGTTAGGAAACTGAACCAGACGGGGAAAACTGAAGGCGTGCAAAATCAGACGCCTGCTTGAGCTCTGGGAGCACCTGAAATGTAGTTTTGAGCCTGCATCACTCCCATCTCCAATGCAACCTCCTAGCTTCAAGTTGTGTAGAACTCACTCTGCAAAGACAAGTTTGCTGAGAGCCAGGCCACTTGGGAGAGTTCGTGAGGACAAGATGCTTTTGCTTTGTGTTTGCTTTAATGTTCCCAACTAGCTCCGATCTAACGTGAGAAGTGCAGTATCTATGTTGACTTCACGAGAGAAAATATAGCCAAATCACCAACTGTATGTAGCTCTATGCCTGTCTTCCTCAAAAATCAACATCTGTGACTCTGTTTTAATTTCCTCTTCGGTAAAATCGGGACAATTTTTATTGCTAGGGCTGAAATTACAAAGATAAAGACACAAGCCTCCTTCTCAAGGAGCTTATAGTCTAGGGCAGTCTAGCTCTGTGTGCTTTTGTAAATAAAGCTTTATTGGTACACAGTTGTACCTTTTTGTTATGCGTCCTCTCCCTGCTTTTGCACTGCTGGATAATTGCAGCAGAAACCGTATAGCTCACAACACCTGAAATATTTACTGCCTAGTCCTTTACAGAAAATATTTGTGAGCCCCCAGTCTAAGGTATTACTGGAAAATGGTTTTCAGACAACAATGGGACTATCTTGACAAGATGGCCCAGAATACAGGGAAATTCGTTCTCTTATAGGGGAACCTAGCCCCTTTTCAGTGGATTGGGGTCACCTGGAACCTAGTGTCCATTGAGCACAGCTCTGGGAACTGTGCACCTGCTTCTGTGGAGTACTCTGGAGAGTAAAGCAGGGTCCGTGCAGAGCTGCTCATGGCAGAGAAGGGCATACTTAAATCCTCAGTTTTTTGTTTTAGGGCACAGATCATCTCAGGTGCTTTCTATGCAGGAATAGCTAATAATACACTCAGAGCCCAGTCCTCCTAGTTGTTGAATGAATGTTATTGTTTGAATATAGTCCTGCTGTAGATTCCACCTGTAAAAAGGCAGGGTGGAGTCACCCTGCCTGGCTTCAAATCCCAGCTCCACTTTTTCACGGAGTGACAGCAAGCAAAAAGCTTAGACTCTCTGCGCCTCAGTTTTATCATTACTCATGGTAGTTCTGTTCAAGAAAGTCTCCATGAAGACCAACTTAGCAAATTCTGAACCATTACTCTTCAGGAAAAAAAAAAAAAAAACCAAGGGCAATATTTCCCTTCATGCTCAACCCTTTGTTGTCATTATTAATCGAAGGGTTTTTTTTTTTCACTCTCTAAATAGAAAACTAAGGAATTAAAATTTGAGAAATTTTAGAATAAAACTGGATAATTGATGAGGATAGAAATATAAATTATGTATGCACTATTGGATTGATGTTCTTGACCTGTCACTTATAATGTTCAGAGATATTAATTTGTTTTTCAGTTATTTACCAAGGCTAACTGGAAAAAAACGTCTTAAAGATTATGAAACGAGGCTTCAATGGATTTATACTGAGGTTTTTTTTAATTTTAATTTCTTAAAAAGTATGTTTTTAACTGGAACACATGTTTAGTTAGTTTAGTAGAATTATTCAAAAGGTTTTAGGGGCACCTGGGTGACTGAGTCGGTTAAGCATCCAACTTCGACTCAGGTCGTGATCTTGTGGTTCGTGAGTTTGAGCCCCGCATCAGGCTCTGTGCTGACAGCTCAGAGCCTGGAGCATGCTTTGGATTCTGTATCTCCCTCCCTCTCTGCCCCTCCTCCACTTGTGCTCTGTCTCTCAAAAATAATAAACATTAAAAACAAAAAAAGTAAGAGCATTATGCTAAGAGAAGCCAACTGGACAAAAAAGACTACCGTTGAGAAAGGTCATCTAGAGGACGTGACCTCCGGTTGACCTGTGAGCTAGACCCCCGGGGAACTCAGCCTCTGCCTCTGTCCTTGGAGTAACTTGTTCTGCGAGCGTCCTGCAAAACACAGAAACACTTCCAATAAATTTTCACTTGCTAAACGAGCGATGTCTTGCAACACGAGTAATATGTGATGCCGAACGTCCCATGATTACACCTGAGCCAATGGTTCTTGAAATTCGCTTTGATATACGAGTGCTTTGGATGACAAGCATGTTTCCAGAAGGAGTTATGCTGGCAAACCAAGGTTCTACTGTACTCCACTCCACTGCAAAGTTCTGAGCCGGTCTGAGGAGGGGCTGTTACCAGCCTCTCCCTCAACGGCAGCTACAGATCCCCCTGCTGCCTTCACGGACAAGGGCTGCGTGTTACTGGAGTCGTTCATATCCCAGGGACTCAGGCAGGGAGCGTGGCTCAGAGTCCAAGAAATGAAAAATCCAGGGTGGAGGGACTTTGAGCTCAAGCAGGGACTCTCATCAGAAACAGTTGATTTAAAAAAAAAATTGGTTTTAAACGTTTGCCTCCAACTTATGCAAACAACATACCTTGTGTATCCTGATTTCCAAAATTGTGACGAGATCATCGTTAAAAATCTTGATCAAGAATCTTGATCATGGGGAGGAGATGACAGGAATATCTATTACAATTTAGTAAAAAGTGGCTAACATGGTTTGATAAACATTCTTAGCAAACTAGGAATAAACGAATATTTACTCAAAATGATAAAGAATAATTATTTCAAACTATTATCCCAATCTTACTTATTGACTAAAATTAAAAAAAACTAGAGATGTCCCTATAACGACAACTCTTCTCCAGCTCTTAGTGAACATTGTTCTAGTCAAAGGACTGACGGAAAAGCAATAAATAGAATACATTAAAAAAGATTTTTTTTTTACATTTTTAAAAATTTAAATCAAGTTAGTTAGCATATAGTGTAGCGTGGGTTTCAAGAGTAGAATTTAGTGAGTCAATAGAAAACACTTTTTTTTTAAATTAAAACAATTTTTCTAACGTTTATTTATTTTTGAGAGACAGAGCATAAGGGGGGGTGGGGGGCAGAGAGAGGGGGAGACACAGAATCCGAAGCAGCCTCCAGGCTCCCAGCTGTCAGCACAGAGCCTGCCGCGGGGCTCAAACCAGCGAACTGTAGGATCATGCCAAACAATGATCAAGCCAAAGTCAGGTGCTTAACCAACGGAGCCATCCAGGCGCCCCTAGAGTACACTTTTTAAAGACAAGCTTTCATTATTTACGTAAAATGTGATTACCTTCCTAAAATGTTTAAAGGAGTCCATTTAAAAATCAATTCAAAGTTCTAAGAACAGGGGTGCCTGGGTGTTCGTGCTCCTGCCCTCTGCCCTGCTGTCCTCTCGCATGAATTCTGCGATCCGACAAGAAAGTCACTCTCTTGCCACCGTGGTGTCTTCAACTTCCTTGTCCTCAAGCACACCTGCTTGGTGACACGGCACCCCCAAGGTGAATTCTTGCCTACACCTGGGTGCTGAGGAAGATCCGTGGTCCCCGGCCTTGGCAGGGCCCTCCGAGCTGCTAGAAATCCCACACTTTCCTGGTAAGCCCTTGGCTTCCGTTGCCTCCTACTCTCTTCAACCCCTCATTCCTTCTCTCCACCTGCAGGCCTGAGCCTGAGGCCTTTCCTTCACTCTTTCTATCAGGTTGGAGGAGGTGGAGAAGCTGAGCCCACTCACTAACCACTGCCCTCCTGTCTGGTCTACCCCTGCCTCTCAACAGCCGGCTTCTCACCGAACCTCCTGAGATGGGTGTTTATTCCATTAACTTTCCACTTTGTTTCTTTTTCTAAGATATGCATATAAGACTACAAATGCCTTCCATGTGCTGCTTTCCCCGTGCCCCACGGTTTGGGGCTACAGTATTCTTGTTATTTTTTATGTTTTTATTTTTATTCTTATTATTCTCAATTCCTATCTAAACTCTTCCTTGGTGGGGGGGGGGGGGGGCGCCTGGGTGGCTCAGTCGGTTGAGTGTCCGACTTCAGCTCAGGGCATGATCTCGCATCCGTGAGTTCGAGCCCTGCGTCGGGCTGTGTGCTGCCAGCTCGGAGCCCGGAGCCTGCTTCGGATTCTGTGTCTCCCTCTCTCTCTGCCCCTCCCCTGCTTATGCTCTGTCTCTCTCTCTGTCAAAAATAAACATTAAGAAAAATTAAAAAATAAATCAATAAACTATTCCCTGAATCCGTTTGTTACTTGAACGTGTGTTTCTGAATTCCCAAGCAAATAGGGATTTTCCAGTGTTTTGTTTGTTTTCAGTCTCTAGGTGAATCGCACTGTGGTCAGAAGCAGATTCTGTATTATCTTAGTCCTTTGAGATTTGTTGAAACTGCTTTATGAGCCAGTATATGGTCACTTTCAGCAAATGCTCCGAGTGTGCTTGACGAGAAGGTGTGTTCCCAAGTGCTCTATATACACAAATCAAGCCGCTCATTCAGTAATTATGTTTTCCAAATCTATCTCCCTACTGACTTTGTTTACTTATTCTGTGAGTAAAATATTCTTCTTTTAAACTTTTTTAACATTTATTTATTTTTGAGGGCCAGAGAGAGACAGAGCATGAGCAGGGGAGGGGCAGAGAGAGAGGGAGACACAGAATTTACCTTTTACCTTATTTTGCACTTTCTATATGTCCTACCTCTGTGTTTCCTTATCTCTCCTTTCTTGACTTTTGTTGGATTGATTATTAAAAAACACATTATTCTACTTCTCCCCTCTGCTAATTTAGAACTTACGCACTGTGTTTCTATTCTTTTAGTGAATACCCCCAGAATTAAAACATTAGTCACCTGTGGGGTACCCGGCTGGCTCAGTCAGTGGACCTTGTGACTCTTGATATTGGGGTCACGAGTTCGAGTCCCATGTTGGGCGTAGAGATTACTTTTAAAAAAGGAAAATTAGTCACCTGTCTTATCAGTGTCCAAACTTAATCAGTAGTTACGACTCCTCCAGGATGAAACCAGTCTCTCAGAACTTGTAACTCCGTTTATCCCCTCCCGATTTTTGTGTTATCATTGTTATGTATGTTGTTGATTCGATGATTTTTAAAAAATACTCCGTGAGACAATGTTTCTTTGCATTTAACCAAATGTTTATGGCTGTCTTTTCTTTTCCTTCCTTCTTGTTTCGCAGGCCTCCTGTCTATGGTCACTTTCCTCTTGCTGAAACAAATCTGAGGACCTGCTGATGGAAGTCTCCCAGCCTTCGTTTTCTGAAAATGTCTGTACCCCTTCCTCATTCTCGAAACATATTGTTCATAGCTAAGGAACTCAAGATTGGCACTTATTTCCTCTTGGTGCCCCGGCGGTGCCCTTTGCCTGCCTGTCTGACTTCTGCTGATGCTTTTGAGGCATCAGCTGCCCATCTCGCCGCCTCCCCGTTGGAGGCCATCTGTCTTTTTCTTGCAGCTTTTCGGAATATTCTCATTGTCTTTGACTTTACTATGTTATCTCTCAGAGTACATTTCTTTTTCTTTTTCCACTTCCCACTGTCCTGCCTTCCCCGATTTATGATGAAGCCGGCATAGGAAATGGCAGTGAAAATTTCCATTCAGAAAGGAAATAGTGCGAGACATTGGGAGTCCGTGGTCCAGCCCAGTGATGAAATCCTCTGGCCAGAAAACAGTGGGTCCCCTTGCCTTTGATGAGCCCCCGGTTCTGCTCCCTTGAAGGGGTCCCTGCTCTTTTTCCTTAGTCCCCAGGTCTCTTTTTTTTTTTTTTTAATTTTTTTTCCTCCGTTTTTATTTATTTTTGGGACAGAGAGAGACAGAGCATGAACGGGGGAGGGGCAGAGAGAGAGGGAGACACAGAATCGGAAACAGGCTCCAGGCTCCGAGCCATCAGCCCAGAGCCCGACGCGGGGCTCGAACTCACGGACCGCGAGATCGTGACCTGGCTGAAGTCGGACGCTTAACCGACTGCGCCACCCAGGCGCCCCGCCGGGTCTCTTTTAAGAGGCTGAAAACACAACACACAACAGCCGGATCATACATAACCACACAACGTGCAGCAGCCCGCCCAGAAAACCAACCACTTGCCCAGAAAACCCACCTCTTATCTGCAATAACCAGTCCAGCAAGCCAGCGTGCCTGTAAGGCAGATTTGCAGGAAGCCACACAGATCTCTTGCAATGGTGCCAGAAACGAAACAATAATGTCTGTAAGAACCAGCCCGATATGCCGGATTGGATTAATAACTGACGATTTCCATCATTTTTGTCCCTGCTTCCAACTTAAGACCACAGGAAGCCAACTATGTTCCCATCACCAGCACACAGGACGCCCCACTTCTGGTCAGCTCCCTGTGCCAACAGCCTCCAATCGGGGCACCCCTGGAGCCTTCCCGTCCCCCAATAAAGCTTTCTTGCTGCTCTGCCTGCCCCGAGTCTCTGCAAAACGCAAGTGATGGCGGTTGGCTCCCTTCCTATGGCAAAAGCTCTGACTTCGTGGCCTTCACTTGTTCTCATTTGGGTGGTCTTTGCTTTTTCCCCACGCTTTCCATCTGCCTCTTTGACTGCGACGGAAGCGACCATCCTTGGGGGGTGTCCGCCACGTGTGCACCTCAGCTCGCCCCTGAGAAAAGATGGTGACCTGCCCCGACACACCTGCGCAGAGGGCCTGGCTTGCTGAGCGCTTTGCTGCCAGGGCCCTTGAACAAAGGCTTCCTTGTGGTCCGTGACCTGTGGGCTTTCTGCTGCCCAGAAGACCCATCTGCACTCAGGTTCCCTGGGAAGTCAGGCTCTGAGATGCCTCCAGGGATCTCTGGAGTGGGGACAAAGGTCTGGGGCCTTTATTCCTCCGTATCAGCCAGGCTTTGAGTGCAGCTGCCTCAGGAAGTGGCCGTGACCTTGGGACAGGCAGTTTCCATTGTCTAAGAGCAAGTTCAGCAGAGGGACTCCACCGAGAGCAGTCCCGTCGGCCACCCACCCTCCAGGTGGCTGGGGAACGAATGCTTCAGTCCTGGAGGCGGGATGTGGGGGAATCTGTCTATGGGGGTTTGCGGGAACCCCAGAACCTGACCCCCCAGAAGCCAAAGGAACCTGCACGTTTGTCTCAGCAGAGAAAACAATGGCAGTTGACTTGTGGGGCTTCAGTACCTCCAGGGATGGAGGCCAAGCTGAACAGGGTGCCTGTCACTGAGTCAGAGCTGTCAGAGCGGAGCGGATACAAACAGGCCGTGGACAGTTTCCCCAAACCTAAACGACATCATTTCCAAAATTAAGAATTCAAAAGAGTAAGTGCAAAAAAACAAAAACAAAAACAAAAAGATAGTCACAGCTGAGAACCTTCCGAAAAATCAGATGGAGAAAGTGACAACAGAGAGCAAAATTGCAGGGAAAGTGGAAATGAACACGAAACAGATAGGAAATCTGCAAGTCAGGACTGGAAGGCCCCAACCTCTAACGATAGAAGGAAAAGGGGGCTAGAGATGGGGTAGTGATTCAAGGAGTCCCACAGCACGGGCACCAGCTTCTGGGAGAGTCTTCCCTGACCACTGTCCCCTGCGGCCACATCGGAAGTGTGCACTTGGGGACTATGTCCTCCTTGGGGGATGTCCAGCTTCGGCAGCCTATTCCTGCCCATGCAAGCTTACAGGCCTACCGGCCACTTTTGTTTTAATGCCCCGACTGTATAGGGTTTTAAAGCCTGGTTTCATGACTTACTATTCTTTTTTAAACGTTTATTTTGAGAGAGAGCAAGGGAGCAAGTATGCAACTGGGGGAGGGGCAGAGAGAGAGAGGGAGAGAGAGAGAATCCCAAGCAGGCTCTGTGCTGTCAGCAGCTCGAACCCACGAACTGCGATCATGCCCCGAGCCAAAACCGAGAGCTGGATGCTTAGCCGACTGAGCCACCCAGGGGCCCCTGGTCTCATGACTTCTCTGGAAATCAGTTCCTTCCCTCAAAGCGCTAGCAGCAGACTGACCTGTTTGCTATTTGTTTTCAGGCTGTTTGCTTGTCCAAGGAGATGCACCCAGCTCACCCTGGACTGTATTCCTTGCCTTCCAACCACCAAGTGGAGTCTGGTCTCTGTCCCTGAGCTGAGCATTTGGGGGTCTTTGCCACTTACAATCTGCCTGGCAGCCTTGTTTCATGCTACGAGGTGTCTAGAAGCAATCGGGTTTTCTTAACCTAGAAGGCTTCAAATTTCTGGAGTCTTACTATCTTATTCGTTCTGCTTAAAAATGGGTCCTTTTGGGGGCGCCTGGGTGGCTCAGTCGGTTAAGCATCCGACTTCGGCTCAGGTCATGATCTCGCGGTCCGTGAGTTCGAGCCCCACGTCGGACTCTCTGCTGACAGCTCAGAGCCTGGAGCCTGTTTCGGATTCTGTGTCTCCCTCTCTCTGCCCCTCCCCTGTTCATGCTCTGTCTCTCTCTGTCTCAAAAATAAATAAACGTTAAAAAAAATGTAAAAAAGCAAAAAAAAAAAAAAAAAAGAAACTGAAAATTCAAGAATTAATTCTTTTTTTCTTTCCGGCTCTGGCCCCCTGGGCTAGGACCTGCTGAGAAACGTCACAACAGTGCTGAGTCCAGTCACTGTTCCCAGGACCTGTCACACAGTCCAGTGGCACAGAGAGAGCAGTGAGGGAGACAGAGAATTACTCCCTCGTTATCTGGGGGAAGAAGGAACATCAGGCTTACTTGCCCTTCACAGAGATCAGAAAAGAGTTTTGTAACATTTAATGAGATAGAAAAATGCTCTTGTCATTAAAAGGAAAACAAAACAAAACCCAGCACATTGTCAACCCAAGAACTTTGCACTGGCTGTTCCTTTTGTCTGGAACATTCTTCCTCCAGATGTCCTCTTGACCCCATCCTCTGAACGTTCTAGTCTCCCCTTCTTAGTCTACCTTCTCAACGAGATCTTTCCTGACCATTCTGTGTTTTCCTGATCCCCCAACCCGCTTCACATTTTTTTCCAAAAATTTTCGGACATACTGTAAGATTTATTTGTGTAGACTTGTTATCTGTCTCTCCCCCTCTCAAGCGTAGGCTCCGTGACAGCGGTGGTCTTTGTTTGGAATCCAAAGCTCCTAGAACAGTGCCTGGCATACGGCAGGTGTTCAGTAAATATTTGTAGGATGAATAGTTGCCAGGTCGATAGGCAGCAGAAACATTCATCCAAATCCGATGTGAAAACAGCACACGGGAGCCATAAAGCTGTGTATCACCCTTCGGCTCTGATTTGAGCCCGACCCCCAAGTCTTTCTCAACTTCCAGCCCCAAGTCATGGCTACACCGGGAACCCAGAGTCTAAGTGAAGTCTGGCCCAGGTGACTCTCACGCCCACTGCCATCTGAGACCACAACGAGAGAGACACCCAAAGATGTATGTGCAGGGACGTTAGCTGTGATATCAGGTCCAACACCGGAAACATGGAAGAAGGCTAAAAGCCATGCAGAATGCTGAAGTAAGTTGTCATTATCCATAAGCAAAATTGCTAAGTGGCTAGTAAAAATGATACAGCTCAGTTGGTTCAGCATCTGACTCTTGGTTTGGGCTCAGGTCAGGATCTCACGGTGTGAGATCAGGGATCGAGCCCTGCGTCGGGCTCTGGGCTGACAGCGTTAGCAGCCTGCTTGGGATTCTCTGTCTCCTTCTCCCTCTCTGCCCCTCCCCCACCCTCTGTCTGTCAAAAATAAATAAACAGTAAAAAAAAGTGATGCCTGTAAAGAACTGCCAAGAATATGGGGAAATGCCTAGGACATAATATTAGGTGGGAAAAAAAAGTAAGATAAAAAATGGCATATAAAATGCAATTACTCCTTTGTAGCTTCTGAAATTCGTCTGAATGCATTGCCAGCTACAAAATGTAAAGAACAAACTAAAAAATGCAGTTAAAAAAAAGAATGAAACGATATGTATAAACATAGGAAAAAAGTAGTTAAATGATCCTCTGTCTCTTTTTTTATAAGCTGAAATGATTAAACAGCCAGAAAGTCCAAGGTAATCAACATAAAAAAAAAAAAAAAAAAAAAAGGGAGCGTCTGGGTGGCTCAGTCGGTTGAGCGTCCGACTTTGGCTCAGGTCATGAGGATCGCGGCTCGTGAGTTCGAGTCCCGTGTGCGGCTCTGTGTTGACAGATCAGAGCCTGGAGCCTGCTTCTGATTCTGCGTCTCCCTGGTCCCGTTCTCGAAGATTGTGTTCCTGAGTCTCGAGTGCGTGGTGGAGGGCGTGTCTGCTCCATGCAGGGGTTTCCTGCGCGGCCCCTGGCCAGGCTGGCTGGCGCTTACCCATTGGCATTCTGTCGCTCCCTCTGGCCGGCTTTAAGAGCTCTTTCTGGGGTTCCGCACACCTGCTGTTGGGCCACCTGGTAACTTGCTGCCCACCTGCTAAGATGCGCCTTTTGCTGCCTGCTCTGTGGCAGGGGACCCGGAGGGCGCTGGGGACAGCGGAGCAGAGGGCGGACTGCTCGTCCTGATTCTGTGTGTTCCTGCCCCCCACCCCCACCCCCGCCCCTGGCCCCGAGGTGGCTTCCTAGCAGAGGGCCAAGAGCGAGACACTTGGCCAGCCCGGGCTTCCCCGGCACTAGAGGGTGGATTTCTGGTGAGTGCTACTGGCACCACACCTGGGTGACCTTTCCAGCATCTTCTTCCCTCTTCGGTGAGGGCAGGACCTCCACTCCGGGATCTTCTTTGTTGCGCCCTCGGTCCCAGGCCTTGTGTCTTCTGTTCCTGTGTTCTTTGGAGTTCTCTTTATCACCGGCTGTCCAGTTCACGTTACTCTCCTCCTCATTACCTTATTCTTTTAAAAAAAAATTTTTTTTAATGTTTATTTATTTTGAAGGAGAGAGAAACAGAGTGCAAGCAGGGGAGGGGCGGAGAGAGAGGGAGACCCGGAATCCGAAGCAGGCTCCAGGCTCCCAGCTCTCAGCACAGAGCCTGACGCGGGGCTCGAACTCATGAGCCATGATACAGCTCGTCTATTTAAAGTGAAGGGTACGGGGGCATCTGGGTGGCTCAGTCGGTGAAGCATCTGACTTCAGTTCAGGTCATGATCTCCTGGTTCAGGAGTTCAAGCCCTGCATGTGGCTCACTGGTGTCATCAGAGGGTCTACCTCAGATCCTCTGTCCTCCTCTCTCTCTGCCCCTCCCCTGCTTGTGCTCTCTCTCAAAAAACAAACAAAACATTAAAAAAAAAAAGTAAAGTGATGGGACGCCTGGGTGGCTCAGTTGGTTAAGTGTCCAACTTCGGCTCAGGTCATGATCTCATAGTTTGTGAGTTCGAGCCCCACGTCGGGCTCTGTGCTGACAGCTCGGAGCCTGGAGCCCGCCTCGGATTCTGTGTCTCCCTCTGTCTCTGCCCCTCCCCTGCTCATGCCCTGTCTGTCTCGCTTCAAAAATAAATAAACATTGGAGGAAAATTAAAAAAAAAAAAAAAAAAAACAAAAGTAAAGTGAAGGATACAATAGTTTTTAGTATATTCAGAGAGTTGTGCAATCACTTTCACTGATGTTGGAACATTTTATCACCCCAAAGGAAGCCCCGTAGCCATCAGCAATCACTCCCCCGCCTACCGTCCCCCCAGCCCCTTGGCAACCACTGATGTGCTTTCTGTCTCTAGGGATTTGCCTATTCTGGATGTTTCAAATAAATGGAATCATACAATATATGGTCTTTTTTTTTTTTTAAGTCTGTTTGTTTGTTTGTTTTTGGTAATCTCTACACCCACTGTGGGGCTTGAACTCAGAAACCCGAGACCACGCTCTTCCGACTGAGCCAGTGGGTGCCCCGATATGTGGTCTTTTGTGCCTGGCTTCTTTCATTTAGCACCCCAGTTTCATGGCTTCTCAATGGTGTAGGGCATATCAGCACTGTCCTCCTTTCTACTGCTGAGTTAATATCCCGTTGTATCCGTAAACCACGCTGTGCTTATCCATTCATCTGGACCTTCGGACACTTGGGTTGTTTCCACTTGGGGGCTATGATGAACAACGCTGCCGTGAACATTCACACGCATGTTTCTGTGCAGATTTTTGCCTTCGTGGCTCTCCAGTCGGTGCCTGGGAACGGGACGGCTGAGTCACACGGTGGCCCTGTGTTTGGCCTTTGGAGGGGCTTCCAGAGTGTTCTGAGTAGGAACAGTGTAGGACGCACTATCGTACGTGGGCTTGACTTCCTCTGTCCCTGTTCGTCTCTCTGGGCTCCACCTGGGCAGTCTCTTCCTTCTGTCCCCAGAGCACTCACCGTCTCGTCTATTCGATTCCCAATTTCAATTGTAATTTTTACGTCTGGAGTCTTTCTTTTCCCTCCAGTTCTTCCGGACTTTATTTCTTTTTCTAAAGCTTTTTTTAACATTTACTCGTTTTTTGAGACAGAGACGGAGACAGAGCACAAGCAGGGGAGGGGCGGAGAGAGAGGGAGACACAGAATCCGAAGCAGGCTCCGGGCTCCGAGCTGGCGGCACAGAGCCTGATGTGGGGCTCAAACTTACAGACTTACGAGATCACGACCTGATGCTTAACCAACTGAGCCACCCAGGCACCCCGTATCCTGTTTTGTTTCTTTAAACATTTGCAGAAGGTTGTCCAGCTTTTATGGCTCTGGACCACAGTTTGCCCTTGCTCGTGGTGGTTCACGTCCTGATGTGCTCTGTGAGTTCCAGAACTTTGAGGGCGCTGCTCAAAGCACACAGAACATTGCATTGCTCCCCGGTTGCCTTTGCTTCGCCAGGCTCTGTGGGGCTCTACCAAAGGGGACCCCTTTAGATGGCACCCTCCCCATCGAAGTCTATGTGGCTTCTTGTTCTAAGCCCTGTGGGTACAGGGCCAGGCCGACACGTTCTCAGGGAGACTTCTTGCTTCCTTCTCACGTGTTCCTGCTCGACTCCGAGCCACAGCCAACACAAAGAAGTCTTCTCAGGGCGCCTGGGTGGCTCAGTCGGTTAAGCGTCCGACTTCAGCTCAGGTCATGATGTCACGGTTCATGGGTTCGAGCCCCGCGTCGGGCTCTGTGTTGACAGCTCAGAGCCTGGAGCCTGTTTCGGATTCTGAGTCTCCCTCTTTCTCGGCACCTGCCTTGCTCATGCACTGTCTCTCTCGCTCAAAAAAAAATAAAAATAATTTAAATATAAAAAAGAAGTCTTCTCCCTCCCATCCTCACGGCCCTCCATGCAGCAGATAATTTTGTTGTTGTTCATTCACCGAGGATGTCTCTTTCCTGGGGATTCTCAGCTCCTTATGGGTTTCTGATCTGAACTCCCTCCTGGCTCTGAGGTTTTTGGGAGCGGAGACACCCCCAGGGCAAGGCCAGCTGCAGCCCACAATGGTCTTGGTTTCATTTAATGCAGTATTTCAAATATACATAAACATACAAAGAATACTGCAGTGACTTCCTTGAACTAATCACACAGCCAACTTTGGAGCTCACTCCCCCACCCCCACCCCCGTCAGTAGGGTCTTGAAGCAAATTCTAGACATTATGCTATTCCATCTGAAAATACTCCAGCACGCATCTTCCAAATGATGAGAACTCTTTATTTTATTTACTTATTTTTTTAAGTTTATTTATTTATTTTGAGAGAGAGAGGGAGAGAGACAGCACAAGCAGGAAAGAGGGAGAGAGAGGGAGAGAGAGGGAGAGAGAGAGAATCCCAAGCAGGCTCCGTGCTGTCAGCACAGAGCCTAACGTGGGACTCGATCTCACAAACCGTGACATCATGACCTGAGCCAAAATGAAGAGTCAGACACTTAACTGAGCCACCCAGGCGCCCCTTGATGAGAACTCTTTAAAAAACATAGCTGCATCATCCGCATTCACAACAAAAATGTAAAAGGACAATTCCCTTATAGCTTCAGCGTTCACATCTGCTATCATCAGAGCTCAAGTTGCCAGTTGTCTTGAAAATATGAGTATGGCTTTTTTAAAAAGTTTATTTATTTATTTGTATGTTTGTTTTGAGAAAGAGAGAGAGAAAGAGAGAGATGTGGGAGGGGCAGAGAGAGAGGGAGAGAGAGAGTCCCAAGCAGCCTCTGCACTGTCAGCACAGAATCTAATGAGGGGCTCAAACTCACAAACCACGAGGTCATGACCTGAGCCGAAACCAAGAGTGGGATGCTTAACCGACTGAGCCACGCGAGCACTCCAATATGGCTTTCTTTTTATTTCTGGCCTGAAAGATGTCCCCTACTTTCCTGCCAACTCCATCATGGCTTTAAAAAGTTGTTTGTTTGTTTGTTTGTTTGTTTTTTTAACTAATATTGCTTCAGTATTTTTAGGTGTTCTGTTTCAAGAGGGGCTCTCTGGATATCCAGCCTGTCATTTTGCTGGAAACAGAAGCTCTGACCACAATTTTGCTTTAAAAATGTCATCTCAGGGACACCTGACTGGCTCAGTCCAGGGATTGTGTGACTCTTGATCTCGGGGTTGTGAGTTCGAGCCCCATGTTGGCTGTAGAGATTACTTAAAAATAAAACCTTAAAAAAAAAAAAAGTCATGTCTGCATATGTGCCTAGAAAAAAAAAAAGACTGGAAGGAAATACATAGCAATGCTAACA
Source organism: Acinonyx jubatus (assembly GCF_027475565.1). Classification (NCBI taxonomy): domain Eukaryota; kingdom Metazoa; phylum Chordata; class Mammalia; order Carnivora; family Felidae; genus Acinonyx; species Acinonyx jubatus. The sequence continues at coordinate 4,803,647 of NC_069390.1, read as the reverse complement.
GCAGTGAGATCTCTGTTTGAGATTATATATGATTTTTATTCTCTTTATCCTTTCCTATCTGCAGGGAGCATGAATGAACTCAATAATCGGAATACAGAATAAATCCCTTAACCTAATTGGAACCATAAGCATTGCCTCTGAACTTGGGCTCTTCTCTCTTCTACTTTCGGCCTCACTGACACCAGCCTGAACTATAATGATCATAGGGGCTGCCCCAGGCCATTCTCACGTTCCTCAGTCTATTGGGGCTGGCAAGGGGTGAGTGGGGGGAGAATCCTGACTGCATCCCCCCTGCCTGCCCATTGACTTGCCCATGGCTGAGGGTCCTGGGCCACCGGGGAGGGGGGCAAGGCAGGCCGAGGGGGGAGTTCTGCCCAGTTTTTTCCTAGGTAATCTGCAAACCTGCCCGGGGGGGGGGGGGCAGATGTGAGGAAGGACAGCCATCAAAGTGTCCCTCAGCAGTCTCCACGTTGACTGAGGGGATTCAGGAAAAAATTGACATCCCTGACCCTGCTGCAGAGTTCACTTGGGCAGCCCTTTGTGCAGGACTTGGAGGGCACCGCCCCCACCCCCACAAATCCCAGCCCCTGGGGTCCTTGGCTGATGCAGGCTGTGGCTCCGGGCCAGGCCCTCAGCCTCTCTGAGCCTGTTTTCTTATCACAAAGTGGAGATACCAGAATGTCCCTGGCGGGGGTGGGGGTGGGGGGTTGGCATGGGTGCTTGGTGGCTGTCACGCATTTCTAGATGTGTGGGTCCCTGGTGTCTACCGAGGAACAACATGCCCTGCTTGTGAAAGTCGTGGGCGGACCAGGGAGACTCAGAGCCTCCCTGCCCTGAGGAGGACCCACCCAGGTGTTAGCAGGTTCCAGCTTGGATGCCCAGGACCCTCCTCCAGGCTTAGGCCAGGAAGCCCAGCCCTGGTCCTTGCTGCTGACCCGCCGGGGTGGGGGTGGGGTCCCTGAACCCTGCCAGTAGCACGATGTGTGTTACCCGGCTACCTTACTCCCCAGGCCAGCACCTGCTGTCATCCCCATTAACACCTGTTAGAAAACTGAGGACCCCAGGGGTTCAGCAACTTGCCCAAGCTGGCATTCCAACCATGTCCACCGATCAGGGAGCCTGCGTTCTGTCCTCTTATCTTGACAGCGTCAGGTATGCGTGGCGGTTCCTCCGGGAGGTGCATCTTCTGAGACTCCTCCCTCCTATCGCCCCCCCCCCCCCAGATTTTTGCCGAGAGCGGTTTCTTTGGTTCCCCAGCGCCAGGAAGAGCCAGGCCGGGCAGGATGCTGCTGCCCCCTCGTGGCCGCATGGCTTACTGCAGGTCCGAGGACGCGCCGCGCCCGGAACGCGGAGATGCCTGAGTCCATCCACCTGGCCCCCCCCCCCCCCCCCCCCCCCCCCCCCCCCGGTCTCAGCTTCTTTTCCGGGGAAAGGACACAGGGCCTTGCAGGCAGCAGAGATAACGCGGTCTGCAGCTCCGTCCTTTGCTCATTGAGGAACCTCAGGCAAGTCACCCAACTCGCCCCTGGCCTCAGTTTCCCCTGAGGGAATAAAAGGGGCATAAACATGACCCCTTCCTTGAAGGGCTGTTGGGAGGCGAGGAGGGGCTCCGTGGGTCTCCTGGAGAATCTAGAAAACCAGCTTGAGAGAACTCGCCCTGCAGCCTCTGGCACAGGGAGAGCGGTGGGAAGACGTGTGGGCTTCTTTCTCGCAGGGAGGAAACAGCCTGGTACAAAGTCCCAGGCGGTTTGTTGACCGTGGGGCCGGGGCTCGCGCATCAAAGGCGCCGGGCGCCCTTGTCCGCTGCCCGCTGTGATCTTTGGTCGGAGAGTTACGGAAAGGCAGGAAGGACGTGGGATCCTGGCCTGGGAGGGGACGCTGGGAGGAGGCACGTCCTCCCTGCCCCCCCACCCCCCCATCATTGCCAGGCACGCCAAGCGTCAGCCTCTCGGCCGCGACTGCTGCTCCCCATAAGGGCCGAGGGCCAAGGCCTGGAGAGGGGCAAAGGCCTGGAGAGGCGCAGGCAAGCCCAGGGTCTGACCCTCCGGCGTCCTGAGGGGTCCGTGTCCTTGCTGCCCTGATGCCCCAGCAAGTGTATCTTTAGGCTCAATGCCAGGCCCAGCCCTCCTGCTGACCCTGTGAGGCCACTCCCACCAGAGCCTAGAGGCGGAGGCTGCTTCTAAGACCTCAGCGGGGGTGAGGGAGGGGCCTTCCTGGGACCACACGGACCCAAGACCCCCTAGGCGTGTCCTCAGCCACCAGCAGTCCTGAGACCTGTACCCTCCTCCACCTCCTCTAGGCAAAGCCTCCTGTCCTGGGCGCCTTCCATGACTTCCCTTCCCATCACGGCCCCTGGGGTGTCCACACCTCAGGATCCTACTGGGATGGAGAATGTTCTGCAGGAAGGGAGGGGCTGAGACCCACCCCGTGTCTGAGCTTGGGGAGAGTCCCCGAGACGACGCACAATATTCTGTCTGTGCAGAGCCCCCATTAGAGGGGTCCCCTGTCTGGGTCCTTGCCCCTGCAGCCTGCCGGCCTACAGATCCCCTCCCTCCTGCGCACCCCAGACACCGGCTGCTCCCGGCCCCAGACCTGAGAGTCACCATCCATGCACACACCCTTCTGCCACCAGGGGCACCTGGCCTCTCCACGGCTGCCCGTCCAAGCTGACCCTTGCGAAGGCACGCTTCACCCGCTTCACCCTCACTGAGGCCTGGCGGGGCCTTCCCCCGCCCACCGAGTTTCTGCAGCACCTCCTTTCTCTTTACCCCTCTCTCTGTCCCCACCTGAGCCCGCTTGGCCTCTCCCAGTGAAAGGTGACCATAATGCGTGCAGGAGGGCGACAGCTAGACACAGAGCCCCAGGGCCTGGGAGGACAGTGAGCAGCCTAGAAGATCTGTGCCTGGCCGGGGTGGGGGGGGAGGGGATGGATGCCATCAGGAGAAGCTGGCAGCAGCGGGAGCCATGGGGCACTGGGGAGCCATAGAGGGTTCATGCAAAGGGAGGGCCACGGTCAGACGGGCATTTCGGGACCCTCAGGCTGGTTGTGCTGACAGCCAGACTGCAGTGGGCAGAGCCGGGGGAGAGAGATGGGGCGGGGGGCTGCGGTAGCTAGCTGTGGAGAAAAGTGAAGCACCGGAGAGCCGTGCCTGAAGCCGGGGAGTGTGTGGGCAGGAAGGGCCAGACCGGGAGAGGGGAGAAGCGGAAGAGGGGTGGGGGGAAGATTGGAGGCGACTCAAGGAAGCACAGGAGGGAGGCCTGGGGTGGAAGAGACTGCGGAATGGAGAAGCAAGATACAGCAGGAACGGACTTTGGGTTGACACCGGGAAGGTCATTGCGGGGTGGGGGGGGGGGTGGGGGAGGATCGAATGAGCAGGAGGTGAGGACAGGAGGCGGAGAGTGTAGACGGTGGGTTGGAGAGGTTGGGTGGCTGAGGGGACTGACAGCAAAGAAGAGGAATGGTGAGGTTTGGCCGTGCTTTGTTAGGAGGGCAGACTCTCCAGTTCACAGGCAGAGCCGGGAGATGGGGAGTGAGGAGGGGTCCTGGCGAGAGGCACAGGCCTGGGGAAGGAGAGCCGGTCACTGTAAGTTGGGGGGCGGGGGGATTAGCCTGGGAGGAGGGCCACGGCAGAGCTAGGAGACCCGGGTTCGAATCTCCACCTGGCCATTTTCCCACTTGGGGCAAGTGCCAAGGCTGTTCTGAGCGGTGCTGGCTGTCTTGAGGGGTGGAGTTCATGTGGGACTTTCCACCCCAGTTTTGCCTGATGTCGAAGGCCCCAAACAAAACGGTAAGCACCATCCTGCCTGGGGCTCCAAGCTTTGGGGGGCCGCCGCTGCACCCCCTGCAGCCTGCCCATCCCCCACAGCGGGCATGGTCCCTGCTGCTCACCCCACCTTGTCCCGGGCACTCGGACCCCGGAGTCCCTGCTCAAAGAGCACAGAGCACGGAGTCCAGGCTGTGCGGGTGCCTCCCTGGGGCAGAGGTCAAGTGACCTCACCTGACTCTTGTCACCATGCTCCAACGTAGAACTCTGAGGAATCCAAAAAGTTCCTGCCTTCCTGGTGCTAGGAAGGTGTGTTTGTCCAGCTAGGAGGATAGAACACTCTATATTCTATATAGTCTGTGGGCTAATTTTTAAATTTTTTTTTTTTTTTCAGAGAGAGAGGGAGACACAGATTCCGAAGCAGACTCCAGGCTCTGAGTTATCAGCACAGAGCCCCATGCAGGGCTCGAACCCACAAACCGCGAGATCATGACCTGAGCCGAAGTCGGACGCTTAACAGACTGAGACACCCAGGCACCCTCTCCGTGGGCTAATTTATAACTTGTTTTCTTCAGTGACCACCCCTAATTTTATTAGGTTGTAAATTTGCTAAGGTTTTGCCACATTTGCGAAGAATATAAATAACGAAGACATTTGTGGACAATAGGATGTTTCTCCATTGAATAGTTTGGAAGCGATCTGGGAAAATTGTCCTACATACACATAGTTTGTCAGATCTAAAAAAAAATACTCATAATTCTTAATATCATCAGAATTATTTTTCAAGCAGGATATGATAGGTTAGGATATCTCTTTTGCCTCCTTCTATTTAGGAAAATTCCTCTACTTAAAAAAAAAAAATGACATTCAGGGGCACCTGGGTGGCTCAGTTGGTTAAGCGTCTGACCTCGGCTCAGGTCACGATCTTGCAGTCTGTGGGTTCGAGCCCCGCGTCGGGCCCTGTGCTGACAGCTCAGAGCCCGGAACCTGCTTCGGGTGCTGGGTCTCCCTCTCTCTCTGCCCCTCCCCCACTCGCAGTCTGTCTGTCTCTCTCAAAAATAAATAAACATAAAAAAATGATATTGATGTGTTCAAGAGGGGTTTTTAACTTTTAGGTGGCGGGCACGGCGTGGGGCTTGCTTTGTCCGTTTGGCCCCGGGTGCTTGGGGGGAGGGCCTCACAGAGGGGAGCTTGGTTTCACCAGCCCTAGGGCAGCTGAGTCCTTTCTGTTTGCCCAGGACCTTCCCAGTTTGTGCCCTGAAAGTCCTATGTTTTGGGGACCCCTCAATGCCAGGCAAACCGGGATGCCTGGTCCCTAAGCAGCCCACTGCCTGCCGTGAGAGCACAAAGGAGGAGAGGGCTTAGTAGAAAGAGAGAGAGGCTCTGAGGTGGGCCCCTTTCATCCTGAGGCAGGACAAGGGGGCTCCGAGGAACCAGGGGACATATGTCCCTGCAGCTGGGTCTAGGTGGGGGGACATCACAGGTGTCTTGTGTTTGCTCCATGCCTGATAAATGAAAGGCCAAGGCCATCCCTGTCGCTGCCTGGCCAGCCACAGAACCTGGGCAAAGTCCTACGTCCAGGGGTCAGATAGCATCTGAAAAACAGCCAATGTGCCCACAAGGAGCCCGAGACAGAAAGAACTAACATTTGGAATCCCCAAAGCTACAGGCCCCCAGTCTGGTCCCAGGGACACTCGCCCCCCCCCCCCCCCCCCCCCCCGCCAGCCCTAGCCCTTTCCCGCCCCCATGTCTTTCCCCCGCCCCCACCCCTACTCCAGCCCTGAGGAGGAGAGCAGAGGCCAGCTGGAGGAGGGGAGAAGCAGGGACTTCGAATAAACTTCCGTTTTGATCGGGAGGCCAGGCCTGGCGTGGCAGCTGCTCACCGACGCTGTTTTGGGGCCAGAAGTGACCCGAGGACCTCAGAGAGTGACCAGAGAGGTGTGGCAGCCTCCCGGGGTTCCAGCCAGGGGCCCTGCCCCAGGTGCCCGCCGCGTGGACTGGTGGAGTCCTACGTGTTCAGCGACGTGCGCATTGTGCGCCTGGCCCGGGTTGACCCTGGGTGCGCGTGAGCTGCTGTGCGTTTCCAAATATCTCCCCAAGGGCACGCGAGACCGGCCACCTGCAGAGCCCAGTGGACACGTCTCCAGCCCCAGGCCACTCGTATGCAGCAGCCACGCTTGGCCCTGGCCCTCTGCTCACTTCCTCCTCTGCCTTCAGGGAGCCCCTCGCTCCTGGTCCCCTCGCCTCTGAGCCTGGAGGCGCCAACGTGCGGCCTTGGACTTCTTTCGTCTTCCACGCTCCTCTGCGATCGTGGCCTCAACGCTGAAGAGTCCCACCTTTCTGCGCCCAGCCCAGCCCTCCTCCCTGATCCCCAGACGCTGCCCAGTCCGCTCCTCGGGACGCCACGCCCTGGGGTCTCTTGTCTTTCGCTCACCAACACTTACAGTCTCAACGAGTGCCAGCCCAGCTGCCCAGGCGCTCGGGCCAAACGCTTTGACGGCATCCTCGACTCCCGCTCTCGACCTTGGTCTTGCTCTCCGTGTCCTCTCTCCCCGCAGAGAGATCCAGAATCCTACCGCCTCTCACTGTCTCCACAGCCATCCTGGTCACCACCATCTTGAACTTGGAACCCTCCCGCGGCCCCTCTGCTGGCCGGCTTGGCTCCTCTCCTGCCCCCGAGGCTCCTTCCCGCGTGGGAACAGAGGTTCCGTAACATGGAAGTGGAATGCTGTGCTCCCCCCCTGCTCCTGGCCCTCCAGTGGTCCCCCATGTCACTCGGACGAGATGGCCTCCGGGACCCTGCAGAGCTGGCCCACTCCTCTCCGACCTTGGTTCTCTGTGCTCGGCTCCTCTGGCCCCTCACTGCACCTCTGGGCCTGTGCCCTGGCCTTCCCCACCGGCTGCAAGGCCCCCTCCCTCCCTTCTTCCAGGTGTCTGCACAGATGTTGCCTTCCTAGTGAGGCCTTCTGTGCCCCTTGACCCTCTTACCCTGCTTTATTTTTTCCAGAACAGGCATCGCCGTATGACTCCCCGGAGCAAGGGAGGAAAATGTGTTTACAGAGGACCAGAGGGCAAACCTTTTACGCACACCACATCTTTTGCAATCCCTCCACTCTGCCATTATGGTACAAAGACAGTTGCGAGATGATGCCCTGAACAAGCCCTCACCTCTCTGACCTCAGTTTCCCTCCCTGTAAAATGGGTTGGAGAAAATTAGGGTCTGTACTCATTGCCCGCGGCGGCTGTAACAAACCACAGACCGGATGTCTTAAAGCGGCAGAAATGTATGCTCTCCCAGCCTGGAGGCCAGAACTTTGACATCCAGGGGCCTGCGCTCCCTTCCAGGCCTCTGGGGGAGGACGCTTCCTGCCCCTCCCACCTTCTGGGGGCTCCAGGCTCTCCTTGACTTGTAGCCACACCCCTCTCCTCTCTCCCTCCGCCTTCTTCTCTTTCTCCTCCTCTTCTGTCCGTCTCAAATCTCCCTCTGCCTCTCTGGTCTAAGGACAACTGTCACTCGATTCAGAATCCACCTGGATAGTCCAGACTCTTATGATCCTTAACTTAACGCCTGCAAAGACCCTTTTTTCCAAGTACGTTAACATTCACAGGGCCACCATTCAACCTACTACAGGTGTCTTTAAGGTGCTTAAAAAGGCAAATGAAATCAGAATGTCAACCTCTTCTTTTCATTTTTTTATTTTTATTTTTTGAGAGAGATGGTGCAAGTGAGTCAAGGGCAGAGAGAGAGAGAGAGAGAGAGGGAGAGGGAAATGGGGCTCACCCAAAGAAGGTCTCGCGGTTTTTTTACCCCGAGTGGGGCTCAAACTCACAAACCTGAGCTGAAGTCAGATGCTTAATGACTGAGCCACCCAGGAGCCCCCAAACGTCACCTTCTTAATCTGCAGTGACAAGCAAAGCAGGTGGACCAGACACTGGCATGGCCGAGTCGAAAACACGGTCCCCAAGGACCCAGGTTATGGGGCTGCTGAACCTTCAGGAGGGCTGGAACCCAGGGCTACAGAAAGTGAGGGCTGGTGACAGCTAGGGGAGGGAGGAGGGGAGGGGGGGAGTGACACGGAGCCAGTGCTGCACACCCACCCTTGGGCCCTGTCTTGGGTCCGTGTTAATCACAATTGCCATTTGTGCAGGGCTTTAACGTCTAAAGAGCATTTTTTCCTGAGTCTTTGCTCATTTGAGGTTCATATCAGCACCGAGTGATAAGAAGTCGACCAGATAGCATCATTCCCATTTCATGAATGAGGAAACTGAGGCTCAGAGAGGTGAAGTCCAGCCTTCACGCCCTCGCACCCCAGGTACCTCCATAGAAACCATGCCCACTACCGTCTAAGCCGTCTGCTGCGCACCCCCCACCCCCACGCAGCCGTGGCCGCCTTTCTTCACCGCCCTGTGCCTGTGCAGGAGAGAGGCCCACGGGGCTCCGTGGACGTCCCCACGGCGCACCTCTACCGAGCAGCCCTTGGGAGGATGCCTGTGGCTCAGAGAGCCCGGGGAACGCTGGGAATCCAGCCCGAACCTCTGATCACAGTGGCCAGGCCTCCCGGGCAGGAGGGCTCTCGTGCCCGGAATAACTCTCTCCAGAGTCAGCATGTTCCAGCCTGGGAGGGAAACCAAACAGGCACTTTCCCCCGAGTGTCACGGGGCTGAGATGTCATCCTCTGATGGGCCCTAAATGGACCCCAATTGAGCCCCTGTCCCCGGAAACGATTAGCCCCGACAGGTGCCGAGCCCCGTTACCTCATCTGGATGGAACTTGCATCTGAGGGGTGAATTGAGAGCGAACGCTTCCAAGTGTGAGGCCTAAGAAAAGGTCGGCGGCGTGATGGGCCGTGACAGGCAGTCTTCTGGGGGAAGTAGGAGCTTAGCACGTTCTCCGGTTGCTTCTTAACATGAGTGAGGAGTCTAAAAATTACTGCCCTTGTGATGTCGGAATTCTGCAGAATCAAATAGTGATTAGTTCTCATTTGTTCTTTGCAAACGGCTTTTCTCAAAGTTCTGATTGGAGTCAGGCAACCTGGGATCTTGCTCTGATGGGGCTCAGTCCTTCCCTTCTTGGCGGGGGGTGGGGGGGCCTCTGGTGTCTCCTCCACCGCCAGCATCTCAAGAGTCAGCACAGGAGACCGCAGGGCACGCAGAACTGGCCTCTGCCGCCCCTTGACCTACGTGGCGTCTTCTGTATTGACTGAGTTCCCCCTGCGCGGAGAGTCAAGCTTTCCACCTCCCCCCCTGAGAATAAAGAATCTCTAGGTCTGTTGGTCTGCTGATTCTTGGTTCATTTTCCTTTCCTTACGAGCTGCTCTTGTAAGTGTCCCCTTAGTGAGCCCCTACAGTGGGGCCCACTGAGCCCTCCTCCCCAGAGTCTTTAGCAAGACCCATTAGCTTTTCCTGAAGCATGACCAATCCGGTTCCTTCTCGCCTTTCATGAGCCTCCCCGCCCAGCTCCCCGTCAGTCCAAGCCACCGTCTCTCCTGGCTGCTGCCATGGTGCCCATCTGGTGCCCCACATCCCCTCGTCCCTCCTGACGGTCCTGTCCCTACTCAGCAGCCAGAGTGCTCCTTTTATGATCGTAGGTCAGATCTTTCCACTTCATTCTGTCATGCAACAAACATTTATTGAGCACCTACTGTGTACCAGGCCCGAGTCTAGACTCAGAGGGGGTGTATGGGGAACAAAGCAAATGAAAATCTCTGTTCTCTGGAGCTTCCGTTCTACTGGAGAGCAGAAAGGTGATAAACAGTATGTCGGGTGCTGGTCAGAGCAAAGGAGAAAGGTAAAGTGAAGATGTGGAACAGGAAGTGTTTGCAAGGGTGGTGGAGGGGGTGTGGTTTACAGTTTTCAAAGGGGGCCAGGGAAGGCCTCGCTGAGGAACTGAAGATGCGAGGGAACAAATTGTGTGGACAACTGGGGTCACAGAGTTCCAGCAGACAGAAGAGCATGTGCAAAGGCCCTGAGGCAGGAGTGTGCCTGCTGTGCTGGAGGACAAGCCAGAAGGCCATTGTGCCTGGGGCAGAGCCAGAGCGAGGGAGAGGAGGGACAGAGCATTAGGAGGTTGGCGAGATAAAGGGAGGGATGCGGCCAGATCAGGCCCTTAGGTGCCATAAGGCCTTTGGCTTCTTTTCCGAGATGGGAGTCACAACAGGTTCTTGAGCGGAGGGAATGTGGTCTGGCTTGTTTCAACAGGCTCACTCTGGCTGCTCTAGATGAGGCTGAAGGGGGTCACGGCAGGGAGTGGGAACCCCGGCAGGGTGTGAGAGGGGTTGGTAGCAGAGGGGGCTAGAAGAACGAGGGAGTCTGCACCTGGCCCCAGGAGAGGCAGCCAGGCCCTGATGTGCTGTGCGTGGGGCCTACATGAGGAAACAGCGAGGGTGTTTGCTACCTAACTGCCCCCCCCCCCCCCCAATGGCTTCGCATTGCTCTTGTGATAAATTCTTGACTCCTCTTCCAGGGCTGGTATGCGCGGGGCCCCGGCTGGCTTCTCCTGAAGCCGCATCTGACCCTTTTCACCCCCACCCGCAGCTCCTGTGGCCTTGGCCTTTGTGATCCCTCCTACAAGTCCAGCACCCAGGCTGGCCCCTGCCCAGGCCTTCACTCCTGATGCTGTCTCCGCCTGAACGGCTCTCCCCACCGCGTGCCTGTTCCCGGCTTGTACCCTCAATGTCCCTCCCTCCCTCCCTAAGTCACAACGTCCCCAAACATTGCAGCCCAAACACCACCCGTGTTCCATGGCGTTTCCTCGTCATCTGTTAAAGGTGTTTCGGTCTTCTGTTTTAAATTTATCTGTCTCTTGTTTATGTTTGCCTCCCCCTCTAGAACACGAGCCTCAGGAGGACGGACACCGTGGCCTTGACCGGTAGCTTTGTAAAGTTGTCACAAACACATGAAGAGTGCGCACACCCTTGACTATGTGGGTGTTCATGTGGGTTACAGCCGGCTCTCTCAGCACCTGCGAGGTGGGCACAGCTATACCCATTTTCTAAAGGAGGAAAGACTACCTGGCCAGGGCTTTGCCCCCTCTCGGTCCCCCCTGCCCTGCGCCCCCAGGGCCCAGAGCTGAGCTGCAGGCTCAGGGAGCACAGAGCCGGGAGGATGGGGGTGGGGGGTGGGGGCTCCCTTCCATGTTTGCTTTCTGAACCAAAGGAGAGGTCTGCGATCCCAGAGGGGCGGGAAGCGTATTTGGAAGAACAGTGTGTCTGCTGCTTCGTGTACCGTAACTAATGTAGAGGGGATGTATTTGGTGGCGTAAAATAACCCGAAGCCCACCCCCACTCTCAGCCCCTGCGGCTCGAGCCTCTGTCCGTCCTCAGCCTCTGTCTCTGACTTGCGGGCTCCCTCCTCTTCCCTCCTCTGCTCTCCCCGGCAAGAACAGGTGTCTTGGGGCCGGACCCCGCCTGGGCGGCCGCGGTCTCGGGAGAGCGCACCGACCTGGCTCTGGGCTCCCGGCTGCCCCGCCGCGTGCCCTTCCCACGCCCCGCCCCCCTCCCGTGCCTCAGTTTCCCTATCGGTCAAGGCCGGGTCCCGGTGGCTCCACAGGTGACCCACCTGCTTCCGGAACTCGATCGGAGGCGGGGGTGGGGGTGGGGGGCGGGGGGGTGGCCCGGAGCCCCCCCCTCCCCCGCGGGCTGTCGAGCCCGCGCCGACCCCGCGCCCCCGGGGAGCCCCACGGGAGGCGGGGGCGCGGGGAGGGCCGCGGGCCGGCTCCGGGGGGCGCCCGCGGGAGGGCGCGGCGGCGCGGGGGGCGGAGACGCGGCGCGGCTTCCGCTCCCGCGCCTCCTCCCTCCTCCCCCGCCGTCCTGGTCCGCGGCGCCCGAGGGGGGGAGGCGGCAGGCGCCGGGAGCCGCGCGAGGAGCCGCCGCCGCCGCCGCCGCCGCCGCCGCCGCGCCATGGAGCCCGAGTGAGCGCGCGCGGGCCCGCCCGGCCCCGGACAACATGGAGGCGGCGCCGCCGCGGCTGCTGCTGCTCGCGCTCTGCTGCAGCCTGGCCCCCGCCGCGGGTAGGTGGGCGCGGGCCGCGGGGACAATGGCCCGGCGGCCAAGTGCGCGGCGCGCCGAGGCGACTTTGCAAGTTGGGGGCGAGTTGGGGCGCGCGCCGCGGGTGCCCGCCGCCCGGGGGTGGGGGGGAGCCGCGCGCGGGCCCTTTGTCTCGCCCGCCCGGGCCCCTCCCGGGAAGGCCGGGCCCCGTCCCGCCGGGGCGATCCCCGCCTCCCCCCACCCCCACCCCGGGGCCGGCGAGCGGGGCGCGCGGGCGGCGCCGACCCCGCCAGGTGCGGCGCGGGCGGGTCCTCACCTGCCCGCGGCCCCGGGGCGCGCTCGGCGGTGCGGCCGCGTGTAGCCGGCCGGGCGAGGCCGCCCTGGGACCGTGCGGACCCCGGGCCGCGGGGCCGGCGCACGGCGGGGACTGTCGGCCGGGAGGCAGGCCTCGCCGCCCTGCGTCGCGGACTCCTCGGCGAGCCCGTTTCCGATGGCCGCGCGGCTGGCCCGCCGGCGCCGAGAACTGATCGAAGTTGCACAGAAAGTTCTCAGACCCGGCGCCGGGCGGCCTGGCCTGTCGCGCCGCCCCGTTTCGTCGGCGAGGCTGTCGGTTTCCGAGCGGACCGACACCTGCCGGGTGCCCGGCGGACCCGTGGGGCCGTTGCCCGCCCCCCTCCCTCCTCCCCGCGGTGGCACCCGGCCGGTGTCCACCCCGGGGGGTGGCCTCGTGGGGCCGCCGCGCGGGGTGACGTGGTCGCGGAGCGCGGCGCGGTCGGGAAGCGCGCGGGTGCCTCGATTGTGCACACCCTGGGGGACAGATCGAGGGCCTGGGGACCTTTCTCTGCAACTTTCGGTGTGTCCCGAGGGGTGGAGTTGAGGTCAGGAGGGCTCAGGAAACTTAAGCGTTGTGAAACGCTACACATGTTCTTTTAATTTGGAGATTGCCATGTGGTTTTGGAGCAAATCTCTCGCTACCTAAATCGTTCTCTTCGGACGTGAGTGTTTTGTTTTTCTGGAGTGTGGCCGGCCGCCTTGGACGGGGCCACGGAGTCCTGGGCTCCCCGGGCTGCTGTGTTGCTGCCGGTAGCAGTTTTTTGGGGGGTGGGGTGGGAGCGGGTGGCTCAGGTCCCTTTGTCTGGGCCTCTTTAAGGCAAACAGCTGTCTCCCTGAATATTTCCAGTGTGGACATTGCAGGGAGGTGTCCCGGCCAGGCTCTGTGGTCACATTTCCCAGGGCTGCAGCCCCTTCCCTGAGGTTTGGGGGGGCGTAGAGGGGACAGTTTCCTCCCGTCCGTTTGCCTCCCAGCCGAAGCCTAGAGAATGTCGGCGGTTTCACCCCAAATGTATCTCCCTCCGGAGCGGGTTTACATTTCTCAGCCATGTCTGATACTAGCAAAACAAGGTGACGACAGAGCAATGACAGTATCTGGGCAGCTCAGACCAACGCTGCTGCTTTTCTTTCCGGAAATGCCTGGATCACGGAGGCAAAAGGTTTTTTTTTTTTTTTGGTGGGGGGGGGAGATGTTTGTTTTAAAGGTGGGGTTTCTCAGCCAGCCATAGTGCTTTTCACTTCGGTGCAGTTTGGGATTTCCTGTCCCTTTTGGGGTGACGTTGCTGGAGTCGGATGCCTGCCGTTTTGTGGTTCAAGCCCCCAAGGGGAAGGAATCACGTCTGTGGAGTTCAGTCGCGTATGAGGCAAAGATAGAGTTGATCATTTTAACATTAGGAAGCATGTCAGCGTGAGGGTTTTAGATCCCCGGCTAATGTGGCAATCCGATCCTAAAATGGAAGGAGGAGGAAGCACCCTTTCTGCACCACTGTCTTGACTGTCCCAGATTTCTGCGTTAGATTTCTGCGTTGGTCCGGAGTAGAGCCAGTAAGCTGGCACCTAATTATTTTTCCTGATTGCTTCCTGTTGCAATTTGAAGCTGTGAGCCCACGGAAATGCCTTTGTTTTAGTGGCCCCGGTGCTGGGAATGGCTTTCCCCGGCTCAGCTCCACAGGCCCAGACCGCTCCCCTCTGGCCCCACAGCACTTGCTGTAGGACCACCTGTCCAGGACCCCCTCTCCACCTCCCCCCACCGCCCAACCGCCTGCGGGTGGTTCCTGTAGATGCCTACTGCCCGGCCCACTGGAAGGGCCCAGCAGGTGGGTGCTGAGTTAACGAAATGCTGGGCGGAGGCCGGAGGCCACCGAGAGAGGAGCCCCCGCCCTCCCCCACTGCCGCTGCTTTTCAAAAGCAGGGCCCACGTGCTTTTAACTCTCCCCTTCAAACCCAAGAATTTACCCAGTCCACCGGTATGATCCCACATTTGCTGTGGAGATCCTGTCGCATTTGGAACCCATTTAATTTCAGCTGCGCTGTTTCACCTCTCAGGCATTTAGCAGAATTTGCACGCTGCTGGGGGTGGGGGTGCAGTCAGGTGAGGACTCAGCAAGGCCTCCTGCCCCGAAGCGAAGCGTGGGGGCTTTGGGGTCAGACCAGCCTGCGTTTACGTGCTCGGGAGCTGTTTGGCTTTGGACGACTTCCTTGGCTTCTCTGTGTCCAGGGTCTTCGTCTGGTTCTCCCCACCCCCCGCCCCAGGCGGTTGGGACCCTCCCGGCCGGGGGCCTCAGTGTGAGACCGGTGGCAGCTGAACTGCATTGCCTCTTGTGTGATAGAGTCCTTGATCTTTCTGGCTGGGACGTCCAAAAGCCGTATTTCCACAGTCTGGGTTTTTCTTCTGCAAGCGACCTTGGGTATCTAGTCCGCTGTCCTGACTCGCTTATTGCCGCAACGCTCGCTTATTGTCTCTTGAGGTGATTGACACGGTGGACCGGAGCCTGAGTACTCAGGGTCTGTCGTCAGCCGTGGTGGTTGCCACGTGGGGGAACTTGCGCCGCTGAGCCCACCTTCGTGTCCCTCAGTTTTCTCTCCTGTAAAATGGGATAATAATACTTCTGACTGCTAATTCAGTGAGTTAACACCTGCCTGGCACCTGGTCAGCTCTTAGGACTCTTTGGCCCCTGGTGCCGAGTAAAGCGCGGGGGGGTAGAATGGCAGATGAGTGTGCCTTTGCCATCAGAATGTTCTGCCTACAAGGGCAGACAGGCACGCAGAAGCTGGTTGTGCAGCTATGGGAGAGGTGGGCCCAGGGGGGCTCTTCCTCGCTGTCCCTGAGTTCCGTCCTCGAGGACCAGGTGGTGTCCTCCCCCGAAAGAGGCCAGATCACGACGCAGAGATTGGACGTGATCCAGAAGGCAATGGGAGCTTCTGGAAGAATTTAGTCCGGGGGATAGGAAATGCGGGCTGGAGCCAGATCTGTCCTAGGTGAAAGGTGATGAATTGATTTTTTTTTTTTTTTAATTGAGGTGAAAATCCTGTAATATCAAATTAATCTTTTTAAAGCATGCAGTCCACTGCCCGTAAGTACACGACTACACTGGGCAACCACCGCGGCAGTCTGGTTACAAACGTGTCCACCTCCCCAAAATAAAACCCCACACCCGTTAAACGGTAAGTTCCCATCCCCCACCTGCCCCCAGCCTGCTGTCTGTCCCAATGGAGTTGCGTGTTCTGGATGTTTCATATACATCGTGTCATACGACACGGAGGCCTCTTGCGTCTGGCTGCTTCTGTGACCGCGTGTCACGTTTTCTGGGTGCTTCCGTGTGGTAGCCTGTGTCAGCATTCCGTTGCTTTTCAGCGGCGGGGAGTGGGGGAGCAGCGGTCACCGTGTAGATCGCATCGTGCTCATCCGCTTACCCATACATGGATCGATCTTGGTTGGGGACCTCTCGGCAGGCGCGGGCTGCGGTGTCCCGAGTGGGGTGTGGAACAGGGCAAGCGGTTTCAAGGCCGGGAGGGAACGGATTTGTCCTGAGGTCCACAGCTCGGTTCAGAGACGTCAGAGCTGGTGGCCGAGGCCGGGGCCAAGCCAAGGGCCGGTGGCGGCCTCCGGGAGGGGCGATGCCGAGAGGTGGGCTTAGCGCTGTGTTCAGTATTGCCAAAGCCCTGAGAGACGCTGGACATTTGTGGCCTGTGCGGCCTCTCGGACAGTCACTTGACACACTCTCGGATCGCGGAGGCTCTGGTGGCGGTGAGGGGCCACATCGGGGACCTGCTGGCACATTTGCTTAGAAAACAGTGGTGTGAGACAGGCGCCCTGGGGGCTGTCCCGGGGACAGCGTGGGTCCCAGTGTGACCTGTTGAGACAGTGTCGGGGTCCCTCCTGCTACTGGGCCAGGCTGGTCTCTGCTTTCTCTTCAGCTGTGGGAGTGGTTGGCTAGCTCTTGGCCTTGGCCTCCGTTTCCTCACCCGCAAAGGTGAGCTGTGGCATCTGGCTTGTGGGGTTCAGGGAGCCAGTGTCCATGGGGAGCGGCCAGGAGGCTCTTCTCCCAAGACAGGCCTCACTGGAAGGACATAAAAAAGTCCCGCCCTAGGTTCCCAGGTTTCCTTTCAAAGTGCTGGAGGGCATGGTCAGAGTCAAGGTGAGACCGCCTTGTGGGGGGAGGGGGGGGTTGGGAGGGCGGCCAGGAGTGGTGAGACCTGTTGGGGTTCTGGGTGTGGCACGGGCTTGTCCCCAAGGGGTGCCTGGTCGCCCTGAAGCTGGCTGCTGACCCTTCCCTGGCAAGTAAGGGTGTCGCGCTCCCCCGAGCCATGTGGGGCCCTTGTGCATATATGTCCTGCTCATCCCTCAGCAGCCCCGTCATCTGTTAACTGGGGACGGTTAACCCTCCACAACCCCCCTCCCCGCCCTGCCGCCCGCCGGCCAGGGGAGCGCTCACCTCACATTCTTGGGGTGGCAGCAGCCGTGTGGCCCTGGAACCTCAGGTCCGGATGGAGTCCGTGCCCAGAGTCACATGTCCACTGTCCCGTGTCCTTCTTGCTCGAGGTCTCTCTTCCCCTGGGAGGTTTTCATGGTGAGGTCACGTCTGAGCCCTTGTGCAGGGGTGGGGGGATACTGTACTTTCTGGGTATTTTCTTACCCGCTTCTTGATTGGTATTTAGTGTACGTTTCTTGAGTGCTTTCAGATTGCCTTGATGTCGTTTTCTAGCGTTTAAGGGGAAGCAAAGGTTCGCTCAGGGGGGAGAGTGGTTTTCAGCCTCTTGGGGGTCTCAGGGGCGCCTGGTTAAGGCTCCTCTCCCTGGCGGGAGCCTGTGAGAATGGCACACACACACTGGGCCCTTCCCTGTGGGGCCCTGGGTACACTTCCGTTCCATGAACCTCAGTTTCCTTTTTTTGTAAAAAGAAACCAGCTGGCCCTAAACTCTGGAGGCATTTTCCCGCATGAAGTTTTCCAGTTTTCTCCCTTCGGGGGTCTTTGGGGAGCGGGGGTGGTCTCCTGCAGGGAGGGCCTTGTGTGCCACACTCTCTGGGCCTGTTGCTCCCTGCTCCTGTTCCACTGGGCTGTGTGGCTTCCCTGAGGGTCCTCAGGGGTCCCCCTCCCCCTCCTGGGATCCTGCACTGTCAGGTCTAGAGCATGGTCTCCCCAGCTCTGCCCTCCCGGCCTGTTTTTCCTCCACTTTTATTTTTATTTATTTTTAATTTTTAATTTTTAACATTTATTTACTTTTGAGAGACAGAGAGAGACGGAGCATGAGCGGGGGAGGGGCAGAGAGGGAGAAGGAGACACAGAATCTGAAGCAGGCTCCAGGCTCTGAGCAAGCTGTCAGCACAGAGTCCGATGGGGACTCGAACCCACAAACTGTGAGATCATGACCTGAGCCGAAGTCGGACACTCAACCGACTGAGCCACCCAGACGCCCCATCCCCACTTTTTTTTTTTTTAATTTATTATTTTTTTTAACGTTTATTTATTTTTGAGACAGAGAGAGAAAGAGCATGAACAGGGGAGGGTCAGAGAGAGGGAGACACAGAATCTGAAACAGGCCCCAGGCTCTGAGCTATCAGCACAGAGCCCGATGTGGGGCTCAAACTCACGGACCGCGAGATCATGACCTGAGCCGAAGTTGGCCGCTCAACCGACTGAGCCACCCAGGTGCCCCTCCCCACTTTTAAATGTATGATTCTGGGGCGCCTGGGTGGCTCGGTCGGTTGAGCTTCCGACTTCGGCTCAGGTCATGATCTCACGGCTTGTGAGTTCGAGCCCCGCATCGGGCTCTGTGCTGATGGCTCGGAGCCTGGATCCCGCTTCGGATTCTGTGTCTCCCTCTCTCTCTGCCCCTCCCTTGCTCACACTCTCTCTCTCTCTCTCTCTCTCTCTCTCAAAAAAACACAAACATTAAATGTATGATTCAGTGGCATTAATTGCATTCACAAGGGTGTGCAACCATCACCACTATCTATTTCCAGAATTTTCTGTTACCTGAAACAGAAACCGTGCCCGTGAAGGGGGTCACACCCTGTCGTCCGCTGTCTACGGCCCCTGGTAACCTCTCTTCCACTTTCCCGTGGCTGTGGGCCGGCCCGTGGTCCCTACCTCGTCTTTGTGGAATCATCCCGTGGTTGTCCTTTTGCGTCTGGCTTATTTCACTCAGTGTGGTGTTTTTGGGGTCATCCAAGTTGCAGCGGGTGACAGAACGCCGTTCCCCTGTATGGCTGAGGAATGTTTCCCTGTTCGGAGAGGGCACGTCGGCTTTGCTCGTCTGTTCCCCTGCTGGCTGGGGACACCGGGCTGTCGACGCCTCTCTTGTGAACGATGCTGCTGAGGATGCGGCTGTGCACGCCTCCGTCTGGGTCCCTGCCTCCACTTTGGGGCGAACGGCCGGACGTGGGGTTGCTGGACCACGTGTCAGTCCGGGCTTGAGTTTTTTTGAGGCTCCATCGAACTGTCTCCTTCAGCGTGCCGCCTTTTACAAGCCTAGCAGCGGGCGATTTCTCCGCATCCCCGTCACCTCTTGTTTGGTTTTGTTTTCTGTTTTGCTTCCGGTCATCCCGGTCCCGCGTTGTGGTTTTGATTTGCGTCTTCCCGATGGCCGATCGAGCATCTCCATACGTATTTGTTACCCGTTTTCTTTCACACATACGTACAAGTATTTGCTTATTTTTAAAGTTTTTAATTTTTTTTTCAATGTTTATTTATTTTTGGGACAGAGAGAGACAGAGCATGAACGGGGGAGGGGCAGAGAGAGAGGGAGACACAGAATCGGAAGCAGGCTCCGGGCTCCGAGCCGTCAGCCCAGAGCCTGACGCGGGGCTTGAACTCGCGAACTGTGAGATCGTGACCTGAGCCGAAGTTGGACCCTTAACTGACTGAGCCCCATTTACTTTCAGGTCTTTTTAAAAGCGACGTAGTATTTCATAGTGTGGATATAAAGTAAATAAATAAACTTAATAAAATTTCTCTGTTGAGTTGTTCACCTTTCTCACTGATTTGCAAGAGCTATTTATTTGGCATGGAGAGTAACTCTATATTATATTTGTTCCAGAGTCTTCTTCTGATCTGTAGCCTTTCACCCATATTTCTGGTGGTTTGTTATTGTAAAGGCATTAAAAAGTTTCACGTAATCAAAACTCTGGGTCTATTCCCTTAAGCTTTCTGGGTTTTGTGCTTTGTTTCTCTACCCCCAGATTATAAACACCTCTTCCTTAATTTTTTTCCAGGGCTGTTATTGTTTGGTGTTTTGGTGTTATTGTTTGGTGTTATGTTTGGTATTCAGACATTGGTTTATCCAATTTGGGGGAGGTATAACGTGTGAGGTAGGGATCTGGATGGTCCCTGGTGTGCCCCTACACCCCTATAAATGGATAGGGAGTTGTCCCAACACCTTGACAGAAAGGCCCATCATATCCTCATTCATTTAAAATACCACTCACACTTTCATGTGCAGTGTCCACGGATGGCATGGCTCCTGATTCTGGTACCTTGTGTCCTGCTCCATTGACCCGTTGGTGTCTTTCTGTACCAGTGTGCCCTTTTTTTTTTTAAATTAAGTTTATTTATTTACTTTGGGGGGGGGAGGGGCAGAGAAAGAGAGAGAGAGAGAGAGAGAGAGAGAGAGGGAGAGAGAGAAAGAATCCCAAGCAGGCTCCACACCGTCAGCACGGAGCCCGACATGGGTCTCGACACGGGGCTCGAACCCACGAACTGTG
Source organism: Acinonyx jubatus (assembly GCF_027475565.1). Classification (NCBI taxonomy): domain Eukaryota; kingdom Metazoa; phylum Chordata; class Mammalia; order Carnivora; family Felidae; genus Acinonyx; species Acinonyx jubatus. Next base: position 4,783,863 of record NC_069390.1, on the reverse strand, counting down.
AGATCACGACCTGAACCAAAGTCGGCCGTTTAACCGACTGAGCCACCCAGGCGCCCCTCCGGGGTGCTGTTTTAACCTCTGTACGTAGCATCGTAGTATATTTCAGGACTGATGATGCAATTCCCCCCTTCATCGTTGTCTTCGGAAAATTGTGTTGACTGTACCTGTACATTTATTCTTTTGTGATACGCTTCAGAGTCAGCCTATCAGGTTCCATCCTTTGAGCCCTTGATCCGGCGACGGTAAACGGTGACGTCGGACGGGTGTCCCAGGGCTGGGCTTGAGCAGTGGTCTTCGACAAGCAAGCTGGTCCTTGGCTGTGGAAGTAAATTCACAAGGAGCCAGCCTTCAGGTTTTTGCTTCCTGTTTGCACGTGGGGTGCTTCCGAGGTGACATTTGTGCTGGACGGCCTGCAACGCTCCTGCTTCTGGGCTCCCTCACCCCAGCAGCCTGCTCGGGAGACAAGCTCTAATGCAACTAATTCCAGTGTTAGCCCGGAGGCGAATCTAATTACCGCGTAAATTACTGCTCCCCTCCCCTGGTTCCCTCCAGAACAAAATGTGAGTAACTTTAATTTCTTACCTGGGCTGCACCCCTTTATTAGCCCAGATGGGGAGGCGGTACCTGCCTAGCCAAACTCTTAGGGAATTGCTCAATAGGGTATTAAAAGCCGCCCGAGCGCGTGGCCCCGGCCAGAACATGTCAGCTGGGTGCCTGGGTGCCTTCCAGACTGTCCACGGGCAGCCGGGTGCCACCTTGGAGTCTGCCCTGCAAGGTGCAGGCCTCCTCCGTGACCCGAGTGACGTCCCACTGCAAAGTGGCTTCCAGCAAGATGTGCTCTCGAGTTGCTGTTGCGGGGGCAGGCCGTTTCTCTGGACTTTCCCCCCCCGAGCAGACTCTGTGCGGAAAGTGGACTGGAGCAGGCGCTGTCTCGGACCCCCAGGAGTCCTCGCCGAGGCTGGAGCGCGCGGCTCCCTCTGATGCCCCTTCTTCCTCTGCGATGCAGGCCCCGGTCTCCGGGTGCTCCTTTCCTCTCCACCCGGCCTCACCTGCAGGCCCCCCACAGGGGCGGGAGACTACACCAGCTTCTAACGGGTGTCCGGGAGCCGCCCCCTGCCCGTTTACCGTTCACTCCGGCCAGATGACGTCTTCCACGAAAACACCACCAGTTTCCCAACATCTGAAGTTGGAACTTTCTGGCCTGCTATTCCATGCTGCCCCCAGGCTGGCTTTAGCCCCCTCCTGTGCTCCCCCGGGGGAGTTGAGTGCTTCTCCAGACAGATCTGTCTCCTCAGAGTCCGGAACCTTCTGTGGCCAGCCAGCCCGAGGGGGCTTGGGGACACAGGCTGTCTTCACGTTTGTCCCTCCACCTGCTGTCTGGTGTGGAGTGGATGCTTACATGCTCAGGAGCTGTCTCGGGGTCCCCAAGGCCTCGTCTGTCCAGGGAGCAAATCTTACCCGTCCTTACTTCCTCTGGCCCCAGATCTGCAGCATGGTAGGCTCCCACTGCATCACGGTATCCAGTGCTGCTGTGTTTCCCAGGGTATAGAACACCTGTCCTCCACAACAGAAGGCTTCTGAGGCCAAGCGTGGGACCCACTCCCCCAATAGAAACCCGTATTCCTGAGGTACGGACTCTGCGAAGGCCAGTGCTTCCCGAACATACCTAACCGTAGAGTCCTGTGTCCATGAAATACCTACCCTCCCCAGGGGCGGTTTGTGCGGGCTCTCGCGGTCTCACCTGTGTTTGCGCAGCGTTCTTTCCCGAGGCCAAAGCAGGATCGGCTCACAAGAGCTGAGATGCTGGATCCCTAGGCCTGCCAGGGAGCAGGCCCAGCCCAGGGGACTTAAATGTGCCCTCCTGGCCCAAGAGGTGTGCGGGGCCGGTCAGCTGTGGCCGCAGCACTGCCTGTCCCTGCAGAACAGGTGACCACCTGGCGTGTGTCTGTGAACAGAGCAGCCCCAACGCATGTCTCCCTTTCCCCGCCCCCCCCCCCCCCCCCCCAACCTGCCGGGCTGGGTACAGAGCGCCATGTCCCTAGGGAGGTCTCTGCCCATGTGGCCCCCACTGAGGCTTTACTCGTTCTCATTTAATCCCTACCTTCTTTCTGGGGGCTTCTGTGCCGCCAGCCCTGGAGCGCGCGGGCAGGAAGGCCCAAGACCAGAGAACAGAACAGAGCGAATTTCATCCATTTGGCTTCCATTTCTAGTTTTTAAACCATTTTCGCTTTGTTTGGAAAGATTGTGTCCTTTGAGGAAAGCACCTTTGTTGAATAATAACCTTTTCTGCTTAACTGAGTGCGGCCATGCAGGTGGCCCGGCACAGCTGGCAGGAGCTTTTTGCAAAGTCTACCAGAAGCAGAGGCTCGGGGTTCCCTTTGCCCCTCCCAGGGACGTCTTCGCACCGAGAGCACCCCTCAGAAAGACCTGCTCAGAGCAGGTCTCCATCCGGGCTCCCGCATCCCCGTGTGGCCCAGTTCTTGAGACCTCTCTGCACAGCAAGGCCTGCCTGGGGCCCCACCCACCGGAATGGAATGCGGCCGGAGGTGGGAACCCCACCACGCAGGCTGAGCTGAGCGATCCTGTTAGGGTACTGCCTGGCCGGGGACTGGTGAGAGAGGGTTTCCACGGTCTCCCGGCATGAAATCACCGATCTTCTGGAGGGCTGGCGCCTGGGAACTGGAGAAGTTCAGGGTTTTCCTGAGCCTCACTAGCTCGTGTCAGCAGAACAGGACGAAGAGGCAGGCGGGAATGCAGAGTTAGGAACGCGTTCTGATCCGTGTTCAGGGAGATCCTCCCTGTCAGAAGTGTCAGGGGACACATTTGCTTAATTTGTCCCCCTTCCTCTCTCTGTGGGTGTGGGGAAGACAGCTGGGCCTCGTTTCTTCTTGTCCGCCTCTATCTAGTACCAAAGGCCAGCTGGGTCACCGGCGAGTACCCAGGCAGGTCACCCCACTGTCGCACTTGTGGCATGGTGTGTGTGTTTGTGTGTTTCCATCTAGCACCTCACCCCCACCCCACCCCCCCCAGGCTCCCCGCAGAGTCTGTCTTGGGCCCCCCTCCCCGGGCTGAGGGCCTGCTGCGCCCAGCCTCCTTCCCTGCTGATCCCCCAGGTTCGCTGTGAACAGCTGAGGGGGTTGCCAGAGGAATCCCAGCAGGGAGCCCCCCGGGGCCCTGGGGGCCCGGAAGCCCCCGGCTGCTGCCGAGGCCGCCTCCACCTGTTCTAGCCCCGCCCACATTCCTGGCTCAGCTCTCAGCTCTGCGGCCTTGGGCAAGTGAGTTAACTCCTCTGGGCCTCAGTTTCCTCACCTGGCGGGGTAATCGTCGCCTGAGGACGTAACGTGGCTGCAAAGTGCTTAGCAAGGGGCTGGCTCCTGGTGAGTGCTCAATAATTATTATCTATTAGGGCTGTTATTACAATCATAATTGTTATTCTCCAGGGAGAGGGCCCTCGGGGGATTCTGGAGTCAGGTTCAATTCCAGCTAAGCGGTGGCTTGGCTGAAACCATCTTAGCTCAGGCTCATTAGAAGGTGGAAACTGTTTTGGAATAATGGCCATATTGAGCCCGATCACTCTGAATTTGCCGCCTCGCCTAGGTAAAGCCTGGCAGGCCTGGGCTCCGGAAGCCGTGGGGCTGGGCAACAGGTGCACAGGGCTGTGTGGGGCAGGATGCTTCCTGGACCTTTGCTCTGTCAGAGGTGTGGCCAGGGGGCGTTTTTGCTCTGTTCCTTCATCTGGAGCGCCCCCCCCCCCCGACATTGATTTCTAGGTGTGGCCAGCACACCCCCTGCCTCTCCCTCCCCAGAGGAAGTTATCATGGACCTCGATTTCTTCTCTCCCTGTGCCTCGATTTCTTCCGACAGCCTGCTCACTGGCCCGCCTGGCAGGCTCTGAGGACCGGGGCTGGGGCGACCTCTCCAGTGCGGTGGACACCTGGCCGGCCAGTACTCATCTCCGGTCCTCTGTATCTGTCGGTCTTCCCGCCCCATCAGCTTCTCGCCGAAGGCAGAGGAGGGAGCCCGGGCACCAAGCCTTCCCCCTCAGGTGAGGTGCCTGTTCCATCTGCCTTCCCCGCCCTGGGCTGCGGATGGTCAGTGCCTTTGCCCTGGCCTGCTGACGGGGCCCTCTGCCCAGTAGGCGCTCTGTGATTGGTGAGAGAGGCTGCCCTCCAGCCCGTGTGTCAGGCCGGGTCTCTCACTGCCACCTCCCTCTCTTCTACAGCCTGTGGGAGGGGAGCAGAGCCCGCAGCCCTGAACTTCTGGCCCTCCCTCTGCACCTGCCCTCTGGCCAAGAGCCGAGATGGGACCTGCCCATCCCTTCCTGGGCCTGAGCTGGCTTTCCTGACTTCCTGTTGCCTCTAGCCCGAGAGTAATTTAAGCCTTTAGCAGGTGCTTCTGTGTGCCTGGCCCAGAACCAGGCCCCTGGAACAGGATGAGCACAGGCAGGCAGCGGCTCTGTCCTCGCGGCTGGCCCAGGCCAGACCCCGGGCGGGGTTAGAACTGCCCCTCAGTCAGTAGTGACTGTGCTGCAGGTGAGGTGTGCAGGGGGGCCCCTCTCCACCCCGTGCCTGTTACCCGGGCCTGGCTCCTGTGCTATACGGACTCTGGCTTCCTCAGTATTGGTCACTCCCTCTCCGTCCCGCACGGTGGCCTCTCTCCCTGCAGCCTTTGCCTTCTTCTGTCTGGCGGGTCCTTCTACTACTTGGGCCTTTACACCAGCCCTGGAGGCAGGGAGGCTAGCCGCGCCTCCCTGGTCACCAGAGAGGCTCAGAGCATTGACCTAGGTGTGGAGAGAGCCGGTGAGGGGCAGGCACCCCTCCCTCCACCCCTGCGCTCACTGCTTAATGTGTGACAGGGACGTTAGGCCCCGTTGTGAGGGAGACATTTAGCTCCACGCATAGAGTCCCTGAGGCACCCATGAAGGCACCGGGTGGTCCCTATGAGGGATTTGAGTGTGGATTTACATTCTTGGGTTGCTGTGTGGGCTGTGTGTGTGTGTGTGTGTGTGTGTGTGTGTGTGTGTTTTAAAAGTAGGCTTCACGTCCAGCGTGGAGCCCAGCATCGGGCTTGAACTCACAACCCTGAGATCAAGACCTGAGCTGAGATCAAGAATCCAACGCTCAACAGACTAAGCCACCCAGCTGCCTCTGCTGTGTGGTTTTAATACTTGGTGCGCCCACACCCCCTTCCTACAGATGGGAGTGTTGAGTATGAGGAGAATCGGAACCCTGTGTGGGGTTGCCCCGGGATGACCGGTGGGGGCCCCAGGGGTGAGCAGGAGGGGCTGCTGACCCACCAGCCTGACCTGCCCCCCACCCAAAGCCGCACTCCTCTGGGACCTACTGGCTCTTGCTGTGCGAAGCCCCAGGCTGCTGGTGCACCTCTCTGTTCCGTTCCTTCTCCTCCCCGAGGACAGAGGGGTTGTCCTGGAACAGACAACCCGGATGTGTGGTCGGGTGGTGGGAGGCCACAGTCCCGAGGGGCAGAGGCTGAGGGGCTGGGCTTCCTCGTTGGCGCGTGGTAGGGTCACCGCAGGGCCTCGGGGGCTCGTCTGACCCTTCTGTGGGGAGACCTGGGGGTCATTCAGTGGCCCCATTATGCAGAATGAATGAATTTCAAGTACTTGTCGCTGATTAGTGGAGGGTGACCTCAGGCAGGTTACCCAGTCCCCCTGTGCCTCTGTCCCCTCGTCCGCTTACCTAGGGCCCCTCCGAACCCTAATTTTGGGCTTCTCCACATTGTTATGATCCTCTAGACCCAACGCATAGCTGGTTCCCAGGATGATCAGAGCTGGTCTCCGGTGCCGAACTTCATAGGGAGTCCCCAAACCTGCATAAAATATTCAAGACGGAGAGGTTCTGGCTCTTCAAGGCACGTCAGTGCCTGGAGAGGCTTCCGAGAGGCTTCGGCAGGGACCAGGAGGCCAGAGGCTAAACCACGTTGAGGATGGTTCTTGTCCACTCCGCTCTGCCTGGAACAGAGGTGTGGAGAGCCTCAGGTCTTTGGGCTGGCTCCCTGCAGCCGCCTCGAGGCCTCGGCACCCAGCAGCTGCTTTTGTTGCAGGAACAGTAGGTCACTTGAAAGCGGAGCCTCCCGGTTTTGCCCCATAAAAAGGAGATTTTGTAGCGTGATGGTAGATTTTGGCACGCCTTTATTATTATCATTTTTTGCAACACGTAAAGAAAATAAAAGCCGGCACAAAGGTATGTTTGTCTCTGAAGTGCGTTTCCTTTCCCAGATGTTCTTTTCTGCCAGTTCCAAAATGCATCCTGAGCTCAGTTCGCGTTTCCTCTCTGCGGTGCACAACAATTCGATCTCTGTGACCACATGGGGAAGACGCGGCTTCCTCGCCGGTGGGCGTGGGGGGGGAGGGCTGCGACGGTCCCACCCTCTCCCCCCTCAGCGGAAACGACCAGTCCCTGCCAACCCGGTTAGAGACCCCGCTGACAGTTGCGGGTTTTGGCGGTCTTGCTTGTCCCGGGTGGCAACTGGCAGGCTGGGGGCTTAGCGGTGCCCGGTGTGCACCTGTGTTCCTGAGTCTCGAGTTTGCCGTGTCACCGCGCGTGGAACTCTTGTGTCTGCGTGGCCTCGGCGCGCCCGGGACGTGGTATTGTCTATGTGACTTGGGGCCGACCTGGCCCCTTCTTTCTTTCTTGCATCAAGTACCGGTCCCTGCCCAAAGGACAGGTGTCAGGGATATGGTGCAGATGCAGGGCGGGCTGGAGAGCCGGGTGGAAGCGGGTGGGCGTCACCAGACTCTGGCAGGGCCTCAGGGCTTCCTCAACTGATTGGCCTGTTCCTCTGACTTGAGACGGGTGATACGTGTGCGTGTGAACCGCACACACAGACACACAGACACGCACATGCAGTACTTGGGTTGATTTCTGAGGGCTGTCAAGAAACCCGTAAAAGCTCGCAATTAGGACAGTTTAGAAAATGGTCTCCATTAAGAATGTTTACCGTGCGGGGCTCCTGGGGGGCTCAGTCAGTTAAGCGTCCGACTTCGGGTCAGATCATGATCTCATGGTCCGTGAGTTCGAGCCCCGCGTCGGGCTCTGGGCTGATGGCTCGGAGCCTGGAACCTGCTTCGAATTCTGTGTCTCCCTCTCTCTCTGACCCTCCCCCGTTCATGCTCTGTCTCTCTCTGTCTCAAAAATAAATAAATGTTAAGAAAAAAAAATAACAGAAATAATTAAAAAAAAAACAAAGAATGTGTACTGTGGGGGGCTCCGTCAGTTAAGCGTCTGACTTTGGCTTAGGTCATGATCTCACCGTTCGTGAGTTCGAGCCCCACATCGGGCTCTGCGCTGACAGCTCCGAGCCTGGAGCCTGTTTCGGATTCTGTGTCTCCCTCTCTCTCTCTGCCTCTCCCCCACTCACTCTCTGTCTCTCTCTCTCTCTCTCTCTCTCTCTCAAAAAATAAATAAACATTAAAAATTAACATGTTTCTATGGGGTGTGCATTTTTTTCCTTTTTCTTTTATTTTTATATTTTACTCATTTTTGATAGAGACAGAGCACAAGTTGGTCGAGGGGTGGGGGGGGGGGGGTGGGGAAGCAGAGAGAGAAGGAGACACAGAATCCGAAGCAGGTTCCAGGCTCCGAGCTGTCAACACAGAGCCCGATGCGGGGCTTGACCTCACAAATTGCGAGATCGTGACCTGAGCCAAAGTCGGAAGCTCAACCGACTGAGCCACCCAGGCGGCCCTGGGGTGTGCATTTTTCTCTGGGGGTATGCATTTAATGCAGTCTTTAGTTTTTGGTTAATGCATCCTGCCTCTGAGCACCCATGGTACAAATACCTAGACTTAATAAGTAAAAATAGCTCATAGTTACTACCCATTCACGGTGTAGCAGGCGGGGTCTAAGGGCTGTTCGATTGACTCATTTAATCCTTGCAGCCGCTCTGGGGACTGGGTGCCCATTATGTAGATGAGGAAACTAAGGCTAGGAGAGCCTGCAAAACTTGCTTGGGGTCATGCGGGGACTAAAATTGGCGGCCCCAGGCCCCACTGCCTACCCCTTAATTGCCATTTGAATTATAAAACTGTTTTCTTTCATCTGTCAAGGAGAAAGGCTGCAGAGCCCCCGGTGCATTTAAATAGGCGACTTCATTATAAGGGCGTGTGGAGAGGACACTGAGGCCAGAGGCTCTCCTGGGTGGCCTCACCTTCTGAGTGGCCACCTGGTGCCTGTTTCCACGGGGCCTCAGGGCTTTGGATGGAAGCCACTGCCTCCCCATCCGCTGGAATGGGCCCCCGAGTCAGTCTCTGCCATGGCCTTGGGCCACTTCCGGGAGCGGGGAGCTGTTGAAGCGAAATGCTATGTAATCAGAATGCTATATTTTGTCGAAAATAAGAATGTTAGTAACGGGCTGGTTTCTGGCAAGTCAAACTGGGACTTTGAAATACATATTTTCCCCTGCTCTGCCCCAAACCTTCTAATTAGTGCAAACGCACATTGGCAGACATAAATCAAATGTCATATTTCCTACAAACTTGTCCTAGGTATCAGTGAGTTGGTAGCATTCCGCGGTGGCTAAATTCAGGCATGCAGAGTGAGTGTGTGCGTGCGTGTGAGCCTGTGCACACGTGTGTGAGCGAGCGCACGAGAGAGCTGGAGGGGGAGACCGAGGTGGTGAGCCCTGACCGCCCGCTTCCTTCCGGCCCCCTCACCTGTCAGCACCTGCACGGTCACTGCAGGGAAATCTATATATTTGCCCAATTAAAGCATAGTTGGTAGAGGAAATGGCTTCATTTCCCTCACAGGGAAATCTCTGCGGGGCTCATAGCCACACCCTGACCTCCACCACTGCTGGGCTCCATTTGTGGACTCAGTTTTGGAAAAGGCGATTTGTCTCAGGTAACTGGCCCTGATGTGGGCTGGGTCCTCCCCTCCCTGGCCTTGGAACCAGCTCTGGGGTTTCGGTGCACTTCTGGGGCCAGGGTCAAGGACGTGGCCTTGGGTCAGGTGGGTCATTTGTGGTTCTGGGCGGTGTTGGCAGGGCTCGGATGCTCTGTTGCCCGTGTGGACCAATGTCCTGGAGCTTCTTGGGTCATTTGTACGTGGGGTGGTTTGTCGCAGACGATTTCCCAGTAACCAGGTGGAGAAAGCCTGTTTGTCAGGACAGACGTCCTCTCTGGCCAGAAGACCATGTGGCCCCACAGAGCCCCCAGCCATGGTGGACATCAGGCTTCTTGTCCACGAAAGGGTGAGGAGGTGGTTGGGGGTGGCAAGTGAGTGTGCCGAGCTGGAGATGGCCAGCACTTGGGGACCTGTGGTGTCTGCCCATTCTCCGAGGATGTGTCTTGTTCAGTTTTACCTTTGTGTTTTCTGTTTCGCTTCACCTTCAGGCCGGTATTTTTTCAAAATGTGTCCCCTGGGCCAAAACTAAAAGATGCTCTTTTCATCAGATACACTTGGGAAATCCTGGATATAGAGCATGACGTAGGTTTCTTCACTGCGGGACTTCTCAGAGCCTTTAAAATGGCAATTCCGTGCTAGACTGTGTCCCCTCCTCCCTAGGCTGGCTTTACAGGTTGGGGGGAAAAAAGGTCGACTACTGGTGTGTGAGCTGGGCTGTGCCCAAAGGGACACGGGACATCACCAGCACTCTTCTTCCCTGTCACCCTTGCTTTGGGGTGACTTCTTCACAGTTGTCCCCTCTGGGCATCCTCCCTGTTTGCTGGCTGTGTGGAGTGGCCCAGCTTTGTGCCTGAATCCAAGGTCAAAGTAAGCTCTCAGCCACTCATGTCAAGAGACGTGGGGTGTCCACTTGTATGTTCTGTGAGGCTGCTTGTTGGTTGCTTTGGGGGTTTATCCCCCGAGATAGATCTGGGTGACATGTGGCATGGTGGCAGGGGGTGGAGGCAGAAGCCAGCTTGGGGTTGGGGTTCTACCTCTTGGCTCCGCCCTTTGCTGTGTGGGCTTCAGCTGCTGGAGGGATAACCCCCCCCCCCCCAATAAAGCTTGCTCCTCCATCAGGGCCAGGGGTGGGGGGCAGGGGGTGTTACGAGATTGAACTGGGTTAAGGTAGAGGCTGAGTAGGCCCACAGCAGATGCCAGTTCCTTCTCTGCCCATCCCTCTGGGGTCTGCTGTCCCGTGTGGGAGTTGGGCTGGGGGCCGGGCTCCGGGGAGCCGGCTTCAGTCGAGAAGGGGTTTCTGGGGCTTGCGAGGTGGGAGGCTTGATGACCCTCCGACAGTCATCCCTGGAGATGTCCCGGGCTGGGGTGACCCCCTGCGGGGTGGGACTTAGGGCTGCACAGTCACCCCTGGAAGGGTTCCGTGTCACATGGGCCAGGGTTGGGACCCTCAGAGAGGCCCTTGGGGGCGGTGGGCTACCCCAGCTGATACTCAGGGGTCCCTCTGGCAGGCACTCGGTGGGTCTGTGCCAGGTCCTGGGCCTTTGCTTGTGCCCCTGGACTTTCCCGAGGGGCTGAGCCCAGGCTGGTCCTCCACTCTGGCTGGAGCATCTGCCTGCCTGCCCCCGGGCACGGCCCCCCCCCCCTCTCGTGCAGGGGATAGTGGGGACCCCCAGCCCATCTCCCTGTTTAATGGAAACCCTTTAATGAGCCTGTGTCCTCTAGGCTTCGTTCGCCCTGAAGTGTCTGAAACTTCAGTTTCTTTGTATCTCTCACAGCTGATTTCTTCTTTCCTGCTCCGCCCCCGAACCTGCCCCTGTAGTTTCCTGTTCATCTGCTTCCCTGACCTTTGAAATGTGGTCCCTGCTCCGGAAACTTGCCTGGACCCCAGGGTTAATTACTGTGTGTGTGTGTGTGTGTGTGTGTGTGTGTGTGTGTGCGCGCGTGTGTTAGGGAGATCAGTGTGACAGCTCAGGGACGGCAGAAATGGGGCGATCGAGCTGGAGAAAGGGCTGCGAGCTGTGCAGGGAGCCCAGGCTGGCGCAGCCCGTGGATGCGGGAGCAGGTGGGAGACGCCAGGAGCCCAGCAGGTGAGAGGCAAGCCTGGAGGGCAGGGCACTGACCCACGTGGCTGGGCTGGGACAGGGAAGGCGGGGTGAGAGGCCGTGGCCTTGGTTCTGCGGCCCGTGATGTGCGTAGACCTTGGGAGAGCAGCTTGGGGAATGTGCGCACCTCACCGCCTTAGCCCAGGTCGAGAGTAGGTGTTCCACTGTTCCGGAAGATTCCTCGAGCTGCTTTCTAGCCCCAGGAGGCACCACTCAAGTTTTGTCGGTTCTGAATTCCCCACCCTTGTGGTTGTAATAAAAGCTCTTGATAGCCTGAGCAGCCTTGGTTTGGGGATAGATAAACAGGCCTTTTAATGGGTTATGTATAGTCTTATGCGAACCTTGGCTGTATCTGCTCTGGATTTGAAGCGAACTGTCATATTTATTCATTATTTTTGTGCACATGTCAACACACCCCCTCGATGGATGGGTCATTAGCTGGATAGCACTGGAATGGGAGGGTGGAAGGAGGGCCCTCTGCAAGAAGCCCTGCCTGCCAGGGGCAGCCTCGAAGGCTCACGTCCCCTTGGGCAGCTGGCCCATCCCTGCCCCCAGCTGGGCAGTGTCGCAGAGGACCCGGCTTTCACCCGGGCTCGGTGAGGGACCCGGAGGGGCTTGCGGGTAGGAGCGGCTGCAGGCACGGTGGTGGAGAGGGTGGGCTCTCCTCGTCTCCTCTGGTGGGAGTGGGGGCATGGAGGAGAGCCTGGCGGGGGGGGGGGGGGGGCGTGACAGGTCAGGTGAGGAGGGAGCCTGGGGAGCAGAGCCGTCCCGGAGCGCCCGGAGATGTCACAGAGGGTTCCACCCCGGCTCAGCCCATTCAGGCCGGCAAGTTTGAGTTTGCAGAGCTTTTCCATAAAAGGCAGAACAGCTGTTCAGCTAAAGGAAACCCAACATTTTATTATTGCTGTAAATGTCAAGACTCCCCTGGAGAACGTTGAGGCCGCTGCGGAATGTGTCGCAGAGCGGAGCCCGTCGTCACTGGGTAGAGGCTGGAGACGGAAGGTAAAACTGTGGCTGGGATCGTGGTCCCCGAGCCGCGAAGGGCGGGAGGGTGCATCCTTGGTGCCAGGCGGGGGGGGGGGGGGGGGCGCGGAGGCGCAGTGGGGGAAGGTCCCTGGCTTCGAGGGGCTGCCCGCGTTAAAGGGAGTTTGGGCATTTACTGTGACGTCAATCGAGAAGTCGCCATGAGAAACCAGCGGTCGGATTTTGCTGAGGTCGGTGCTCGTGGTGGAGCCACAGCCGTTTTCACATCCCTGCCTTCTGTGCCTGGCAGCCAGGTGCGTGATTCTTGCACTTGGAGGTGAGGGACTGAGCGTCTCTGAGCGCAGAGCTGGGGAGCCGAGCTCACTTACAGTTTTGGCGGCTGCACAGATTTCTCCTCGATCCCTGTCATTTTAGCCAGATCTGCGCTTTTTCGTGCATTTCCTCTTACAGGGGAAATAGAACTTTCCTGCCTGGGGGGGTGGAGAGAGGCTTCCACATTGCCCCGAACACTCCTCCTCCCCCCCCACCCAGCCTCAGTGCCTTTGAAGTTTCATGCTTTATCATAACATTCAAGGGAATTCTGTAGTTCCTCTGTTAAAGTTCTTTTTTTTTTAATTAATTAAGAAAAAATTTTTTAATGTTTATTTTTGAGAGAGGCGGTGTGAGCGGGGGAGGGGCAGAGAGAGAGAGCGAGACACAGAATCCGAAGCAGACTTCAGGCTCCTGGCTGTCAGCACAGAGCCCGACGCGGGGCTCGAACTTCTGTGATCATGACCTGAGCCGACGTCAGATGCTCAACCGACTGAACCACGCAGGCGCCCTAAATGATGGTTTGAAGTTAAGTAGCTAGGATTATATCTAAGTAATAACGTGCAAGACTGTATGGAAAAGTGATACGGTTTGTTAGAAGGACACTAAAGGAGGCGTGGGGGTAGGAAGACAATATCTGGGAGATGTCACTTCCCACCGCGTCGATCTGTGGACTCAGGGCTCCGTTCTTCCTTTCCTATCCCGGTGCACACATGTAGGCTCCTGGCGCGCGAGGAAGAGGGGTAGTGACGGGGTGCGGCACTCCGGTGCCAGTGGTAGCAGGGCCTGGGGCTCCTGGCGTCCGAGAGGCGAGGCGGGGTGCGGCGAGCGGTGGCGGGCGGCAGAGACTGGGGGCAGTTGGGAAGTCGGTTACGTTGAGCGAAATGAGTAAATAGGTTGCCACTCACAGACGCCAGGTTTCCACTTTGGAGAAGATACTGACACACCCAGAAAGGGGGGAAAGATCAGAAACAGCCCCAGGGCATTGGGTGACATTGCAGGGGGCACCCGCACACTCACGGATTGGTACCGCGTGTCGGACACGTGGAAGGAGATTCAGAAATGGCTTTGGGCGCACGCGTGTATGAACGCGTATGCGTGTTCGTGCGGACGATTCTCCGTGTTGGCGGCAGTCGTGGTCTGCAGGGTCCCCGCGCACGCTGGGTTCGCGAATACGGAACCGTCGTTCCTGGGGCGCACGGTTGGGTTCCCGTGAACCCAACATCTTCCTCTGCCGATGAGCACGTGATGTTTCCCATGTGCTTTTGTTTAAAGACACCTTATTTAGTATGTGCGGGTGGTGCGTTAGTGCTGAACGCGCGGCCAGCAGTGGGTGAGTCGTGCCTGGAGGAAGCCCGTCAAACGCGTGTTTTGTCTCCCAGGCACGCCGCGGCCTTCTTGCACGGAGGTGCGCTAGACGGCACTCAAGCACTAGGCCTGGGGGCCGTTTTTAACGGCGACATCCCCCGACAAAATGCACAGAAACGTGAACAGCGTGGCACTAAGTAGTAGATCATGAAAAGGGCACTTGTGTGCAATGTGGGAGAGGAAACAAGAGGGCAGGGCGGGTGCTTGAGCCTGTGCACGTGCGTGTGTGTCTGCGGGCGATCCCAGAGGCTCCCCCAGTGACCTGGCGGTTGTGAGTACAATTAGGCGAGTGGGCAAGCTCAGAGATGGGATGTGTGGGTAAAAAGGGTGCCCCCCCCCCATGTTTTTCTACCTCTGTCTCTGTCTCGCCCCGGAGGCGGTGACTTTCAGGTGGCAGTGAGCACACCCAATGCCCAGGTCTGGGCTTCAAAAAAAAATTTTTTTTTAATGTTTGTTTATATTCGAGAGAGGGAGAGAGTAAGAGAGCATGAGCAGGGGAGGGGCAGAGAGAGGGAGAGTCAGAGGATCTGAAGCGGGCTCTGTGCGGACGCAGTGAGCCCAACATGGGGCCCGAACCCGCAAACCGTGAGATCATGACCTGTGCCGAAGTCGGACGCTCAACCGACTGAACCCCCCAGGAGCCCCTGGGTCTGGGCTTCTGTCCCACTGTCCCCGGAGAGGAACCAGGGCTCCTCAGAGGAGATGCCAGCTCCAGGGCTGAGGCAGGGGAAAGGGCACCTATGCCCGGAGCGTGTCATTGGGCCAGAAGGTAAAGAAATCCTCAGCGGGTAATGGGGACGTGCCAAGAGGATGCAAGAGCCAGTGTGAAGGGACTCTCACTATCCCAGTCCAGGGAGGTATGGACATCAGAGTAAATGGGAATATTGGATCTTAACCCATTTAAGGATAGGAATAAATGAGTCTACACTGGATGAAATAAACAAATAGCATATCGTGGACATGCTCTGATGACTGCCCAACATCTAAAAACAAAATCCCATGGGGCGCCTGGGTGGCGCAGTCGGTTGGGCGTCCGACTTCAGCCAGGTCACGATCTCGCGGTCCGTGAGTTCGAGCCCCGCGTCAGGCTCTGGGCTGATGGCTCAGAGCCTGGAGCCTGTTTCCGATTCTGTGTCTCCCTCTCTCTCTGACCCTCCCCCGTTCATGCTCTGTCTCTCTCTGTCCCAAAAATAAATAAACGTTGAAAAAAAAAATTTAAAAACAAAATCCTGGGGGCGCCCGGGTGGCTCAGTCGGTCAAATATCTGACTTCAGCTCAGGTCATGATCTCACGGTTCATGAGTTCGAGGTCCGTGTCGGGCTCTGTGCTGACAGCTCAGAGCCTGGAGCCTGCTTTGGATTCTGTGTCTCCCTCTCTCTCTGCCCCTCCCCTGCTCATTCTCTCTCTCTCTCTGCCCCTTTCCTACTTACTCGCTCTCTCTCAAAAACAAATAAACGTTAAAAGATTTAAAAACAAAATCCTGAACGAAGGCTGTAATTGGAGTTCTAAGTCATTCTTTGCAGTAGCTTATAATATTCTATGCCGCCCCACCATCCGGTTTCATTTTTCCTATTGTAAATAGCAGTGTTAAAATACACATCACGTAAAGTTGACCATCGTAACCATTACACAGCGTCCAGTCCAGCGGCATGAAGCGCATTCGTGCTGCCGTGTGGCCGTCGCCTCCACCCACCGCCCGCTGTCGTTTCCCGCGCTCCCGAAGCCGGGCTTCCGCCGCCACAAGCCGTAGTGCGAGCAGCGCCGTTTGCATCTCTCTGTGCCGCCGGCCAAGCCGTGACGGTTTTGCTTTCTCGTGCCGTGAAAAGCTGAAGCTTCCATAAAAAGGTCCCCGCAGAGACAACTTGGGAAGCCGGTTGTAAAATGTGTGAGGGGATGGGGAGGGGAGAGTCAGGAGGGGTCTGCTCGGTGCTGCTGCAGGGCTGGACAGGCGGACAGGAGACCAGCAGAGGGAAGGTGGAGGTGGACCCGGGAGCACCGGACGAGTGGCACAGGTGGGAGAGGTGGTGGCGCGCCTGCCCCTGGGGACGGGTGTGCGAGAGGGTAGCATCGAAACCCTTTTGGACGAACTGCCAGCAGGCACCCGGGGCCATTAGGTGTTGGGTAAGTGGCTTGTAAGCCGTCGGGAGTAAAATTAACTTAGTCACAGAGGCATCTCGGTGTCGAGCCTAGACGTGCTCAGCATTCCCTAATCATCCTTCAAGGCTCCGGTCTCCCTTCCTCCAGGAAGCCTGCCAGGTCCAGCTGACGGCTCAGTCTCCTTCAGGCTCCAGGCACCCCCTGACCGTGGCCCTCACCTGCCGTTTCTTCCCGCGTAGGTTAACTGTGCGTGCGCAGTGTGTGTCCTGCCCCGTCGGTTTCTGGGCTCCTCGAATGCGGGCCCGTGTAGTCTTCCTTCCCCGTGGGGCTGGCGTGGGACAAAGGGTCGCTCCCGGCTGACGGATCCACAGCTTTGTGTCCAGGCCTTGCCTGCTCCGCGATGAGCAGTGTAACGCTTGGTGAGTATCAATAGGGCGTGTACTGAAAGCGTTGCTCGCTCGGTGGACGAGCGGCGGATTGGGTTACCTTGAGTTGCTTGTGTTTAGCGTCACCATGTGAACAGCATAAAATACAGGGTGTTGCCACGGAAGCCCGGACATCTGCTATGAATTCTGTGTGTAAATAGTGGATGTGCTTACACGGGGTAACGGGGGGATGGTTGGTGCTGGGGTTTCAGGCTCCTGCTGCGGTGGGGACTGGAAATTGATCACGGGCCCTGGCACCCGAGGCCGGAGGGAGAAGGAGCCGGCCTTCGTCCCACACCGGCCGAGCGTGCCGGGAACATCAGACCACCTGCTTCCAGGCCCCTGGCACCACAGACGCGCGGAGAGAACGCAGGACTCTGTGAGGGGTCCTCAGGGTCATGCCAAGAAGGGGCCGTGGAAACCCAGGGTCACGGAAAGGGTACTCTGTGCCTGGTTAAGCCAACTGGGAAACCAGGACCAAGGAAGAAAGTCATGGGGGATTCAGTCTGCTTGGGGCGCCCTAGTAGCTTTCAATAAAGAGCAGATCTCATTTCCTGCCTCTAAAGTTTTGCCCCAAATCTCCCGGTGACAGGCCAGGCCCCCCCCCCCCCCGCCCCGCATCCGAGTCCGTGAATATTCTTCTGGAACAGACCTGGCTCGGTGCTGGCCCGCCCGGCTGCTGTCGTGCTGCTCCGGGCCTGAGCCTTCGTATGCATCGCCCTGGCCAAGCCTCACGGCCTCACAGGTACAGTGATCACCCCCATCCCAGACCAGACGTCGCAGTCCGAGAGGGTCACGTCTGAGCGGCGGGAGGGCCGACGGGTCCGTGGTCCTGAAAAACGCGTTTGCACAGATAACTTTGTAGCAACCTAAATGGAACTTGGGGTGGAAACATAAAGAGTGATTTTTCCCGGAGACCCACCAGGGTCAGCTTTGCCTTGTCCAGTCTGCTGTTCCCCCCCCCCACCAGTGCGTTCCCGCATCCGCGGATCTCGTACGAACCGGGGCTTACAGGGAGGTGGCGTGTGGGTGCTTTCACTTAACACGGCGTCTGACACATTCTCTGATGTTACCGCAACCATTTTCCCGTGATGTGCGTGGATGTGACTGTGCTGACAGAACAGTCTGGTTACCTCTGACTCGGGAGGCATTTTGTTTATTTTTTATTACAAGTAAGGCTGCAGCAAAGCAAATACTGTGACCAAGACCTTTTTCCTTCCTCTGGGTGTTCCTTGGGATGAATTCCTATAAGGGTGATCCCCGGGGAGAGGGCTTAGATGTTTTTATGTCCTTAATACCCCTTACCACAGTGTTTTCTGGAAGGGTTGTCCCGGCATCCGCGGCCACCAGGTGACAGTCTGTTTTTCGTGGCGATGCCTGTGGGTTCTGGAGCTGGGAGGTGGCCAGGCCAGTGGCTCCTGCTCTCAGCCTGTCCGCCCTCCTCTCCTCTTCCCTCTTACGTTGCACTTTCTTCCTGTGATTCCTTCTTCTCACTGCCCAGAACCTCAGGCCACAAGTCAACGGATCGTCCCTGAGTTGAGTGACCTGGGGCAGGTTGATTGCCTTTCCCAGAGCTACAGTCGACTCACCTGGGGGGCAGGCAACTGAGACCCCTGACTCGCAGGGGGCTGTAGGATCAGAGGGTCTTGGACACATAGTTAGGCTGCCTGGCGGGAAGGAGCAAGCACATAGAACCAACGTATGCTCCTCCCGCATGCTTCACCCCAGGACCTTTGCACTGGCTCCTCCCTCGGCTGGTGGTGCCTCCCTTCTGGCCCTCCCTCACCCCCTCGGGTCTTTGCCCAGTTGTTACTTTCTCAGGGGGACTGCCTTGACCATTTCATGTGAAATGACAGCCCTCCCCCCAAACCCTTTATCCTGCTCTGTTTTTCCAAACCATAGCATTGCTGTTTCAAGGCACTAACTTTGCCTTTTCTGTTGTATGTAGTGTTTCTTGTCTGTTTCCCCCACTGTAACATAGGACATGAGGCGTGGGTTTCTGCGTGTCCCAGATGGAGCTCCACGGCGCTCTGCCATAGCTCTCTGGGCCAGCTCTGTCCTAGGCTCGGTGCAGTGCACTCTCCCTCTTCACTGCTGTCCTGAGACCTTCCCCACTTTTGTGCTCCACCTGGCCCTGCCCCCACCAGCATCACCATGGCAGGCTGGCTTCTGTCTGTCCTGCCCCCTAGCGTCTCTCCACCTGGGGGAGCGGAGGGGGCCCCCCCGGGAGGCCCTGTCTCCTGGTGGGGGGTCCAGTTGGCCGGGGTCCCCCAGGCCCTGAGCAGGCCACCGGGAGAGCGGGTGCTGCCTTCTCTTAGCTGTGGAAGTCCCCCTCTCTGTGGGTTCCCAGGGGACTGGAGAGTGAGGTGGGTGCCTCTGGGGACTTAGGGGTTGAGTGTGCCATGCTTTCTAAACAGTCTAGAAGCAGGAGTGGCTCCTCCTGGAAAGGGCCTGCCCGCTGGGGCCGCGCCTGCCCGGGCTGCACCCACGTTTGCCTGCCGCCCACCCACCCCTGGCTTCCCAGGGTGGCTCCCCTCCCCAAGAGTCTCACTTTGGGGAAAGCACAAAAAATTGAAAAACACCCCCCCCCCCCCCCCATCTGTGGCCTTTGAAGGATACACCTGAACTGCCCAGAGTGTAAACCGTGGTGAAAATGTGGTCTTTCCAGTTTGGGGAGAAAGAACAGACAGCTAGGATTTTTTGTGTCTGGGGCAGCTTCCAAGAGCTCCCTTCCTCCCTCTCCCCTCCCGGCTCAGCACCCCATCCCACTCAGAGACCTCTGTTGGGGGGTAGGGTGTTCTGGGTTCCTGGCTAACACTTGGGCTAGCGACTTGCCCCCTCCCCACCCCGCCCCGCACCCCACACCCTGCACCCCGCACCTGTCCTCTCCGACTTCCCCTTGATTACCTGTGGCAACAGGGAGCTCACTCCCTCCTGAGACAGATCCTGATGTATAGTAAGAGAAGTCAGCTGCTTCTCCCTGCGTGCCTCAGCAAGGTCCTCCCTGGCGGGGGACGTCATGGGGCTTGGTGACAGCACTGTGTGTGTGCCTCTGTGTGTCTGTGGGGAGAGGATCAGCTTATCAGGGAACATCGTGACCCTCAGAAGGTTAAGAACCATAGTGTGGAATCTTGACTGCGCGTGCTTGGGCAGGTCACGCCTTTGCTGGACGAGTGGGGACGAGCCAGGGGACCTGCCGCCGGGGACTTCAGGAGCCTGGGCACCTTGAACCTTGCGGGCGGAATGGGTTTGCTGGTAATCCTTGCTCTGGGTGGCCGGGAGCGTCACGATGGTGACGAATGGGAATGTGCTGCGGGCACGCCCATCACCCTGGGCGTGCCGTGGGGTGTCTTTGTTTGCTGTGGCTTTGCCCGCTGCTGCCCCTGTGTCCTCCAGATCCCACATGTGGCCCTGTTCCCAGGGAGGGCCCCCCGGCCTCTGGTGGTCATGGGTTCTTCCTCCTCTGGAGGTTCTGGACCCTCCCTAGCCCCGGCCACCATCCTCCCCCTTCTCCCACTGGCTGGCACCTGACCATTGCATGGCACCCAGCTGCTGGCCAGGCCTGTGGCCGTGGGCATCCCTCCTCCACTCTCCAGAGCCTCTAGCTGGGGGTGGGGCCCTACACCCTTCTGGACAGCCCCTCCCTTTCCTCCACACCTCTTACGGGGCAGAGGTAACTCACCTTCTTGAAGGTGGGTGCTGGAGGCTGGGTGGGGCGGGGGAAATGTTTTACACAGCAGCTGCTGGGCACTGCTCTTACCCAGGCTAGCGGGCCCTCCTGGAGTGCAGGGTCCGCTGGGACCCTCGGCACGTTGGGAAAGATTCCTGTAAGAAGCTGGGAGAACAGGGAAGGTTCCATTTTTTAATTCCTAGAAACTTCCTGTTGAAGTAACTATTCACCGAGAAGTAATACGATACGGGTTCCAGAGTGCGGGGGCTGCTCAACCTGGCCGCGCAGGTGTTTCTCGAAGTCTCATCTTCCCCTTCCGTAAGATGGGCGCAATGTCACCCCCAGCCCAGGCCCACGCACGGGGTCCCCGGGGTCCAGAGGAGCCCGCACAGCTCTGTGTGCGAATCGCAAAGAGCTGTCAGCCCGTGAGGACCAATGCTCTGTACTCTCTGTTTATACCTGCCTGGGGCAGAGATTTGGGGACAGATGTCCTTTGTGGCCATCTCTTCCTTGCGAGAGGTCAGGATGCCCAGCTCGATGTGGCTCATCACCCCCCGTTTGATCTTTGTAGCCTTCCTTCCTGCCTCAGAGCTGTAGACTGACGGGGCAGGGGCAGTGGGGAGCCCCACGGGGGGTCCTGACCTTGAGCCCTCCGGTGTCCCCGCGCGGCCTGCGGAGGCCGTGGCCTGGGTTTGAGCGGGGCGCTCGCTCTGGCAGCCTGACCTCAGTCCCAGCGGCACAGGGAGCTGGCGGAGGGGTTTGAGCTGAGGGGTGGCATTCCGGACTGGGACACCGAGGCCACCGTCCTAGGAAGGGGCCTGAGCGCGGACAGCGGGTCCTGGAATCGCACGGGAATCCTCAGGCTCTCCCGGCCAGGACTGGTGCCCTCACATCCCCTTCCCTTGCCGTCACGGTGACTTCTCTGCGGCCCCTAGAGGCCCAGTGCGGCCGCGGCATCCCTGTGGGAGGCGACGGGCGTGGCAGAGAGAGTCACCGTGGCCTGGGGGAGCTGGCTGGCCGCCCTCTGTGATTTCAGTAACAGCGGTGCCGTTACTGGGGGAGCTTCGCGATGGCCCGGCCTGGGCCTGCCTGGGCACCTTCCTGCCAGTGCTTCGGGGAGCAGAGGGAAGGAGCAGGGGGCCTGGGGCGCGGCCGGGCACGCGGTCGGTGCCCACAGCCCCCCCCCCGTCCCGGGCCGTGCGGCTCCTGGCTTGGGCAGCGGTCCTCACGGTTTGCCTCCACCCCCCACAGCCTCACCGCTCCTGCTGTTTGCCAACCGCCGGGACGTACGGCTGGTGGATGCCGGCGGGGTCAAGCTGGAGTCCACCGTCGTGGTCAGCGGCCTGGAGGACGCGGCCGCCGTGGATTTCCAGTTCTCCAAGGGAGCCGTGTACTGGACGGACGTGAGCGAGGAGGCCATCAAGCAGATCTACCTGAACCAGACGGGGGCCGCCGTGCAGAACGTGGTCATCTCTGGCCTGGTGTCGCCTGACGGCCTGGCCTGCGACTGGGTCGGCAAGAAGCTGTACTGGACGGACTCCGAGACCAATCGCATCGAGGTAGCCAACCTCAACGGGACGTCCCGGAAGGTTCTCTTCTGGCAGGACCTCGACCAGCCGCGGGCCATCGCCTTGGACCCCGCTCACGGGTAAACCCAGCTGCCTTCCTCCTTGGCGGGGCTCAGGGGGTCGCGGTTTCCCTCTTGAGTTCCCTTGAGCCCGAGCAGCTCTTGCAGAGGAAACCCGGCCCTCTTAAAAGGAGTTCGCCTCTCAGAGCTTGTCGAGAATTGTTTCCCCTCGATGTTCCGGGGTTGGGTTTCTGTTTTAAACCTGCCACGTCTGAGGCTCTGGGAGCGCTTGGCCGTGGATCTGAGTCACTGGGCCTCTCTGTCGGGTGCGCGGTGGCACCCGAGAAGGTGCAGGCGACCCAGCAGGTGGAATCTGCCGTTTACGCCTTTCGGGCAGCGTCGGCGAAGATGGTGTCACAGAGGTGAAGGCCCTCGTCCGGAAGGGGAGCTGGCCGGGGGGTTGCTTCCCTGGCCTCTCGGAAGCCGTCTGCTCTCCTCTGCTCCCTGGCTGGCCGGGCTCACTGTGCCCCGCGAAGGCTCAGGGCCCAGCGGTGAGATCCAGGTGGGGTTGTGTGACTGGCAGCGAAGCTGGGAACGTCCTGGGATTTGGAGGCTGTGCCGGAGAGGGCGTGGGGAGGCGGCTGAGTGTCGCCGGCCGGCCCGGCCAGGCTCATGCTAGACTTCCCTGAGCGGGCGCTGCTCGCTCCGTCAGCCCTACCCCCGAGCCCCCTCCTCCCCCACGCCCTTACCCGGGCGGTGGGTGCCTGCCTGGAGGCAGCGGCCGAACCACCGTCGGTTCGCTGTCGGAGACGGACGGCTCCCTGACATCTGGAGCAGGAGGACAGGACGAGCCCCTGGGTTCTGGTCACCTAATGCCACCAACTTGCTCTTGTCCCCACCCGTGCCCTCTCTGCCCTGCGGGTGACCCTGGCCGCGCTGTGGCTGGTGTGTGGGTGGCGCGGGGAACAGGCTGGGCGAGGGGGTGCTGTGGTGGCCAAGTAAACCGCATGTCCGGGGTGCTCAGCGTGTTGACTTAGAACCCACTGGTTCCCATGTCAACCGTGTGCGCGTGCGCCAGGGGTGGGATGGGCTGGGATTCACGGCCCCAAAGGTCGTGATAATCAGACTCACTGGAGTCAGGCCAGACCAGCCTGGGGCCTCGCCCCACCAGAGGAGCACCCCAGCCTCAGCGTCCTGGGGGACCGAGCCTGACAGTGGCGTCTCTGAGGCCCCTTCTGCCACCCCCACCGCAAGCAGGCTGAGCTGTCCGGGGCCATGCTGACCTCCCAGGATGCTCCCCATTCAAACCTCTCCTCTCCTGCGGTGTGGCTCCGCGACTCCCGGAGTTGCCGACCACCTTTTAGGAGGTGGCAGCTGGCATGGCTGAGTCTCCCTGGCCGGGAGGGGACATTGTCAGTGATGGGAGAGGCTGAGGGCTGCCGCCCTGAGGCCCTTTTGCACTGAGGGGAGAAGGCCGTAGATAGATAGGATGTCTGAGAAGAATATGAGCCCCAGAAGAGAATAATGCAGGGCCCAAAGACAAAGAGGGTGAGGCAAGTGGCTTCCTGTAGGTCAGGAGCCTAGGAGTGTCTGTGAGCAACATTTGAGCAGAGAGATGAGAGATGAGAGAGAGCAGATGAGAGAGAGAGCCATGTGGCCACGCAGGGGACGGATATTGTGGGTAGAGTGGCCAGTGCAAAGGCCCTGGGGTAGGAGGAGGCCCGGCCTGTTGGAGGGGCTGTAGTGGGGTGGGGGGCGGGGAGAGGGGAGGACATCGAGTGGGTGAGGGGCAGGCCCTATTTCGAGTGGAGGAGTCGCTGGGTCTGGCCCGTGCGTTAAGGGGTCTCTCCGGCGGTTGGAGCCAGAGTGGACTTTCAGGGTGGGGGCAGGGGGCTCATTGGCGGCTGTCACTGTCACCTGGTCGTAGCGGGTGGCGCCTTGGATCAGAAAGCTGGCGGGCTGTGGGTGAGAAGCCACCAGAGTTGGGATCTGTTTGGAAGGCAGAACCATGTGGGGTTTGCTGTTACTTTGCATGTAGCTTAGAGAGAAAGACGAGAGGCAAGGGTTCTGTGCTGCTGCTCTTTGTCTCAGTGTCCCCAGCTGTGCAGGGTTGCGACCATGTCACATGTCATGCAGAAAACACCACGAACAGTTAGTGGCTTTGGTATGTGTTGTTGTTACGCTAAAAATGCCCCTCCCCCCACCCCCACCCCAAACGTAGCCTCCGTGTCGGGGCACAGAAGTCTCTCTTCTTCCTCGTGACCTGTCACCACCTTGGTTGAGAGGTGCTTGTGCTCAGTTAGGAGGTACTTGGTGCCTAGTTGGGAGGTGCTTAGTGAAGAGGTGCTTGGTGCCTGGTTGGGAGGCGCTTGATTGGAGGTGCTGGGTGCTTGGTGGGGAGGTGCTCTCTTGGGAGGTGCTTGGTGCTTGATCGGGAGATGCTTGGTGGGGAGGTGCTCAGTTGGGAGGTGCTTGTGCCTGGTTGGGGGGTGCTCGGTGCTCGGTGGGGAGCAGTCTGCTCCATGCTCCCGTCAGGCTGGCCTTGCCTGTACCATCCCCGGGAGCCGGTCAGTCTCTGGCTCTGGCTTTTTCCCATTAAAGGATTAAAATCCCGTCTGAGGTTGCCTCTGAATTCTCTCCCACACCCTGCTCCTGGGGCGACGTTGACCTTGGGTTTGACGCCCTGGGAAGGACTTCTGGGGCCCTGGCCTTCTCCCCCATGCTTCTTTCCCCTGTGGCTAAGGTTTGAGATGCCCGTTCTGTCCCCTGAGGCGACCTGCTGCCCAGGACGAGAGGACTCCAGGCCGGCAGCTCGATGCCCACAGTGACATAAGTCACAAGTTGGGGCTGAGTCCTGGGGACGGGACTGCCGTCCTGAGAGCTGGGACAACAGGTCTTGTGCTGCGTCCCGGCCACGAGCACAAGGTTGCAGGATCCGCTTTCCCCTTCCGCGCTCCGTCAGAGCCTCTGTCGTTTCCTCGTGCCCTCCGGTGACATGGTCTCCCACTGGGCTTCTTCCTTGGATGAGGGGGTACCCACCCGGACCTCCTCATCAGGAAGGAAGGTTCTCAGCCCGTCTCTGTGCACGTGACCAAGAGCTCCGCTGCCAGGAGCGCCCGTGGTCCTGACGCTGAGCCTAGCAATGCTTCGGCGGCACCGGTGGCAAAGCGCGAGCATCCAGGCGGGGCAGACGGAGGACCCCGGCGTCCCCAGGGCCAAGGTCAGGCTCTGGGGAGGACCTTCTGGCTCGGAGCACCTGGCGTGGGGGCCGCACCAGCCCCGGCCTGCTCGGCCCGCGAGGGGCCCGCAGCGGCTCCCGGGTCTCAAGTTAAAGCCGGGCTAAAACCCAACCCCTTCTTTAACATGCAAAATGGTCCTGCCCTAAAGTAACGCACAACCGCGACCCACGACCGCCCCACGACCGCGGCCAGCCTCTGCGCAGAGACCAGGCGCTCTGCTTTCCTTCGGAAGTTGATTTTCCCCCGTGGAATTTGGCCGGGCCTGTGGCCGTGTTCAGGGATCCTGCCAAAGCACACCCACGCCAACTGGTCTCGGCTGACAGAGGGGCTCGCAAATTCCCCATTTAAGGAAAGCAGCGGGCCTCTGTGATGAGACCCGGGGGAAGGAATTTGAATTATGCTCCTCGAGGAGGTCCTGAGGAGCCTCTCTCGCTGGCTGCCGTGGAGCATTCGGGAAGGGCATGAGTGGATTGCCCTGAGATTTATTCTCCCGATACCTTCTCTGCGGGTGGCGCAAAGGCTGGGCCCTCTCCAGGCTGCTGGGGGCGGGAAGACACCGGGAGGGAAGGCGTCTACACCAGGCTGGCGGGAGCCTTTGCCGAGCTGACCGACAGCACCTGCAGGCCTTGGGCTGCCAGAAGTTCACCACCACCCGGGCCTGCTGGCACAGGGGTGAGTCATATGATGGCCAGGCCCTGGCCTCACTCAGAGAGCTATGCGGCGCTCCCAAGCCACTGGCATGTGACGTGGGGCTCCTTTTGGAGCCTCGGTTTTCCCATCTGTCTAGTGGGAGTGGTAATTCCTGCTTGCCCTGCGTCAGCCGCGTCTCCAGGTGCAGAGGAGAGAGCGCAAGGGAGGCTTTGGGGAGAGGTGTTCCGTGTGAAGGGTGCTCTCTTTTCCTCTCCGTCCCTGCCGGGGCTGGAGGGCAGCAGAGCTCGGTGACAGCGGCCGGGTGTGGTTGGCCCCTGCAAGCTCACCGTCAGTGACCCCGGCCCAGCTCCTCCAGCAGGTGGGCGTGGCACCAGCTCGGATACGACACCCCTCTGGCAAGACCGCTCGGCCTCACAAATGGGGGTGGCCCCCCAGGCACCTGCACCTGCTGTGGCCGCAGGGCTGCCCCTGGCACACAGGCAGCAGCGGGCACGCTAAGGGTTCGTGGAAAGGGGACCAGATCCGGCCTGTGAAGGAGCAGAGCCAAGGGCAGTGGGGGACTTACCTGGTCAAGGAGAAGCAGCTGGAAGGCAAGAGAGAGTCTGTGGGCCTGGGACGGGGCGCGGCCTCTCCCCACCTGGATCTGCGCTCCCCGCGGGCCCTCGCACAGACGGCACGGGCGGGGGGACCCAGGAGCTCCCTGCCTCCCTGGGTCCGGCTTTCAGGCTCACCCCCATCGGCCCCGCGTGGGCAAGCTGCTGGCCTTTAAAGCAGTCACAGAGACCGAGGGTTATGGGATTTGCTGAGAGGCCAGGATGCACCTGCCCGCACCCACCCCAGCGGGAGGGCAGCGGGGAGGCCGCACCACCCGGAGAGCGTCATGGGCCACCTCCGGGAGCGGGGCTTCTCAGAGTGAAAGTGGACCCTGCCCTCCTGGCTGCAGAGACGCGCCGGGCAGGCCACATAAAACAGGTGTCCCATCCCCGGGTCCCGTGGCTCATCCGCGTCTGACCGGAACGCGGAGGTCACGTGTCCTCCGGGCTGGTGTGGTTCCCGTCCGCTGTCGCTAAGAGCTGTGCACGCTGGGTGGTCGCCCCGCCTGGACAACCGGACGCATTCTCTGGGTACTGGGGGGGGGGTGTGAACGTGTCACCCCAGTGTCCCCGCATAAGAAGCTTTAATTGGGGTCGTTTCTCGTGGATGTGAGGCACCTGCCCCTTACTGTAAACTGGGGGGCGGGCAGAAGCAGTCCAGGTCACACCCCCCGCACCCCCCCCCCCCCCCGCCAGGGAACACTGCTGTTGTAATGTCCGTGCACACCCCCACGTGGGGTTTTTTTTTAATAGACCTTTTTTTTTAAGCGGTTTTAGGTTCACAGAAAAATTAAGGGAAGGTACAGAGATTGTCTATGTGCTCGTATACAGTCTGGTTTTGACAAAGATTGTTTTTTTCATTTTTTAATGGTTATTTAATTTTGAGCAGAGGGAGAGAAAGAGAGAGGGAGAGCGCGTGCATAAGTGGGGGAGGGGCAGAGAGAGGGAGACACAGAATCCGAAGCAGGTTCCAGGCTCCGAGCTGCCAGTACGGAGCCTGATGCAGGGCTCGAACTCATGAACCGTAAGATCATGACCTGAGCCGAAGTCGGATGCTCAACTGACTGAGCCCCCCCCCCAGGCGCCCCAAGATTTGAGATCATCTTATGGTGGGAATCCCACGGTGTGTAGGCTTTTCAGGTTGGCTGTTTTCACTTATTAATACACTTTGACGTTTCCTCCCTGACTTTTCATGGCTTCATGGCTAACTTTTTAAAACTGTTAAATAACATTCCATCTTATGTGTTTTAATTGGCTTTAGAAGTTCAATTACAGGGGCCCTTGGGTGGCTCAGTCGGTTGGGTGTCTGACTTCCGTTCAGGTCATGATCTTGCGGTTCGTGAGTTCAAGCCCCGCATCGGGCTTGTTGCTGTCGGCACAGAGCTGGCTTCAGATCCTCTGTCCCCTTCTCTCTCTGCCCCTCCCCTGCTTGTGCTCTCTCAAAAATAAATAAAACCTTAAAAAAAAAGTTCATTTACAGCATTTTTGTAGTGGCAAACAATCAGGAACAACTGAAACATCTGATGTGAAGTCTTGTAAATAATTTATAGTACTCTATCATCAAGAGAGTAAGGGGGGGAGGGGGTGCCTGGGTGGCTCACTCAGTTAAGCGTCCGACTTCAGCTCAGGTCATGATCTCACAATTCATGAGTTCGAGCCCCGCATCGGGCTCTGCGCTGACAGCTTAGAGCCTGGAGCCTGCTTCAAATTCTGTCTCTCTCTCTCTCTCTCTCTCTCTCTCTCTCTCTCCTCTCTCTGCTCCTCCCCTGCTCATGCTCTGTCTCTCTCTCTCTCAGAAATAAAAACGAAAAAAAAAAAAGACAAGAAGGAAGAATTTTGTTAGTTAAAGGAGAGGATACCCAGAATATATTGCTGTCTAAGAACGAGTTGGGAACCCAGTATATTTTGATTACCCAACTCTGTTTAAAGATTAACCTATTACTAACTTTCTAGAAAACAAGTTGGAAGCAATAATATCCCAGGCCCTAAGCACTGGTTATGTCAAATGGGTGAGATTTTAGGACAAATTTGGCCTCTGTTTATGCGTCTGCGGTCGCATCGACAGGAAACAGAGACCGAAAAGGCAGGTCTGTGCTAGCCTTCTCTGCTCGTGCTTGCCTCCTCCTCAGGTACATGTACTGGACAGACTGGGGAGAGACACCTCGAATTGAGCGGGCAGGCATGGATGGGAGCACGCGGAAGATCATCGTGGACTCGGACATTTACTGGCCCAACGGGCTGACCATCGACCTCGAGGAGCAGAAGCTCTACTGGGCCGACGCCAAGCTCAGCTTCATCCACCGCGCCAACCTGGACGGTTCCTTCCGGTGAGTGCCCGCCCGGTGGTGGGTCCCCACCTTCCCCGCGGCCCCCCAGTCACCGCCAGGGCCTCGGCCGGTCCGGGCCGGGTGCTGGCCAGTGACCCTTCTTAACTCAGACCCGTGGTCTCGTCTCTGAAACCCTGGGGCCTGAGGCGTTCGGGACTGTTGAGAACCTCACGCAGTAACAGAGCACACAGCACACCCGTGGGGGGTCCGGGGTTGGGGGGCACCTGCCATCTCCCATGTGACTATGTTCACAACACGACACAGGATGCTCCTTCTCAGTAGGGTTGAAAGGCTATAACCAAGCCCACAGCCACACGCGGGTCTTGCCACAAAATGGGTAGCAAAGCTCTTGCCGTGGTCAGAGTTTTTTGGATTTCAGAATCACAGAGAAGGGATCGTGGCCCTGACCGCCTCAGGGTCCGACAGGGTTGTAAAGAGTTCGCCGTGCCCCCTTCCTCCCCGCCCCAAGTATGCATCCTGGGGTTTTCGTGTCCACCGCATTCCCTGGCCTCACCAGAGGGCCTTACGCATAACCGTTTCTCTGTAAAATGGGTTAAGTGAGTGAAATATCAAGGATGTTTTACATGTCAGGTAATTGCTTTGAGAGCTTTCGGCCCCCTACCTCATTACGCTTCAGATGTAGGAACGGTGAAGGGCACTTTATTTACCGCCCAGACTGCCTTGCCAGCTCTGTGCCGAGTCTTGGGGATCCTCCTGGGAGGAGAGCCCTGTTCCTGCACGGTGGGACTCCCGAACCAGGAGGGGAGTACGTGGGTGCCGGTGCCGTGGGCTGCAGTCACATGGCTTAGGGAAGACTGTGCACACACAGGCAGGTAACAGCTCCCGCAGATTTGAGGATATCGGCAGGTTTGCCTCATTTTATTCAGGCGCGTGTATTAGTTATCTATTCCTGTGTAACAAAATACCCCCGAACTGGGCCACCTGAATCAGCAAACGGGATTTTTTGGGGGTGGGGAGGGGGATCAGGAATTAGGAGTGGCTTAGCTGGGTGGTTCTGGCTCAGAGTGTGTCCTGAGGTTATAGTCAAGCTCCTGGCTGGGACTACAATCATCTGAAGGTGCGACTGAGGTCAGAGGCTCACTCTGATGGCTGTTGGCAGGAGGCCTCATTTCTCCCCTGACCTCTGCTGACTATGCCCAGCTGGTTTAGAACGCTCTTTCCCATTGTTTCTGGGATCACAGACTGGCCTGGGGCCTGGCTTGAGACTTGGAGAGTGTGGCAGCCTAGGGAGCTGTGGTCCTTGGGGAGCTGAGTGATGATGGTCGTTGTGAAGGGAGAGTTAGAGGCTGGAAACGCTGCTGGCTGGGGTGCCTGGTTGAAGGATTATGACAGGAGACAGCAAGGATAGTGGTGGCATTTAAACCATGATAATGGTGGTGGTGATGATGATGATGATGATGATGATGGTGGTGATGATGGTGATCGTGGTGGTGGTGATGATGATGGAGGTGATGATGATGATGGAGGTGATGGTGGTGATGATGGAGGTGATGATGGTGGTGGTGATGGAGGTGATGATGGTGATGATGATGGAAGTGATGATGGAGGTGATGGTGGTGATGATGGTGATGATGATGGAAGTGATGATGGTGATGATGGAGGTGATGATGGTGGTGGTGGTGGTGGTGGTGGTGGTGAAGGTGATGATGGTGGTGGTGGTGGTGATGATGATAGAGGTGATGATGGTGATGATGGAAGTGATGATGGAGGTGATGGTGATGATGATGGAGGTGATGATGGTGGTGATGGTGATGATGATGAAGGTGATGATGGTGGTGATGATGGAAGTGATGATGGTGATGATGATGGAAGTGATGATGGAGGTGATGATGGTGATGATGGAGGTGATGATGGTGATGATGGTGATGATGATGGTGATGATGGTGATGATGATGGAAGTGGTGATGGAGGTGATGGTGGTGATAGTGGTGATGATGATGGAGGTGGTGATGGTGATGATGGTGGTGGTGGTGATGATGATAGAGGTGATGATGGTGATGATGATGGAAGTGATGATGGAGGTGATGGTGATGATGATGGCGGTGATGATGGTGGTGATGATGATAGAGGTGATGGTGGTGATGGTGGTGATGATGATGGAGGTGGTGATGATGGTGGTGATGGTTGTGATGATGGTGATGGTGGTGGTGATAGTGATGGTTATGATGGTGTTGGTAGTGATGATAATGGTGATGATGGTGGTGATGGTGATGATGGTGGTTATAGTGATGATGATGATGTTGGTGATGGTGATGATGGTGGTGGTGATGCTGATGATGGTGGTGATGTGGTGACGGGGTGATGGTGGCTAACCCTTCCATAGCACTTGCTGTTTGCCAGGATATTTATCAGTTCGTTACCTGCTCACACCAACCCTATGAAGTGTTTGCAGGTGTAATCCCCTATTATGATGTTGCACAGAGAGGTCTGTGAACTCACCCAAGGCCACACAGCTAGTCAGAGTCGAGAGAAGCCAGGCACTGTGACTCCAGGACTTACTCAGCCCTCCTCCTGCCTCACTGCCAGATTCTTCCAGCTCTGCAGGTGGCTGACACTCTATGAATGTGTCTAGGGCTGTCCCAGTAGGAGCATAATCTGCTGGTAAAGAGGGTAAGTGCTGGAGCCAGACGGACCTGCGTGGTCCCCTCTCAGCTGCGACCATGCCTGGGTCGCCTCACTGCTCAGAGTCTCAGGGCCTCGCATGTGAATGGGGGTAGTGATTGTACTTTCTAGAGGTGTCCATGGGGCCCGATACCATGGTGCACGTCAACTCATTGCACGGCGCCTGGACACCGTAAGCACTCAATAGCGGCTGGTGTGCTCAGGGAGTTCGTGGATCCAGCAGGGGGTAGGGTGCTCACGGCTGGAACTCCACTTGGAGAGGGGCGTCCTGAGAGGAGGGGCCAGGGTGGGTGAGGTGAGCTGAGGCCTGGCACCAGCTTCCTGTGGTGCCTTCAGCTGAGGCAGGGAGGAGGGACAGCCTGAGAAACGACACCTCTGGCTTTTCTGATCAAAAAATGACACGGGGCGCCCGGGTGGCTCAGTCGGTTAAGCATCTGACTCCTGACTCGGCCCCAGGTCACGATCTCACGGTGATGAGATCGAGGCCCACGTGGGGCGCCACACGGAGCCTGCTTGGGATTCTCGCTCTCTCCCCCTCCCTCACCCTTGCGCTCACTCGCTCTCTCAAAACAAATAAACGTTACTTTAAAAAATGACAACATCACGAAGGGCAGTTTGGTGGTGCCTCAGAATGCGAACGTCGAGTGACCGTACGATCTCGCGATTCCTCGCGATTCCACTCCTGGGCATCTCCCCGAGAGCGTTGAAAATCGGTGCAGGAACAAAGACGTGCACGCGAATGTCCGTAGCAGTGGTGCGAACCATAGCCCAAAGGTGCGAACAGCCCAGATGTGCGGCCACAGGTGGATAGACAAACAGAGTGTGACCCATCCACACGCGGAATGCCGTCCAGACATGAGGAGCAGTGACGCACTAGCATGTGTGCAACACGGAGGGACCGTGCAAACCTGATGCTAAAGGAAACAAAGCGAGTCACACAAGGCCACGCGTGGCATGATTTCATTTATGTGAAATGTCCAGGCTGCGCAAATCCTCGGAGACAGAAAGCAGACTGGTGGCCGCCGGGGGCCCCCGTGGAGGGGACGTGAGGGGGAACCGCTGAGGGGGCCCGGGGTTCTCCAGAGGAGCAGCGGGAATCTAGGGAAGTAGCTGGGGGCTGTGGTTGCGTAAGTAACATCGTGACTGTGTGCTGCATAGCACTGAACTGTTCACTCAGCAGACTGGTTACTTTTGTGTTACGTGAATGTCGCCTCAATAAGTCTATTTAAAAAGTGACATCGGGGGCGCCTGCGTGGCTCAGTCGGTTGGGCGGCCGACTTCAGCTCAGGTCATGATCTCGCGGTCCGTGAGGGCTGTGAGTTTGAGCCCCGCGTCGGGCTCTGTGCTGACAGCTCAGAGCCTGGAGCCTGTTTCAGATTCTGTGTCTCCCTCTCTCTGCCCCTCCCCTGTTCATGCTCTGTCTCTCTCTGTCTCAAAAATAAATAAATGTTATAAAAAAAAATTAAAAAAAAAAGTGACATCAAGGGGGGCAGGGGCACCTGGGTGGCTCAGTCGGTTGAGCATTCGACTCTCGATTTTGGCTCAGGTCACGATCTTGCAGTTCGTGGGTTCAAGCCCCGCGTTGGGCTCAGTGCTGACAGCATGGAGCCTGCTTGGGATTCTCTGTCTCCCTCTTTCTCTGCCCCTCCCCTGTGTGTGCTTCTCTCTCTCTCTCTCTCTCTCTCTCTCTCTCTCTCAAAAATAAATAAACATTAAAGGAGTGACATCAAGAAAACAAAACAGAGGCATCGTTGGGTCAGATTAGGGACGGTCATGGGCATGTGGCTTTCAGTTGCTCAGTAAAACCTTGTCAATGTTTCTCTGAGGTGCGGTGCCAGGGGCTCGCATGTGGTGGTGACCTGCCCCCTGCAGCCCTCCACGCCACCAGGGAGCCTATAGTCGAGGGAAAGTCATGAAACCAGATAAATACACACGCCACCAGGTGTAAAGTTAGAAATCCATAATATCATTAAAAACGTGTTCTCGTTTGCTGGGCTTTATAAATACATAGAAGAAAGATGTTTTGTTTTGTTTTTTCCTTTTAAAAATTTTTTTTAATGTTTATCTTTGAGGCGGTGGGGAGGGAGGGAATGAGGGGAGGGGCAGAGAGAGGGGGGGACAGAGGATCCAAAGCAGGCTCAGCGCTGACAGCAGCGAGCCCGACACGGGGCTCGAACTCATGAACCGCGAGACCATAACCTGAGCCGAAGTTGGACACTTAACCACCTGAGCCACCCAGGCGCCCCGTTGTTTCGGTATCAAGTTCTGTTTACTGTGATAATATAAATTATTGGCGTTACAGGCACGTTTGGCGCAGTTTGTGCTAAGTTGTTCAAACATCAGGGCGAGGCAGGCGTGTTGTTCCCGGCTCGCGGTCATCAGCGGTGGCTTCCTCCTTGCCGCTTCTTCTTTCCCTGCGGGCCACTTTGCCACCAGCCACTTTTCTAGAAACAGTTGGGAAGGGCTGGGGGGCCGCGTCACCGTCAAGGGTGGCGAGAGGCTGGAACTGCCCCGCGGTCGTCCTGTGTGACGTGAGTGGGTCCGCGGTGGCCGTGGGAGGGTTTCCAAGCGGGGGGCGTGCAGGACCACGGGGAGTCTGCTCACAGCTCCCACCCGTGCCTCCTGCACCCGCAGGCAGAAGGTGGTGGAGGGCAGCCTGACGCACCCCTTTGCCCTGACGCTCTCCGGGGACACTCTGTACTGGACGGACTGGCAGACGCGCTCCATCCACGCCTGTAACAAGAAGACGGGAGAGAAGAGGAAGGAGATCCTTCGAGCTCTCTATTCGCCCATGGATATTCAAGTGCTTAGCCCAGAGCGGCAGCCTTACTGTAAGTCGGGGGCCGGGTGGGGGGCGGCTGGCGTCTTCCCTCCGCAGGAGCCCCGAGTCTGGGGGCACCTGCATCAGAGCAGTGGAGGAGAAGGAGAGGTGTGGTGGAGGGGAGGGACGTGTATGCAGGGTGCAAGGGCCAGCTGGGGCGCAACCCGGAGGGCCCTCTGCAGAGCGGGTATGGGGGCTGCTTCAGGGGGGCCCCGTGCCCCCTCCCCCCGTCCTCTTCAGAGGTGACAGAGGGCCTCCCGAGCAAGGTTGCTTTGTTGTCGGGGCCTGACAGAAGGTAAGTAGTTACTGGTGATCAATCTGCTGTGAGTTGAGGCTCCCGGCTTGGGGTCTCCATAGGGTGGCGGCGGGGGTCCTCGATGGCGGAAAGCTTGACGCCCACAGGCTCAGGGCTCCTGGGACGGGCAGCTAGCAAGGTCACGGCCCTGGGCTCACGTCCTCCCTCGGGGACCGGGGTGCTGTGGAAGGTTCCAGCTTTGAACTTAACTGTGGGGGTGCAAGGGTGGCAGCTGTCAGCACCCCAGGGAAGGTGGGGCTCTCTAGGATGGTCTCCTGGTGAGAACATCACGGTCCTTACCGCATCCACAGCGGGGGCAGCCCCCTGTGCGTGAGGCAGCGTTAGGGAGAAGAGGAGGACCCCCCTGCGAATCTGCTCCAGTCGTTTGCGGGGGTGGGGGGCTAATACTCCACATGTCACAGTACCGCGCCCCTGCCTGCCCTGGGCAGAGTGAAATGCCGGAAGGATTTGTTCAGTTGCGTCTTGGTCACGGATGGGCTTGGGACAATGAGAAGGGTTGTTATCAGCACCGAGAGTGTCCAGGTGTGGCCACCAAACATTCGTGCAGATCCCGTGGGCTCCAAGCACATCACAAAGACAGGCCTCTGCTCCAGGAGCCCCCAGTCCCTACTGCACGGGCAGGTCCTGAGATCCCGGCCGAGGGTGGCCTTCCCAGAGGAGGTGCCATCCGAGGGGCCCCGAGGAACATGAGGGTTCTGTATTGTAGAAGGCTGGGAAGAGGAGCAAGGCAGGGAGGATGCCCCCATGGAGTGGCGTGGGTGGGTGGGTGGGGTCGAGGGCTGTGTTCTGGAACCTTCTCTCACCCCGCCCTGTCTTCCCCAGTCCACACGCGGTGTGCGGAGGACAATGGCGGCTGCTCTCACCTGTGCCTGCTGTCCCCGAGGGAGCCTTTCTACACGTGCGCCTGCCCCACTGGCGTCCAGCTTCAGGACAACGGCAGGACGTGCAAGGCAGGTGAGACGGGGGGGGGGGGGGGGGTGCTGGCTGGGGTGGGGGGAGCTGGCCTGGCGGGGCGTGGGGGGGGGGCTGGCGGTCTCCTTCCCCCGGCGAAGGTTTCACGTGTTCGGAGCTCCGCAGCCGGGGGCACCTGGGCGGCCCAGCGGCTGGGATGCAGGGTTAGATCTGGGCTCGGCTGCCCGGCGGGCACGTTACCGGGCTCGGGACTCAGGTCTGGTCTGTCCGGTGACCTCGCGGTCGGCTGCCAGAAAGCCGTGATTGTAGCCGAGATGCTCGCTGTCACGACTTGCCGAGCAAACACTGTGTGTGTTGTAAAAAGGACGGTCGTGTAGGGGAACACACTGTGAATCAGGAGACGCCCCGCGATCTGCGCCCAACAGACGTCTCCTTTCCTGCCTTCCCGGCTCTCCCAAGCACGCGCTGCCGGTGTGGGGCTGCGGGCCTCCCCGCTGGCTTCGTCTCCTGCTTTTCTGCTTTTTCCACAAGCATTTTCCACACTGATAGGGAATTTCTGATGCATTTTCATCCTTACGTCCCATTTCCATGGGATCTTCGTGCCCCAATAACCACCCTCCCCACGGAAATTCGGGTTGCAGACACTTGCTCAGTGGAAAAAATTGGGGGTGCGTGAAGTTCAGTTGACTTCCCTCCCCCCACACAAGTGTTTCTCGGTGCTCCCCCCGCCCTTCATTTGCCGCACGTGCTGCTTCAGGGTCTCCTACAATGACCGTCTTCTAATGATGTGTCACCCCTCCCTCCTTGGAGCACCGTCCGAGGCTCCTTATTTCTGGCTGTCACGTTCACAGTGTGCTTTTCTGGGAATAAGGTGTGTCCAGGGTGCAGCCTGTCCCTGGGGGTGTCTAGGGCCCAGCACAGCCGGGTGGCAGTGGAGTGGCCAGCGAGAGGCCGGTGAGAGACGTCAGGAAGCAGGCCGCCCCTGGGCCAGTGGCACTTGGGGGGAAGGAAAGGGAGACTGGGGGCTTCCCTGGGGACCTGCGACCAGAGCCGAGGGAGTGTTACCACTCCTTTGGGCCCGGGTTTAAAACAAAAAGTTCATCCCGGCAAACAGGGAGTCCGCGTGCCTGCGTGTGCTGCGTGCAGAGAACAGAACGGTAAATGTGAACCCCCCCCCCCCCCCCGCTCCAGTCCCCTGTTCTTCCTACAGGGAATGTCCCTCTGAGTTGTGGAGGGGTCGACAGGAACCAAGCAGGCACGTGAATGAAGAATGCGAGTTCAGATTTGGATCAGAGTAACACAGGACACAAAGGAAGGACTGAGACGCAGAATAACATACTGAGGGCGGGGGTGGGGGGGTGGGCTGGAGGCCCGGATGGAAGGTCAGGGAAGGTCCTTCCCAGGAGACAGGCTGAGACTTGAGAATGAACAAGGAAGAGGCACGAGGAACAGCATGTGCGGCAGCCCTGAGGCAAGAGCTAGGTGGCGTCGGGACTGACCTCACAGGCATTTGATCTGGGCGGTCACACAGAGCCCCCGGCTTCCAAAGAGCCCCGTGCTTGGTTTAATGCTCCATTGTCGCTGACTTGAAATGCTGGATAATTCTGGGGCAGGGGCTCCCTGTGTTCAGCCTGCAGCGGCCCTGCGTGTTACGTAGCCCGTCCTGCTTTGTGTGTAGAGAAGCTGAAGGGAAACCTGGAGACGCCCCGTGTCTCAGTGTATCTTTCTCTCCCGTTCTGCCACGAGTGTCTGCATTCCCCCTGACGCTGTTGCAGGGGCATCGGCAGTTAGAGGAGGGGCGTGTGTTTCTATAACATGAGTTGTGCCCGAAAAATACTTGTCCGGTGAACCATCTTCCCCGCTGTTGGGCATTTCTGTTTTTTTTTGTGTCTTTGCTGTTTTCGAGTCGTGCCGCCGTGAGAGAGCCAGCCTGGCGCCTGGCCCCGGGGTGAGGGCGATGTGAATCTGGTGCTGTTGCTGTTGATCGGTGATCCCCGTCCAAGCGCTGTGCCGAATGGGGAGGTGACCACCTGTTCTGGGAGAAGGACAGGCGTGGCTGCCGTCGCTGCCCGCATCTCTGCCCAGCCTGGAGCCAGGTTGCGTGAGGACCTTTGGGGAAGGAGCGGGAAAGCGGTGGGGGGAGGGGGGAGGGTGGACCCAACCCCCCAAAAGGTACATCATGCAACAGTGTGCGCCCTGGTGGGGAGCTGACGCAGGGGCCCCGTGAGGCGGGAGGTCCACGCGTCAGAGTTCCAGGACTGGAGTCTGGGGTCACAAGGCCAGAGTCCTGGCCCGGTGCAGGTGCACAGCTGGGGAAGCCTGCAATTCCACGAAGGACTTGCCCAAGCTACCCGGGGGCACAAAGGGTGTTGGTCATCGGGGGTGGACAGCGCCTGGGGACTTGTCGCTCTGCTGCTCTTCTTCATCTGTGAGATGCGGGGGCGGTCACAGACCACCCCTTAGCCGGGGAAGCTGGGGAGGACGCAGTGTTGTATCAATAGGTATCACAGGTGCTGTGCTGGGCCCCTGGTACGTCGTGAGTGCACAGTATATGGCAGCCACGTCCATCGTCACGCTGGGCCGGAGGGAGAAGGGCAGGGCCTCTGGAAGCCTGGGTTTGCCTCCATCGTCCCAGGGCCCTCCCACCCCTGGGGGAGGGCTGATTTTTTTTCCAGGCAGAGGAACGGGGACTTTCTGGTTCTCAGCATTCCAGTAGCCGGAGCCTCTGAGCTCTGGGACCACTGCCTGGGGTCAAGCCCTTTGAGGGCATTTCGGTTCCTTTTGCAAACATCTGCGGGAGGCAGGGGGCAGAAGAGGGGAGATGCCCTGGGGTAAGAGGGCTTCCTGGAGGAGGCTGCGCAAGGGTGGGGGGTCCTGGAAACTCCCACGATCTCCTGTGGGGTGGATCCGGAGGATTAGCAGCAAGGGCTGTCCCGGTTGGAAGTCGTGTGGCAGGGGGCTGAGCCACGTCTCCTGGCCTCCTTCAGGAAGAGTGGCCTGCTTGCAGGTTACCCGCCCCCCGGGATGGATTCAGTTGCTCGGGGTCACCTTCCCTGGTCTTGTAAGAGCTGTTTCTGCCTCCCAGCCGTGAAAGACACTTTCACAAATGACTCAGTGGGAGGATGCCAAGCGTGCGGACGAAAAACGCTTTTGTCGAGGAGCCGGTGTGGGTGGCCGGGGGTGTCTCGCACAGGGCAGCCTGGGGCCACTCTTACACCGAGGCTGCACCTTTCCTTTGGCTCCGGCTGCCCCGTAGGGGACGTCACAGGTCAGGGAGGCTCGCAGGCGACACGGACAGCATGGGCTGGGAGTCTGGCTTTTGCACGAGGATGTGACCCTCGGGTTCCGCCTTTTTATGAGCGTGGTTCCCACCCCACGTGCTTCTCGCTCACAGACTGGCTGGTTCTGGGGGCTGCACGGGGCCTTCTGCAGCCCCCCGCCCTGGACCCACTCGAAGCGGAAGTGGGAAGCCGTTGGCGGTGGGAACCTGGAAACAGTTTCCTAAACATTTTAGTTTCAGGCGAGAAGACCTCCAGGAGCTTCTCAGAACATTTCAAGGGTTTGCCACCAAGATGGCCTTCTGGAAACTTGGGGTGGAAGGGTGGAGGGTATCTGTCCGTGTTTCTCAATCCAGAGGGATCCGGGCATGCGTGAGGAACGGATTCTGTCGTTGAGGGGCGTTCCTTGTGCTTGGGCGACAGACACAGGGAGTCCGAGACGGGGCCGTGGGCGAGGATCACGAGGGCTTCAGATTTAGAACGCGCCCCCTCCGCTGGCAAGCTGGGTTTTGGGGTGCAGACCTGCCCTCCAGGTGTTGCTTCCTGCCACAGAACATCACGTTAAAGGAAACCGTGTGATTAGAAGCCTGTGATCCTGTCACCTGAGTACCCTGGCTGTTTTCCTTTTCTCGCGAGGCCTTCCAGGCTGCCCACGCCCCCTGGCGCATGTAGTGTTGCCTCCTGGGGGGCCGTGAACTACACGTGGAATGTGGATTTTGACTGCTGATGATGTGCAGGGTACTGGTTGTGAAAATGGCCTGGAGATGGTCGCTGGAAACACAAGCGTAACGTGGAGACAGCGAAACACTAAACCCTGCAGGATGTCACCGCTGACAGTGGAGCCCAGAGGTCCCGGCGGGCGCAAACCCGGTGCAGGGCACCTTCCTGGCTGGATCAGAGCAGCACCCACGGAGGCTTCTGAGGCCAGGGTGACCAGGGGGGAGGATGCGATTCAGGGGCTGGCGAAGGAGGCCCCGGGGCCACTTGTGGATCTCCTCTTGGCCCCGGACTCCGCGAGGTCCAGCATCCCAGGGGGTGAATACTGAGGCCACAGCTGAGGGCTGTGCCTTTGGTCTGTAGTTGAGAGTCTGCCAGGACTTTTGGGGTGGTGAGGAAATTCAGTCTTGGGGGGGGCCAGTCTCAGAGCAGTTTCCAACAATGGGATGGCTTTCTATGCCCAGTTATCCTTTTAGGATACCTTCACTCATGTCCCGGCTGTGTGATCTTGGGAAAATGACTCAGCCTCTCTGTGCTTTGTTTCCTCACCTGTAAAAAGAGATGATAATAGTACCTGCTTTGGGGGCGGGGGGTTGTTGGGAGGAGGGCCTGACTACCCAACAAATACGAGCTGTGCTTGAACTTGAACTTGGAGCCAGGCAGGCAGGCATGCGGGCAGTCTGGTGCCAGAAGGGCAATTCTTTCCTGGACGTTTGGAATCAGAAGTAGATGATGAGGCCGGCTGGTGCTAAGAGGAGGTAGGAGGGGACGTCGGTGGGCGGGCAGCCCTCCTCGCACAGCCGGTGAGAGACGGGCAGGTGAGTGAGGTATGTGTCCCGAGGGCACGGGGCATGTGGCTGCCCTCTCCAGGGATCGAGGCCAGCACCGGGCCGGGTGGGATCGGGGTCTGAGGCGGGGGCCTGGATGTGTCGGAATTACTCGGACCCTCATGTCGCATCCAGGTTCCCCGGCCCTAGCAAATCGGAGTCTCCAGGACAAGGGACGGGTGTGGGAGGCGGAGGGCTGAGTCTGTACTTGACATGCGCCCAAGGCAGGCTGATGAGCAGCAGTTGGAGAAAGTCTGCACGGCCGGAAACATCTCAAGACCTGAAGCCATGGCCTCAGATTCCTGGGACTTTCAGTCTGGGCAGCTGGTTATCATGCCGTGGACTTGAATCTGAAGAAACGTTTGTGCTGTGCAAGAGTCCTATGTTTCTCTGACTTTGAGCAAATGAAAGCCAGCCCAGCGCTGGGAGTCGGTGCCTTCCCCAAAGAGGGGGCTGGCCCCAGTGCGTGGGGGAGGGGGTGACGGCCCAGGGCCTGCAAGCTGTCCCCTGGAGGCATGGGGCGGGGCTGGCCATTTCCCAGCTGCGGGCTCTCTCCCTGTGAAATGGGGAGAGCAGCATGACTGGGGTGGGGGGGGTCAGATGAGAGGCTGTTCCCCACGGTGCCTGTGTGGGTCCACGCAGACCGGACGGGAGGCTCAGGACTCCCTTCCTCTGGGTCAGGAGTGTCTTGTGTCCCATGGCCCTCTGGGTCCTCCTGAAGTTTGGCCCCAGTGGGGGTCCTATAGGTTCCGAGACCAGGAAGGATGTCATAGCAAGCAGCGCCCCCTTGGGCTCCAGCTCAGCCAGCGGCTTGGTGAGACCCCGGGGCCTGAGTGACTCTTGTCCCGCTAGCCAGCGGTGGGGGGGGGGGGGGGGGGGGGGCAGGATCCCTGGGCCAGGCTGCGATCCCACGCACCCCTCCCCAGCAGCCTGGCCGATGGAGGCGCCCAGCTGGCTTTGGTTTTCCCCATGTTTTTCCAATTATGTGGGATGGGCTAAAAACAGCAGTAGCGGGGCCTTATTTGGGAGTTGCCACCACCGTCCGAGGGAGCCTGCTGCTCTCCTGGCTCCGGTGGCGTCCCCGCGCATTCCTCATCACTGGGGGCTTCTGGGCGGTGTGCGTCCCCGCTCGAGGCCCGGACGACTGGGGCAGGTGACTTACCGGGGCCGTGGCCGGGGCACGCGGCTTCACTGCCCCGCGGTGGCCAGCCTGGCCCTGAGCATCGTTCCGTGCTCTCCTCCGTGGCCTTTCCAGAGGAGGCCGTGACTGCGTGTCGGGGCGGGCAGGCGGCTCGGGCTGCATGATTTACGGGGCCGCCCGCTGCACCTCGCCAAGAAGTAGTTTTAACAGATGTTCGCAGGGACTCGGAACAAAAGGACGAGGGGATGTGGTGGGCCAAGGTGGCGGGGGGCGGGGAGGAACAGAGGCGTCACTGTCGGGTCCGACGGGCAGACTGACAACTGGGGCGAGGTCTCAAAGCCCCTCACATCCATCCGTCTCCCTGGGTGGATTAGCCCAGGCTCAGGGCCGAGGAATAAGGGGCGCGTTTGTTCGCAGTCTGGCTGTCTTGTCACTTATCAGGGAAGTAGGTCAAAGGGAAAAGAAAGGAGGCCCTTGTGGCTGAGGCTGACGCCGGCCGGGCTGTGATTGGCGTTGGCTCTGCAAACAGAAGGCAGCTGCTGTTCTCAGCCATGGACCGTGAATTTTTAATAGCAAGAAAATCAGATTGCACAGTCCCAGGAAATGGTGTGACAAGTCCAAGCACTAACTTTTTTTTTTTTTTTCTGCATTTTCTTTGGAAACGAAGGTATAACTTGCCGACGGTGAAATGCACAGATTCCAAGCGTACATTCTGATTTCGATTTGGCAGTTGTATATATCTGCCCAACCACCACCCCCGGTCCGGATCCGGAAGGTTTCCAGCACCCGGGAGATTCCCTGGTGCCCTTTGCAGCGCCCCCCACCCCCCCACATGCCGCAGGGGCAGCTCTGTCC
Organism: Acinonyx jubatus; assembly: GCF_027475565.1. NCBI lineage: Eukaryota > Metazoa > Chordata > Mammalia > Carnivora > Felidae > Acinonyx > Acinonyx jubatus. The sequence goes on along the minus strand of NC_069390.1, from coordinate 4,742,157 downwards.
TGACTTCTATCACCACGGATTAGTTTTGCCTGTTTGGGAACGTCCTAGAAATGGAACCACACACCATGTGGTCTTTTGTGTCTGAGCCTGAAGACTAACTTCTACATCGAATAAAAGAGAAGAGGGGAGCGTGCCGTATTCTTGGAAAGAGAAAACGGTCATCCTGGGCTGGGGGATGAGACCAAATGGCGCCTCCTGGGTGTGGTTAGCTCCGCGGATGCCCTGGGTCCACCGACGGAGGGCTGGATTGCCGACACTCCCAGCACTGGCCCTGTCCCCCTGCCTCCTGTCTGATGTCTCCCTTGCTAGTGCAGCCTGAGTCCGGCTCCGGCCTGGCCCCAGATCAGCCCCTGGTCCCGCCCCCCCCGCCCCCCACCCCAGCCTGTCCAGTGTCCCCTTGCTGGTACCACCTGAGTCCAGCTTCAGCCCGGCCCCAGAGCTCAGTCTGTTGAGTCAGGTTCTGGGTTTGCACGTCCGAGCCCTGGTGGAACCCCCAGGCTGCCAGAGAAAGGCCTTCCCTGTCCCCGCCCCACCCGCCGGGCACCCCTCGGGCCCCCTCTGGCTTTGGTGATGGCTGCACGCCCTCCGTCTTGCTTCTAATGACCGTGTCCTAGTGCCTCAACCTTCCCCAACCGCAAGTGCCCCACAGGCAGTGACCTGATGGGCTGCATGTGCCGGGCTGACGCCGGGGCCTCTGGCTTATCAGCAGACAGAGGCCAGGAGGCTCTTTCTCACCCTGTGCCTCCTGTTCCAACTGAAATGGACAGTTCGGTCGCTTCCAGCCCACCGTGTGAGCACCTGCCTGTCTGCCCTTGCCGGTGCTATGCCTGTTGTCTCGAGCACCTGTTATCTGGGGCTCCTCACCTGACAGTCCCTCGGGTCTCCACTCAGCCCCAGCCCCCCTGGGAGAAGCACTGCGATGTGCTCCCACACCCACTTCGAGGGAGGGAAGCTGGGAGGGATCCTGGCTTCCCAGGGGACCGCCATCAGCCCCTGGACGAACGCTGGGATCGACTAGGTCTCTTCAGGAGCATCTACCGTGGCAAGAGCTGAGGTGTTTGGGTCCTGCTAGAGCGGGGCACTGAGGACTGCACCAAGAAGGGTGCCCCCTCTGTCCCCTCTGGGGGGACATGGTGTGGCGGGGACTGGGGCGTCTGAGTCCGGCCTTGAGCCTGCACGATGCGGCTGTGACCTGACGGAACGCGGGCTCTCCATGTCTCGTTGACCTGGGCGTATCAAATGGGGTTCGTGTCTCCTGCAGGGCCTTACAAACTGTAAGGTGCGGTGCACGAACCACGCGAACGGCTGGAGCCCAACCACCTTTGAGCGAAAGCAGCAGCACTTTCTCATGGGTCACCCCACCCCGTGCATCCTGCCTGTGCCGCCAGGGCAGGGCGGGACATAGCAGTAATAGTGTGCCTTGGGGGGTGCCAGGCACCCACACTTCTGAGCGATCTACTCTTCTGTGCCCTACGGGAGCCGGGTGAGGGAGGGGCTGTGGGCGGCCTGATTCAGAAGTTTGGGTGGTCACGCTTGGGATCCTGTCTCTCTCTCTTTCTCTCTCTCTCTCTCTCTCAAAAGTAAAGAAACATTAAAAAAAAAAATTAAAAGGAGTTTGGGCCATCAGAGCTAGCTCACAGCCACAGAAGAAGGGACAGAGGCGGGATTTGAACCCAAGCACCTGCCACGTGCCGTGGCTCAGGAGCCGTGGCCGCAGCTCCGGAGGTGTGGCTGCCACCACCTCTGGGAGCCGTGGGATAGGATGTTCTAGGAGGAAGAAGGATTGCTTCAGGTGTTTATGGAGCCCCTGCTGTATGCCTGGGCTCAGGAAGGCACTCTGAGTGTTTTTTTTAGAAGAGCTGAGCCGTGTGCCCAAAGAGTGGGACCCAGCCTTCTCCATCGTGTGTCACTGACTGCTTCATAGCCTCTGACCGCAGTCCTGTGTTTCCAGCGACCCACCGGGTAGCCCACCTTTAATTTGCCCAACCAACCGCACTTTGTTCTGTCTCCCTGTCTCTCTGCCCTCTGGCCTGGGACTCGAACCCTTGGGCCACATCTCTGCTGCTGGCTCAAAGAGAGCATGGCCCAAGGCAGGTCCCCGGGGATGTGCTCAATGCCCCTGGGGCTGTGGGCTGCTGGGGCTGTGGCCTTGGGCTCAGAGGCTCCCTGACCTTGTCATGGGACCTCTCAGCTTTGCCGGGAAGCCGTCTCCACTCCTGACTCTTACCTGTGTGTAGACAGAGCTCAAGTCGCTTACCCACGGTCACTCAGTAAGGAAGTGTGGCTGAGGGTCCAAGCTGGGTGTGACCGTTGGGCTGTGGCGGCCTCTGAGGGGCAGGGGAAAGGCAAGCGGCAGAGGACCACGTGAGGGGCTGAAAACCCAGGGATAGGAGAGGAAGGGGCTGGCTGCACAGAAGTCTTGAGGCTGGCACTGACCTTGCTGCTCCGGCCGCCCCAGGTTCCCGGGCAGAGGAGTGACTCCCCCATTTTAGAGCTGGGCAGACTGAGGCGCCTGCCCGGCCACTCTTAGGGGACTGCAACCTCCCGTAGGGTCCCGGGCAGGCCACGCGGCCAACAGCTGCTGGGCCTCAGGTTTCCCTCGGAGCCAGTGCCTGGCCCGGCCACTTCCCCTGTGGTCACTCGGCACGGTCTCCTGGGCCAGGGCTCCTGGCTGTGGTCTCAGCGGTCGTCCAACAGCTTACCCCAGGGGGCAGCGGAGAAACTTAATCAATTGCTAAAAAACAAAAATAAGTCAGCTGCCTACCAGCTGTGAAGCTGTTTGTGGCCTTAGAGCCTGTGGCATGGGTGACAGCCCGTGCTGGGACCCGGTGCTGCCCGTGTGGTTCCAGGCCCGCTCCTGAGCCCACGCGGAGCCAGGGGTGGGGGGTGGGGGGCCAGCGAGGGGAGCTGGGGCTGAAGGGAGGTGGGTGCGCCGCTTCCCGAGTCCGGCATGAAAAGACGCGGGTGGAAAGAGCCGCCCTGGGGTGGTGCGAACCTCGGGGCAGGGAGGGGCCTGTCCTTTCTTGGAGATGCGGGTTCTGTGGGGACAGTCTGTGATGTCCACTCTGCCTGCTGGGAAGGCCAGGTGGGGGGCGCAGGGCTTGGGGGCCCTCCGCATCCTGGGATGTGTTGTTTTGCTCATCGTGAAAAATCCTTTCCCGTGTTGGGGTGCAGAGGGGATTAACTGTGAGAACCCTCCAAGTCGCACTGGGCGACCTGCCAATCTCCTCCTCCTGGGCTGTCAGGGGCTACAGGCCCTCTTGCCCCATCCCTTCTCATGTCCTTCCCTCCCACTCGGCTCAGATCCTGGAGGGCCAAATAAGTCACCCCCGCATGGCGGTTTCATCCCCCCCCCCTCCCCCCCCCGATTGTCCAGTGAGAAAACCTTGTCTCAGAGCCCAGGCCCCTCCCCAGGGCAACCATGAGGCCTCTGAGTACGCTCCCCCACCCCCACCACATTTTAAAGTCTTGGGTTTTTTCTGGTTAAAAAGTAACCTTCGTGTTCACCGTAGAAAGGAAGCCGTTACGCAGAATAACGGAGAAAATAAAAACCCGTATCTTTGCCGCCCAGAGATTGCTGCCAGCGTTTTCGCTGTTTCCTGCTCGCCTGCTCTCCACGCATGTTCAGATCTGGGTTTGCGTTGATGTGTGCATCGCGTGCGGGCCGTGTCGGGGCTGACCCCTTCCACGCCTTTGTGGGCCCTTCTTCAGAGCCCGCCGTTTAGCGCCTGACTGCGCTGTGGCCCTTCGTGTATTTGATGTTCTCGCGCGGAGGGACGTTTAGATTGTCCGCAGGTTTGGGTTTGCTGTGATCGCGAGGCCTCGGTGACCCTCCGCGAGCAGGAATCTGCCAGTGTTTGCAGCGGCTGCTTTGGACTGGGTCCTCAGAGGGGAAGTTGTGGGGTCAGAGGGTCCCTGAGCCACGCTGCCGTCCAGGAAGCGTGTGCCGGGCGCAGTCCTCTGGGAGGCGGTGGGGGGCCGCTGTGGCCACGCTGAGTAGGCAGCCGTTTCCGCCTCTAGCCCCTCCAAGTTAACCCGTTTGTCGTATTTGTTGTCTGTTAATTTGCCTTCACCTGTTTGTTGCTGGGGTCTGGGTGGTTTTCTTAGGGACTTCTGTGCCTGCCTTTCAGTTTACTTACAAGACAAATAGACTTTACCTCGTATGGCAGTTTCAGGTTTACAGGAAAATCGAGTGGAGGGTCGAGAGGTCCTGTGTATCCGCTCTCCCTCCTTACGCGGTTTCCGCCGTTGTTGTTAGGACGTGCCGCCTAACGCTGTAAAAGGCACGCGTCCTTCTCATGCGTGGGTCAGCGAACCTCGCTCGGCCGGTGGGCCGGATGGCTCGCTGCCTGTGCTGTGCAGCCTTCGAACAAAGGATGGTTTGGACGTTTTTTACATGGTGGAAAAGAAAATCACAAGGAGAACGTTTCGTGATGCGGCAAAGTGACAGGAAGTTCAAGGTTCGGTGTCCACGTGTGAAGTTTCGCTCGCACACCTTTATTTACAACGGCAGAGCTGGGTGACTGTGACAGAGACGGTCGTGGCCCATAGAGCCTCGAGCAGTTACGTCTGGTCCTTTGGAGAAACGTGTGCAGGCCCCTGCTGGAGACTAGAAGGAAGACCGGGAACGGTCCAGAGGTAACCACTGCGGACATTTGCGTGTGTTTCCTGCCAGGCTTTTGTTCCAGGGAGGCTTTTGTTTGTCCTGTGGCTGGACTCCCGCTGCACGCACGGCGTGCTGTTTGCACGAGGCTTCCTTGCAGACTGTCATGGGCCTGGAGCCGGCCCAGCGGCCTGCACAGGATGCTGGGCCAGGTCAACCTCTTAGCAAGCACCTGGCCTCCAAACTCAGATCAGACTCGCCGGGGGTGTCAGTGGGTCAGCCCCGTTCCTGCGCGTTCCAGCTGCAGAAACGGCCCGGGACACTCTGGTCTCTGTGCTGTTGCCCCAAACGCCCCCTTCTTCCTGGAGTCCTCCCCACAACCCGAACCTGCCTGTCCTTCCATCGAATGTTCCTCTCGCCCTCTGCTCCCCACCTCTTATGGGTTGAATCATGTCCCCCACCAAAGACCCGTTGGATCCCCAGACCCTGCGAGTGTGACCTAGCTTGGAGATAGGCTCTTTGCAGGTGCAACCACATTAAAGTGAAGTCACACCGGAGTAGGGCAGGCCTCCAGTCCAATGGCTGGTGACCTTACAAAAGGGAAATTTAGACACAGAAACACAGGGGAGGAGGCTGTATGAAGACAGAGGCTGAGGTTGGAGCGGTCAAGCCACAAGCCAAGGAGCGTCCACCGCCAGAGGCTGAAAGACACAAGGAAGTTTCCCCTGGAGCCTTCGGAGAGAGCGTGGCCCAGCCAGCAGCTGGGTTTTTCGCTTCTGTCCTCCAGAATCGCGAAGGCACACGTTTCTGCTGTCAGCAGCCAGCCAGCGCGTGGTGCTGTGTTGCCGGCAGCCCCTTCCTGCGTCTCGCCTCGGCTCTGTGACCCTGGGCCGGGCACAGGGACAGCGCCCTGTGACGGAGGGCGGCTTGGTCCAGACGGATGTTGGCAGGCAGGGATGGTGTGGAGCTTGACATGCCCGTGACGCTGGGCCAGGCCTCGGGTCTGCCTTTTCGTTTTCAGAACGCTCGCTCTCAGGGAGGCCGTGCCCCCGCCTGGCCTGCGCCCCATGCCCCGCACTTGGCCCCAAGACAGGGGTGTTGCCCTTCTTTCCTGCGTGTGTGTGTGCAGGGAGGAAGGGGAGAGGTCAGGAGCCCGCCCTAAGGAGGCTCCGGGGACCGCTGCCCAGCCAGCAAGGGAGAGGTTTCACTTTCCTCGGCAGCACTGTGGGGCAGGCTCTTTATTTCAACAACCCCAGAGAAAGCCCTTTGGCCAAACTGTTAGTTTCTCAACAGTTTAAACAAACTCCTACCCGGGAGCCGTGTCTGGTTCTAGGGAGGGGGCGGGCCTCCCCGTCTCGGGGCCCGGCCCAGTGCCCTGCGCCCACCCCCGGTGGCCCGAGGCCGCTCAGACCTCGCTGCAGACAACCTCGGAGGCCATCTGTGAGCAGCAGCTCGGCCAGCGGCCAGCAGAGCCCAGGCCAGTGGTTCTCTGTCCGCAGCTGCCCGCCGCTGGCCTGGCCTGGACAGAGCACTCGACCGCCTCCCCGACTCCGCTCTCTGCGTTCTTCTAGATAAAGCTCAAATAAAAACTTCAAAGGCTCTGCAGCCCAAGGGGTGTCAGACACCCCCCCCTTGGAGTCAATTATCACCTACAGTTTTATCTCAGCGTTTAATTACTGCCTCAGCTACAGAGACTTAATGTTAAGGGATGCTGGTAATGGGGTTCCCCAGTGGTGGGGTGTGCTGGAGGAGGGCCGGGGCCGGGCACACTCTTGCCCCGGAGGGGTCTGGAATCAAGGTCACAGCCACATGAATGTGGGGTTCTGGGAGTTGAAGGCCGGACCTCTCAGTCTCAGCCGGCCCCCTTTGGAGGCCTCCTGAAACCCCTGCTCTCCTTCCCGCTACCCATTCGCGGATGGTCTTCCCTCACCGAAGGCCTCTGCCCTGTGATCTCAGGAGCACCGTGGGGGTTGGATCCGTCATCTGTTCCGTCCACCCCTGCCCCCAGCGCCTGGTCCAGGGCCTGCCTGAAACAGCCGCCTACAGAGATGCTGGTGGGGTGACTGAGCTAGCTGGCTGCAAGGCACACCTGCCTCCGGCTTCTTGTCTGTGCCTCAGGGATTGAAACGTTTGTGCCGCCTTCTTTTCCCACTCGCTGCTGTGTGCCCTTGAGTGGGGAGCTTACCCTCTCTGTGCATCCAGTTCCTCATCAGTAAAAAGGGACACAGTCATACCTCCGGGACAGGGTGTGAGGATCGTGCTGTTTTATTTTTATTTTTTTATTTATTAAAAATTTGTTTTTCATGTTTGTTTATTTTTGAGAGAGAGAGAGAGAGAGAGAGAATATGAGTGGGGGGGGGGGCAGAGAGAGAAAGAGAGAGAGAGAAAGAGGGAGGGAGACACAGAATCCGAAGCAGGTGCCAGACTCTGAGCCATCAGCACAGAGCCCGACGCGGGGCTCGAACTCATGAACCGCGAGATCATGACCTGAGCCGAAGTCGGACGCTTAACCAACCAGCCACCCAGGTGCCCAAGGATTATGCTGTTGTAGGTGATTGTGTCTGGAGGGTCATGCAAACAGGGGTGGGGGAAACAGTCTCCATGTGTGTTTCGGGACCGAGTATCGCTTTCCCTCGCGGAGCCAGTGTTTTCTCTGGGGAGGAAGTGCTACCTGAAGTCAGTGGGGTTTGACACACGGCCTCCGTGTCGCACAGTGACCTGCCTCGGTCTTGGCTTGGGAGCTCGGCAGCCTCTGGACAGTTGTGCAGATGCCCTCTTGGCCGTGCCCTGGCAGGCTTCCCCCTTCCCTCCGTGGTGGCAGATGAAGCCAGCGCCCTCCGTGGAGGTCCGTCTCTGGTTCCCTTGATGTCAGAGCTAGACAGGAAGTCGGACACCATCAGGTTGGGCTGGTTTTTCATTTTCGACGAGGAGACCAAAGCCCAGAGAGGGTCAGGGACCTGCAGAGTCACACAGTGGGAGCAGGGCCAGGAAGTTTCTGCCCTGCATTCTCCCTGCTTGTCCTAGGATGTCAGCATCTGCTCTGGGTGTGGCTTTGGGGGCTGCAGAGAGCTAAGGGGACATGTGCCGGAATGGCAGGGTGTGTGTGTGTGGGGGGGGGGGGGTCAGCTCGTCCATTAGGCTGGGGGAGGCAGGAACAGCTTCCTAGAGGAGGAGGAGGTGTGTGACCTGGGCCTTGAAGGACTGGTCAGATGTCAACAGCACATACTTAGGATTGGAGCCCAGGGGGAGACAATTCGTTGAAATTCAGAATTCTACCCTCCCTCCCTCCAACACACACCAAACTGGGACCAAACCTGAGTTTAGCTCTCAGAGGTTTCCAGCATACTCAGGCACTTGGGGTACCTTCTGAGCACTGCCTGCCTCAGTTTCCCAGCCCTGGGCTGATAGAGACATTGCTGCCGTGTGTACGCCCTCTAGTGGAGGACTCGGATTAGGAGCTCTGGGCCTTGGAGCAGGACAGTCCTTAACTCGAAATGCAAGGCCGGGGGCCCCAGAGGGACTCTGCAAGGCACCGGCTTCCATGGGCCCTGCCTCTGGGGCAAGAAGCTGGTGCTGGGTACAGGGGACCGTGTGCTGTTTGAGGGCTGTGGCCCGACCGCACGGCTGGCTGCAGAGGCTGGGCCCGGGGGGGGGGGGGGGCCTGAGTTTGACAGATGTGCTCAACTCGTTCCGTCCGTGTCCCCATCCTGCTGCCCCACTTGAGGTGGGTCCTTCCCCGTTCTGGGCCTTTCGTCAAACCAGGCAGGTGGTCCCAAAGTTCCAGAAGTGGTCTCTGGGCCTAATCCTGGTTTTCTGGGTCCTGGAGACCAGAAAGGACCAGAATGAATGCGTGGACAGTGACCCAGCTCTGAGGGAGTGTCCAGGCCAGGGGTGCAGCATGAGGCCACGTGTGCTGTTTCTCCGGGGAGTTCTGACAGGTGCCAGCAGGGAGGGTCCAGGGCAGAGGTGGATTGTTTATAGCCACGGGGGTGTCAGGGGAGCCCCCAGGGTGCTCCCCCTTGTCGGTGGGGTAGCCCCCCTCGTGCAGTGTCGTGTGTGGTTAGATGAGGCATGTGGGCAGAGGCAGCTGGCATGAAGCTGCTCCCGAGGGGTGAGCGGGGGGAGGGGAGGGCCTCAGGGAAGAAGTGGCATCTGACTGAGCCATGAAAGTTGGGCCTGTGGAAGGTGGGGCCGCGCCAGGGCTCTGAGAAGCATGGCTGGCAGTTGCCGTCTAGAGCCCAGTGCCTCCGTGGGACTTGTATTTGGAACTGATTTGTGGCCCGGAGAGGGGCTTGCAGGGGAGAAGGGGGACCGAGTGGGAAGCAGCTCGTACACAGTGGTTGAAGCCAGGTGGCTGTGTGGCTGTCAGCAGGTTGCTTGACCTCTCTGTGTCTGTATGGTCTCATCTAGAAGATGGTGCTGGCCTCAGAGCCCTCACAAAGACGAACTGGTGACCATGTAGGGGGACCTCGGCGAACGTTACCGAGGATCACCTGCGAGGGAGCCCTGACCTCGGGGGCCTGGCTGAGCCCCTCCCCTGCCGTGCCCACTGCTGCCCTGCTGTGGGCCTCTGACCCCCCACTGCTTGGCCATCCACAGGGGCCGAGGAGGTGCTGTTGCTGGCCCGGCGGACGGACCTGCGGAGGATCTCGCTGGACACGCCGGACTTCACCGACATCGTGCTCCAGGTGGACGACATCCGGCACGCCATCGCCATCGACTACGACCCGCTGGAAGGCTACGTGTACTGGACGGACGACGAGGTGCGGGCCATCCGCAGGGCGTACCTGGACGGCTCTGGCGCCCAGACGCTGGTCAACACCGAGATCAACGACCCAGATGGCATCGCGGTCGACTGGGTGGCCCGTAACCTCTACTGGACGGACACGGGCACCGACCGCATCGAGGTGACGCGCCTCAACGGCACCTCCCGCAAGATCCTGGTGTCCGAGGACCTGGACGAGCCCCGGGCCATCGTGCTGCACCCCGTGATGGGGTAAGGCTGGGGGCGGGTGGACCTCCCACCTGGCTGGGGCTGGGAGGCAGGCTGACCAGAAGGGAGAGAGACTAGTGGTTTTGGAACTTTCTCCTGCATCAGAATCCCCTGGAGGAGGGCTTATTTAAATGCAGGTGGCTGGGCCCTCTGCCCAGATTTCTGTTTCAGGAGGGCTAGGGTGGGGCCCGAGAACTTGAGTTTCTAACGAGCCCCTGGGTTGTGCTCCTGCCCGTCCGGGGACCAGACTCTCAGAAGGTCTGACACAGGCTGTTGTGTTCACGTACGGAGGGCCCCGAGAGCTTGGGCAAGTCGTTTCTTCCCATGGGCTTCGCCCTTCTCACCTGTAAAACGGAACAGTTCACCAGGGTGATTTCTAGGCTGATGACGGTAACAGAAGCGATGGCCCTTACTTGTTACGTACGGGGGGCCGGGCCTCTTCTGAACTCAGCACACACACGGAATCTTTACCTCCTCCTCCCACCCCTACCCTGAGAGGCAGGTACAGTTGTACAGTGAAGGAGGCTAAAGCCCAGAGAGGTTAACGGGCTTGGCCCAGGTCACGCAGCCAGGAGGTTGGGATTCGATCTGGCCGTGTGGCTCCAACTTTCCGTTCTAGGATTCTGCGAAAACAGTTTGTCAGTCAATGTAGGAGCCCTTCTGACATCCTCAGCAGCTCAGAGGGTAGCAGTGCCCTTCCTGGGGGCTCATGATCAGGAATGTGAACCTGGCAGACCCTGAGGGAGGAGGAACAGTTGGAGCTCCTGCCTGGGGGGCGGGAGGGGTGGGGTGGAGCCAGGGCCGCTGGGGAAGCCTCCTGCCCTCTGGGCCGGATGTGGGCCAGCGTCCTGGAGACGGCCTGGAGGAGCTGGGAGGACAGAGGGAGGCGGCCGGGGAGGGCACACCTGGGAGCTGTCCCTCGTGGGGACTAGCAGAGCCGCGGCGATGGTGACCGTGGTTACGTGGCCGTGGCTGCCGTCCGCGGAGCACCCACCGGGCGTCGGGCGCTTCTGTCACTTCCCTGGGGGCTGAGGCTCAGGACGTGAAGTGACCCGCTCCGGGTGCCCGCTGGCAGAGCTGGGGCTGTCCGCCTGTCTGCCTCTGGAGCCTGCGCTTTGCACACGGGAGCCCGTCAGCTGCTTGAAGAAGGTTCTGCTCCACCCCTTCCTCCTCCTTGACGTTCAGCCCGTCCAGCCTTGGGTCTCTCAGCAGGGCGTCTGAGCGGGAGATGAACCCAAGGACCCTGTGCAGTTTAAGCCCACGCCGGGGGCACCGCTGTTCTCTGCGGAGCCCCTGGTCCTGCGTGCGGGGCTTGGTGCCCATCCCTGCAGTTAGCCAGCGTCTCCTGAGCGCCTCCTGTGGGCGGGGGGAGGGGGTGTCCTCGGCCCTGGGGACGCAGCGGGGACAGGACGGTGTCTTTAAGGACCTGTTCTTCTCCTCCAGCCTTATGTACTGGACAGACTGGGGGGAAAACCCCAAAATTGAGCGCGCCAACCTGGATGGGCAGGAGCGGCACGTCCTGGTGAACACCTCCCTCGGCTGGCCCAACGGCTTGGCCCTGGACCTCCAGGAGGGAAAGCTGTACTGGGGAGATGCCAAGACGGACAAAATCGAGGTGAGTCATCCCCCGCCTCCCCGCTCCCAGCCCCGGGCGGCGCTGGTCCGTGAAGCTGTGTCAATACGGGCTGTGCAGCCTGGCACAGCCCGGCCGTCCTCGAGCCCCGAGTAGTAGGCAGAAGCCAGGCCTGGCCGCCCCTGTGGCCCATCACGTGTACCAGGCGGGCCTCAGGTGGATGTCTGTGCTTTGCTATTTGGTCAGACGGGATCCTGGAAAAGATAACGTATTCCGGTGCGTTTCTGACATGCGAGGGTCTTAAATTGTTTCGAAATACAAAACCGTAACAAAAAAATGACACGCACACGTCCAGCACCCCACTTAAGACACAAAATCTTACCAACATAAGTGGAGGCTAGAGGTGACCCTACCCTGAATTTGGTGAGGCATTCCCAGGCGTTAAGAGACCTTTCCTTTTGCCGCGAACAGTATGTTACAGTCTTGTTCTGTGTGATTCTATGCGATTAACGTAAGTGGTGTCCTGATGTGTTCTTTGGCAGCTTGTTTTTTGCTCACGGGTGTATTTTTTTGAGGTGCTCTTGGCGGTACGGTAGTTAAATTTGTCCCTGTCGCAGGGAAGCCCCTGACGTTCGTGCCTCTCCTCAGCGTGGACACCTCCCTCCCTCGTAGTCACTTCTGGATCATCCTCGTCTGCTGCTGGTCCCATCCACTGCCTTAGGCATCACCACCTGGGGGGTCACCTTTGCTCCCCTCACGCTTCCCGGAGAGACCCCCACCAGGCAGCTTGCAGGAGGCGGGGGGGAGTGAGGACACCGATGTGTGTCTGTGTCGCAGAGTTTCCAGCCACACTGCTGAGCAGGACCGTGAAGGGGGCTCGGGGCTGCGTGGGTGCCTCTCCCAGGCAGACGCAAGCCGTTGCAATAGTGGCCGTTTCCCGTCGGATTCCCTACAAATGGCCATCTTTAAAGGGATCTTGTTGCTACAGGGAGTTTCTCTTGAGCCTCTGAGCCTGAAGACGAGACCCTTGTTTCCGGCGGGATCGGCCAAGGAGGCTTCGTCTCCACGGACCCCACCACCCCTGGGAGCGGGCTGGGGCTGCGTGTGTCCAGCTGACGTTGCTGGACACGTTACAGGCATTGCTCCGTGTACTCCCGCAGCGGTGTGCTGGGGTTGTTAACCGCGGTAAAACAAACATGACACGAGATGACGGTTTTCACGTTCTCAAAGCGTACCACTCAGTGGCGTCTAATACATTCACGGTGTTGTGCGACCATCATCACTCTCTAGTTCCGGAACATTTTCATCACCCAGGACCCCGGACCCAATAAGCAGCCAGTCTCCAGTCTCCCCTCCCCAGTCCCTGGCACCCACGGATCTTCTGTCTGTCCCTACGGCGTTGCCTGTCCTGGGCATCTCATGTGACTGCGGTCCGAGGACAGCCAGCCTTCTGTGCCTGGCTTTCTCACGTAGCACAGTGTTTCCAGGGATCATCGATGTGACATGCCCTCCTGTCACTTCTTTTTATGGCAGAATAGCGTTCCATTGTATGGATGGGCCACGTCAGCCATCCACCTGTGGATGGACACGTGTATTTTGAGCTATGTGGCACGGTCCCCATTTGTGGATGAGAAACGGAGGTCCAGGGGGACAGTATCTAGCTCAGAGTCGTGTGCTAAGTAGGTTTCTGCTTTTATTTATTTTTTATTTTCCTTTCCTTTCCTTTATTTTATTTTATTTTATTTTATTTTATTTTATTCTATTCTATTCTATTCTATTCTAGTTTTATTTTTAAATTTTTTTTTAACATTTATTTATTTTTGAGACAGAGAGAGACAGAGCATGAACAGGGGAGGGGCAGAGAGAGAGGGAGACACAGAATCGGAAACAGGCTCCAGGCTCCGAGCTGTCAGCACAGAGCCCGACGCGGGGCTCGACTCATGGACCTCGAGATCATGACCTGAGCCGAAGTCAGATGCTTAACCGACTGAGCCACCCAGGCGCCCCTATTTTATTTTTATTTTTATTTTTACTTTTATTTATTTTGGGAGAAAGCAGGGGAGGAGCATAGAGAGGGAGAGACAGAATCCCAAGCAGGCTCCACACTGTCAGCGAGGAGCCCGATGCTGGGCTCGAGCTCACGAACCATGAGATCATGACCTGAGCCGAGATCAAGAGTCAGATGCTGAACTGGCTGAGCCGCCCAGGCGCCCCTGGTTTTCCACTTTTAGAATCAATCCACAGACCTAAGATCCAAGCCCTAAGACATGTCAGGTTACTATACAGAAGATAAACGTCGCCTTGTAGAATGGGCAGAGGTGCAAGGCTGGGGAGAAGTAGGAACACCGTTTCAAAGGGAACCAGAGGAACTGAAAACAGCCAGCCTGGCAGCAGATGGGGACGGGCCAGGGGTAGGGGACGGAGCGGAGGGCACAGCGGCTGCGCGGGCAAACCAGGAGCACGCACCGCAATCCCGTTACCTATCCCCGTGGAGCTAATCACCAGAAAACCTAAAGGCAGGGGCTGCGGAATCAGAAGCGTTTGGGAATCTTGGGTCAGACAAACCTGGAAACGCGTGGTGACCTCCCTGCAGGGTTTCTGTTGGGGGGGCCTTTGGTACTCTGAGCTTTTCTGAGGGCACGAGCTGGGTAAGTGTTCTCCAACTATATGATCCGGGGTCCCTTTCTTTCCCCGCCGTGGCTCTGGTGACACACGCTTGGGGAATGCTGACCCCGGCCGTGGGGTTTGTGCCCGACCGCCCCTCCACCTCTGCCCCAGGGGGGGCCGCTGACGTGGACGGACGTGGAGACCGTCCTCCGGGTCAACTCGGTGAGTCTTTTCCTGCCCCAGACCCAGAGGTGAACATCCTTGGAGGCGGCCCGAGCGTGCTAGGAAATTGGCCACGTGTTCTCGTTCTCGGGGCCGGGCCATCTTGGTGAATATGACCAACAGATGTTCCTTAGGGCAGACCTTTGGCTCAGGCCCCCAGGCCAGGTGCAGAAGGCCCCTGCTGGGGGCCACGGGGGAGTTTGAGGGCTTCAGGGGGCAACAGCCGAGGGGCGGGGGGATGTCTTTGCTTTTCCGTGGTCAGGGGACGTAGAAACCAAGCTGGGACAGCCACAGCTGTCGTTCTTCCGAGAAACTATGTCCAGTGACAGTGAAGCAGCCAAGCCAGACGCTGAGGAGCCTGGGTGCTGGCCTTGGGCAGACGTTGTGGGGTCGTTCCGGCGGGGAGGAAGCATTCCGTGTGGTGGGGTTGTGTGCGCTGGAAGAAAGGAACTTTAGACGGTGATAAGCCGGCTCTCCCTTTGAAGAGGCCATCGGGCCCCGAGGAGGACTTTATAGGATCAGCTGCATTGGGAGGAGAACAAAGGTCTGGAAATGCCGGCCTGAGCAGACGGGGAGGCGTCTGGATGGCATTAGCAGCACGTACGTGGGATTTATGGGACAGGCTGAATCGCTGCAGAGTCCGCACTGCCCTCCAGGTGGGGCCTCCTGCTGGCCGTGTCTGTGACACCTGTCCTGGACGTCAGGTGCAGGCCAGCCCCTCAGGGGGCCAGCTGGCTGCCGTCACGATGGGTGGGAGTCACGGGGTGGCCCCCACCAGGGGGGCAGGCGGGCTCGCTCTGGGGGGCGGCCCCGACCTCCCCAACACGAGCGGGTTGGAGCCCTCCGGGATGGGCGGGGGCTGAGGTCTGTGGACGCCGTCCCCGTAGCGGCCCCATAGTTTCCCACCCTTCTGGGCTAGGAATGCCCCGGGACACCTCCTTGACCCTCTTCCTGTGTCTGGAGCCCTTGGGTTTGGAGGCACCTGCCCCGTGGGTGCCCTTAGCTCGTGCTCAGCCTTTCTCAGGACCAGGCCTGCCGCCCCCCCCCCCCCCCCCGCCATCCGCTTGGGCATTCGCCCTTCTTGTCCCTGCTCTGCGGGGCTCCCAACTGCGAGAGCACTTCCCTCCTCCTCGGACCTGCTGCAGCTCCTAGGGCCTGGGTCACAGGGGTGTCCACTTGGCTCGTTAAAGCACCCGGACGCACTGCCTCCCTGAGCTCTCTCTAACCTGAGCTGCGCCGCCCCACACTTCTCTCTGTCCGTGCCTCCTGGCAGACGCCAGTCCCATGGCAGCCTAGCGTGGGGCCACCCGCCAGCAGCTCCTTCCGTCCCGAGTGCTGCCGGAGCCCCCGTGCCCAGCTGCCCTCCGGTCCCGTCCCTCGGAAGCCCGGAGTCCCTCCTGCCATGTGCGGCGGCCTCGTGCATGGGGATGAGTCTCCGTCCCCTGCGCTTGGCCACGCGGTGTTGCGTCTGCCTTTCCTGAATGCCGGAGGCCGCCTCTCCGGGCTGGAAGCACTAGCACCTTCGAAGCCCATCCAGTGCTGGTGCTCCGGCTCAGTCACCGAGTCATCAGCATCATTATCGCCGTTGCGCCTGTTTGCGAGTGGCTGTTCCCAGAGCAGATGGGAGCTTTCTCGGGTGCAGCTGGTGTGGGAGTCGCCTGCTAACCCCCGGTGGGGACTCAAGACACACGGGCTCTGTGTCAGGAGTGCCCGCTCCCACGCCCTTCCATCATCCCTCCCACACGCTCTCTGTGGTTCCCACTTGCCCCTTGCTGGGCCCCCTCCTCTCGTCTCTGTCCAGGCAGGTGCCCCTTTCCCGTGGCTGCTCAGCCGGTCCCTGAACAGAATTCCCGTCGCATCACAGTGCCGTCTATCACGTCCCCACCCCTCGGCAAGCACCTGTTCATTCTGCAGGGTCTACTGAACGCCGCCTTGTGCTGGGAGAGCAGCAGGGCACAGAGGGCCCCCCGGTGGGGGCGGGTGTCCTAGATGGGGGGATAGACGCAGGGATAACAGGACAACAGTGCAGCACGTCGGGGGCAGTCAGTGCTCCAGGGGGACGCTGGGGAGAGGGGACGGGGAGCTGGGGGGTGACATTCAAGCTTCCCAGGCGGCCCCTCAGCTGCTTTTCCGGCCGCACTTGTTCTGATGCCCTGCCTTCTCCTCCAGCTTATTTGTGCGGATTCTGGTGCCTCCTGTTTCTAGAGTAGAGGGAGGAATTGTACCCATTATCAGCGCTGAAATAGGCAAAGCATTTAAATGGCTGGGGCGCCTGGGTGGCTCAGGTCATGATCTCACAGTTTGTGAGTTCGAGCCCCAGCTGTGCTGACAGCTCAGAGCCCGGAGCCTGCTTCGGATTCTGTGTCTCCCCCTCTCTCTACCGCTCCCCTGCTCACGCTCTGTGTCTCTCTGTCTCTCAATAATAAACGTTAAAGAAAAGTTTTTTAAACGGCTGGACACGCACGAAGCAGCCTCACCTCTGCACGCTCTGTGGTGTGTGTCCGTGGGGGGTGGTTTAAGCCGTTACTGAGTAGAAGCGAGGAGTGGTCTCGCTCCTTGAAGGCTTCATCTGTAAAGCTTCCTCCTCGGCTCTTTCCCTCCGGGTTGCTCTGACTTGACGATGGTCTTGTAGGCCGACCCCCAGCCCCGGCTCTTCAGCCTGTCTCTGCAGCATGAAGTGTCACTTGTCACCAGCGTGTGGCTTGCCGTGGACTTGCTGGGGCCCTGGATCGTCTGGGCTCTCCGAGGCCCCCTGCTGTCTCACTCCGGCTGGGACAGTGCAGCTGACATCTGCTGGCGGACATCTGCCATCGGCATAGGCTCTCAGGCAGAGTACCCAGGCAGGGCAGGCTGGCCGGCGGGCTGGGGGTAAATCACGGACTGAGAAGTTAAAAATCTATCCATCTCCCTGCTCCTGACATTTCCTGAGTCGATGGAGGCGACTTCCGGTACAACCAGAATAAAAACTCAGTGTGAGAGTGATGACTTCGAGGCCTATTGGCTGTGTGTCCCTCGTCCCCAGGGAAGAAGTTAGAGCACAGGGCATCCCGGCAGCTGAGCCGCGTGCACGCAAGTGTGTGTCTAAGATCTTTTTTGTTACGTGGAACAAAATAACCATGGCAGTTTTAATTTATGTCTGGTTTATGTCTGACTGTGATAATGATTCCATCAGAAAACAGAAATCTTAGGGTGCTCAGGTCATGATCTCACGGTTCAGGAGTTCGAGCCCCACGTCAGGCTCTGTGCTGACAGCTCGGAGCCTGGAGCCTGCTTCGGATTCTGTGTCTCCCTCTCTCTCTGCCCCTCCCCTGCTCATGCTCTCTCTCTCTCTCTCAAAAATAAACAAACATTAAAAAAATTTGTTTTATTAAGAAGACCGAAGTCTTTTTCCTTTAAACGTGTGCTTTCACAGGGTTGGTCTTGGGCTCATATCTCTTTGTTTGACTAAGTCAGTGGAAACAGAGGATTCGGTGTAAGGAAACTACAGCCAGGTGACTTTCTGGGGTCCACATTTCGTGGGCCTCCCCGCAGACCTGTGTGGCGTCTTCCCCTCCGTGCTGGGCTGAGCGTGGGCTTCTTTGGGACCGTGGAGTTGGCCAAGCACAGGAGGGCAGGAGCCACGGGTCAGAGAGAGCACGTTTGGCCCCCGGGCGCCTTTGGTATCTGCGTGATCATTTTTCTGTAACTTCCTGAAAACGACTAGTTTCTTTTCCCGAAAATCAAGGGCACAGGCCCCTCTATTCTAGAGCGGGTGAAAACTACAGCCTGTGGGCCAGATTGCCTGTTTCTGTGTCAAACGGAGAATGGTTTTTATACTTTTAAATGATTGAAAAAAATAATTAAAGTGCTATTTTGTGACATGTGACAGTGACACAAAATTCACATCTCAGCGTCCAGAAAGTAATTTTTGTTTTCTGCACCAACGATGTTCTCCTGGAACACAGCCACACTTGTTCCCTTACACACTCCCTGTGGTTGTTCTTGGCGTTACAAGGACCATATGGCCGCAAAGCTGAAAATATTTATGATCCTTTGCAGGAAAAGTTTGTCAGTGCTTGACCTGGAAAATCTGTCTCCCATGCCTTCCCCTGGCCCCAACATTCCCGGGTGTTCAGACTCGATTCCGTTATTCCTGACTGCGTGTGGATGCGTTACCCTCGCAGGAGTCAGATGGGCATGTGCCCTGTGTCTTGTCTCCCCACCCTCAGCGCCACTTAGGGCTCTAGGAAATTTGGAATATTGAGACGTGGGTGCTCCCAGTAGACCAACTCTTCTGGTGCTCCAGGACTGGCTAAAGGCCCCGTCCAGCAGAGTTAACTTTTACAGATGGTCTGGATTTGCTCATGGTGTGCTGAAAGCTGCCATAAAAAATCACTTTGGAGGGGGGGGCGCCTGGGTGGCTCAGTCGGTGAGCATCTGACTTGAGCTCAGGTCATGATCTCACTGTCTGTGGGTTTGAGCCCTGCATTGGGCTCTGTGCTGACAGCTCGCAGCCTGTTTCAGGTTCTGTGTCTCCCTCTCTCTCTGCCCCTCCCCACTCATGCTCTGTCTCTCCTCTCTCTCTGAAAAATAAATAAACATTAAAAAAAAATTTTTAATAAGAAAATCACTTTGGGATCGTTAATTTTTTTCAAGTATTAGGAGTCTTGGTGGAGAGCCTTCGAGGTGCTTCGTGGGTTCTGCAGCCAGGATGGAAAATGATCGGGGTCGTAGAGTGGCTTCTCAGTGTGCGGGACCCTTCCCCTCCCTGGAGGTGGGCGCAGCTGGGCGGCCGAGGAGGGGCAGAGGCGGGGAGAGAGGACGGGCTGCAGCCAACGCCATCACCCTTGCTGGCCCCGTGTCCTCCGTGGGCTCATTTTCATTGCTCCTGAGCCAGGAAAAATGTACTCTCTTGCCCCAGTTCAATAGAACGTGTATTTATTTATGTCTGGAATTCCGTTATTAAAGAAAGTTGAGAAAATATGGAAATAGTGAAGGAAGAGAAAAATCTCTTAAAGGCGGTATTGACATTTTGGTATATTACAGCTTTGAGTCGTGATTTTTTTCTTTTTCTAGCGGTGGATGATTTTCTTTGGAGCGTGAATGTGCTGTCCGTGTGGACCACTGCTTCCCCGGACCTGGTTATTCCCAGCTGAGGAAGGAGGGAAACCAGAGGGGCCGGAAGTAGTACCCAGCGGTGGGCACAGAAATCAATACAACCTGAGCTCCCTCCTGGGCGAGGCCGGCAGCTCCCCAGCTCATGGTCAAGGGCATCACCTAATCCGGTGTTCTCACCTGGGCTGCACGTTGGGACCACCTGTGTGGAGCTGCATTCAGGATCCGTACTGGGGCCAGGCCTTCCGGTTCTGATTGGGGCCCGGCCATTGTTCTTTCTTTGGTTAAGTTCCCTGGGTGACCCCAGCCACTCCTCTCAGTTACAGGTGGAGAAATGAGGTCCACGGGGTGCAGGGACTGGCCGGGCTGGACGTGGAGCTCCCTGCCCCTCCCAGGTGACCAAAGCACTTTTGTCCTGTGCTGTCCAACAGCAGAGGACCCAAGTCTCTTCTGTTCAGCATGAATTTGATCTGTCTTACGTTCCCACCGCCTGCGAAACAGAGGATTTATCGCTTTTCTTGATGAGCTGGAAATCTAATCTGGCTGCGGGAGGCCTGTTGGGACCTGACTTTCATTCATCATGTCTCTTTCATCCTGGCCTGAGAGCCGGAGAGCCTCGCCGTCGTGTTTCTGTCGAGTCTTCCTTTCAGCGTCAGCTTCTGCAGGGTCACCTGTCATCGGAATCACATCTTACCCCATTTGTGTGCTTCGGTTGGTTAAGGCGTTTTCGCGTCTGACGGTAGGTTTCTCCTCTGTGGCTTTTGTGGTCAACGCTTTGCCTCAGCACTGATTCTCCCAGAAAAAGATTGAGTTTTTCTATCTCAGAGCAAATGGCCAGTAGCGGGTCTGCGGATGGAGAGCGTCTTAGAGCTACAGGCTTAGACTCAGGCCCAGAAGTCATCAGACTCAGAGTTCGTCTGGTCCCGACCAAGCAAGAAATCGGTCCACAGACAAGTGGAAGGTCTTGCCCAGGGCCCACGGCGTGTTAGTAATCCAGCCTCTTGAAACTCGAGTCTGGGGGCGCCTGGGTGGCGCAGTCGGTTAAGCGTCCGACTTCAGCCAGGTCACGATCTCGCGGTCCGTGAGTTCGAGCCCCGCGTCAGGCTCTGGGCTGATGGCTCAGAGCCTGGAGCCTGCTTCCGGTTCTGTGTCTCCCTCTCTCTCTGCCCCTCCCCCGTTCATGCTCTGTCTCTCTGCCCCAAAAATAAATAAACGTTGAAAAAAAAAGAAACTCGAGTCTGTGTTGAGAGAGTGATCTGATGTCTGCCAGAGCTGCGTGTGGGCAGATGTTGCGGTCACAGCCCGCCCCTGGTCGGAGGCCCGCACTTTGGTGCTGCAGGTAGCCGCTGCCAGCAGGAAGGGAGGGGACACCTGTCGGCACAGCGGCCGCACCCAGGTAGGGGAGGCTGCGGGGAGAGCCCTGAGCCAGCTCTGTCACCGCAGAGGTCATCTGTCCAGCTGTGCCTGTGAGCCATGCCACCCGGCTTTGTATCCTGGCCCAGCGAGGGCAGAGCCGAGCATCCCGGGAGCTGTCGTATTTCAGGCAGCCCAGGCCCGAGGCCGGTTCACACCTGCGTCTGCCATCCCGCAGGTGATCAACGTCGACGGGACCAAGAGGCGGACGCTCCTGGAGGACAAGCTCCCGCACATTTTCGGGTTCACGCTGCTAGGGGACTTCATCTACTGGACCGACTGGCAACGGCGCAGCATCGAGCGTGTGCACAAGGTCAAGGCCACCCGGGACGTCATCATCGACCAGCTGCCCGACCTGATGGGGCTCAAGGCTGTGAACGTGGCCAAGGTTGTCGGTGAGTGTGGTCAGCCTCCAGCCACGGGTCAGCCATGCCGACTGGCACAAGGGAGAAGCAGCGGGCTGTGGCCCCACTTTGGTCCACAGGCACGCAGTCTGGGGAGGGGCAGGACAGGATATGGTGATACCTGGTTAAGGACAGGAGGGAATGGGTGTGGCATCTCGGTCAGGGATATGTGTATACATTTTACTTTTTTTTAATGCTTATTTGTTTTTGAGTGACAGGGAGAGAGAGAGAGAGAGAGAGCATGAGCAGGGGAGGGGCAGAGAGAGAGGGAGACACAGAATCAGAAGCAGGCTCCAGGCTCTGAGCCGTCATCACAGAGCCCGACACGGGGCTCGAACTCACGGACCACGCGATCGTGACCTGAGCTGAAGTCGGATGCTTAACCGACTGAGCCACCCAGGCGCCCCTTTGTCTCTCCCAATTTTTTTTTAATGGCCTGGGATGTTGACTAGGTGGTGGTTGTGGGCAGGCCTCTCTGGCAATATTGTCATAATGGTTAATGTTCGTTGAGTGCCTGCTGTGTGCCAGCTCTGGCTAAGTGCCTCAGTGCCCACAGCAGCTCTATAACGCTCAGTACAGTGTTGCCCCATTCGCACTGGGAGGAAGGAGGCATGGCCACATGGCCGAGAAGTGGCTGAGCTGAGGACTCACCCCGGGTCTGCCTCGCCTCCTCCCTGGGGTGGGCTCTGATCCTTGTCTCATGGCCCCTCACTCAAATACACACCTTTTAGCTGAAAGTCAGGATCTGCCGAATCTCACTTAACGTGACGATTGTCTCTTTATGCAAAGGATTCCAGATGCAGGTCAGTAGTCTACATTGGAGAGAGTAGCGTCCGGGTGTGGTAGGGGAGGTGGAGGGGTGGGTCTCTGGGCTGCATGGGGGCAGGGGCTCTGTACTTAGTACAGCACCTCTACCTCGGAGGTGCTCAACAGACCTTTGGGGGATGAATGAATGAATGAATGAATGAGGATCCATCACTTGCCCTTAAGTAGCTCACAGTCTAGTGGTGAGATCCTCCTTAGTTAGCTCTGCAGCCAGGCAGTGGTCAGAGCTGGGATGTTAGGGATGCCTGGCCTGGAAACACGAGGGAGGTCACCTGAGCTTGGAATTTGGGGAGCAGGGGGCGGCAGGGTTTGCTTGGCAGAGGGGCAGCTGGGCAGCGGCCTGGCGGTGAGGTGAGGCGGTGTGGGCTGCCTCTGTGTCCCTGGGATGGGCCTTACTGTCCAGCGACCCGCACTCCTGGTAAAGAGACGATGGGACTTAGTTTTACCAGTCGCCTTTTGAAACATGTTGATTATCCACCTTCGAAGGTGAGGCCCGCCTGTGAGTGTTTAAAAAGAAAAGAAAACAAAACAAAAAATGAAACCCAACAGCTAGGAAAAAAGATGTCTCCGTGGGATATGATTTAAAGTTGAGAAATTGGGTTCATCTCTCTGTCTCTCTCTCATCCGAGGATTTACTGAGAGGGATGGGGAAAAGGATTCTTTCATTTTAGCTGAAATACTTAACACTAAAAGCCGATTTTTAGCAGCACCTCAGCAGGTGAGAATAGCAGGCTGGCCAAAAATAAATGATCATGCCCAGTGCCGTCTGCTTTCGTAAAGAAGAGGCCCCTTTGGCGGCCCTGGGCGACTCCCGAGTTTGGGAGGCTGCAAAGCACTGGTGAACTGGAGAGGCCGTAGGGGGAATCGGTCCGGTCCGCGGGCCAGGAGTCCAGGCCCAGGGAAGGGTAACTTGTCCCGTCACGTGGCACTCTTACATCTGTGCTACTTCCTGTGTCACCTGTGTCACCTGTCCCCTCTCCAGGCCTCAGTTTCCCTGCTTGAAAAACGGGGGTGGGCACGGCCCCCACCTCCCAGGCTGCTGGCCGGACGGCGTGAGTTCGGACACACCGGGTCATTGTTACTGCCCCTTCCCTGGACGGTGTCCGTCATCCCCACCTGGTGTCCCCCTTCGACGTCCGGCGGAGATGAAGGGACGTGCGATGGCAGATCGAGGCACGCCTCTCTCTCCGGGCTGCCCGTGCTCAGAGCCGCTGTGCTTCCTTCCAGGAACCAACCCGTGTGCGGACAAGAACGGGGGCTGCAGCCACCTGTGTTTCTTCACGCCCCGTGCGACCAAGTGCGGCTGCCCCATCGGCCTGGAGCTGCTGAGTGACACAAAGACCTGCATCGTCCCCGAGGCCTTCCTGGTGTTCACGAGCAGGGCCGCCATCCACAGGATCTCCCTGGAGACCAACAACAATGACGTGGCCATCCCGCTCACGGGCGTCAAGGAGGCCTCCGCGCTGGACTTCGACGTGTCCAACAATCATATCTACTGGACGGACGTCAGCCTGAAGGTACAGTCTGCAAGGGGTCCTACGCGCACGGCTTTGCCGTGAACACCTTGCCGGTGACGGCCCTGCCTCAAAGGTCTTACGTTCTCTTTTATTTTTTTTTTAATTTTTTTTAACGTTTTTATTTATTTTTGAGACAGAGAGAGACAGAGCATGAGCAGGGGAGGGGCAGAGAGGGAGACACAGAATCCGAAGCAGGCTCCAGGCTCCGAGCTGTCAGCACAGAGCCCGACGCGGGGCTTGAACTCACAAACTGTGAGATCATGACCTGAGCCGAAGTCAGATGCCTAACCCACTGAGCCACCCAGGCACCCCACCATTCCCTTATTTTAAATGCTGTGGTGGCTTCCATTCCCCACCCCCATTACCACGGTCGTGAACACCACTGTGCACAAGCCTCACTGACGTTTCAGCAGCTTCTCATCTTTTGCGTTACATTAGTTCCTCCAGATAAAATTTCACGAGGTAGATGTTTGGATAAAAGGACGTGTCTGTATACATACGCATATAAAATGTAAATGTTTAAATATCACCAAATCATTTTTTTTTTCCCCTAACAAAAAGTTGTATTTGGCTGCATTTCAAACGTTTATTTGAAAACTGTCGCTGGTGACGATCTGGCCCCAGACGTGGTCGGTATCGTGTTCCAGGTGGGCCAAGCACCTCCTGGTTAGAGGTCTGCACAAATGCCGCTTCCTAACCCGTGGCCCTTGCCTCCTCCCCTGCCCCCAGACCATCAGCCGAGCCTTCATGAACGGGAGCTCCGTGGAGCACGTGATCGAGTTTGGCCTCGACTACCCGGAAGGCATGGCCGTCGACTGGATGGGCCAGAACCTCTACTGGGCGGACACCGGGACCAACAGGATCGAAGTGGCCCGGCTGGACGGGCAGTTCCGGCAGGTCCTCGTGTGGAGGGACTTGGACAACCCCAGGTCACTGGCCCTGGACCCCACCAAAGGGTGAGAGCCATTTCTGCTTGTCACACACGTCTCTGTCCCCTCCCACTTCTGTCCGTCAGCCGGCGTGGGATGACCCGTGGCCGAGGGGGGTGGCTGTCCAGCGGGCGCTCTGTGATTGGAGCGGTAATGACCCCCGCTAGCTTTGAGGTGGCCGGTGCTGGTAGGACCCTTGGATGTATCCAGTTCATCTCACAGAGAGGAAACTGAGGCCGAGGGAAGGAGTGGCAGCCACTGTGTTGGGTGCCGCGCTGGGTACTTTTACATGAGCTGTCTTGGCACAACATCTGGGGGGGCCTGCGGGGGGCAAGTGTCTTTGTCCCTGATTTTACGGATGTGGAAACCGAGGCTCAGAGTTGCTGAGTGACTTACTGAAGGTCACGTAGCCAGGGAGAGCAGAGCTGGGCTCCTTCCCCCGCCACGTGTCGCCGGACTTTTCCATCTCAGAGCCGGCTTTGAGGTCCTTGGATTCCAGCCTGCTCGCAAAGGGCGTCTTATAGGCCTCCTGGGCAGAGTTTCACCTGCCTCGCAAGGCACCCACTTTTATCTGCCAGCAGCCTGGGGGCCCTGCCCTGGGCACTGGGGCCAGAGGGGCCAGGGTCGCGTCTCCCTCTGCACCAGAGTGCAGACGGACACAGTGCTCGCCCCTAAAGCATCAGTGATGCGTATGGCACGCCCCAGACCCTGCCTGTCACACGCTCTGTTAGGGAAGGAAAGATTTTAGGACGACAGCGCAGAGCGAATGGCCCAGGTTTTAGCGGAAGGGCAAGTAATACACGGTTCTGGAATGGGGCTTCCTTCTGTGGAGCTGCTGCAGAAAAGGGAAGGAGGGCCCACTGGGGGCAGGAGAGCTGAGTTTGAATCCTGGCCCTGCAGTGCCTGCCGGCCCTGCATGCTTGTCTTCCGCCCTCGTTGAGTAAGGGGACCCTGACTTGCCCACATCTTGCCCAGCCTGGCTTCCCCTGTCACCGCGGCGTCCTGGCCAGCTTGATTCGCGTTTGTCTCTGCTACCAAAGTGTCCCAGCCTGGATATTCGGTTATGTGGTCACCCCATCTGTGCACCCAGTCAGTGTCTGTAAACGGGTGCGTTCGCACTTAACCCTGCAGGTGCGCTGCTGTGGGAATTCGGGAGGCAGCCCGGTGACGGCATCTGGAGGGATGTTAGGGTCGTGGGGGGCCCCGAGCACGTCGCCCCGTCCCTGCTTCGTGAAGGGATGTCACTGATGTGGCTTTCTCCAGGCTGGTGGGGGCCACGCAGAGGAGATGGGGTGGTCGTGTCCCTCCCCCTGCTGCCCTGCAGCGAGAGAGGACGCACCCGAGCCCGCGCTGCCCTCCCTGTGTCTTCCAGGTACGTCTACTGGACCGAGTGGGGCGGGAAGCCCAGGATCGTGCGGGCCTTCATGGATGGGACCAACTGCATGACGCTGGTGGACAAGGTGGGCCGGGCCAACGACCTCACCATCGACTACGCTGACCAGCGTCTCTACTGGACGGACCTGGACACCAACATGATCGAGTCGTCCGACATGCTGGGTGAGGGCCAGGCGGGGTCCTGCTGGGCCGGGGGCTTTGGCCTGCGGCGATGGGACATCCCTGGGCCGGGGTGCTGGCTGTCTCTCAGCCCCCGCTGCACCGTCCCCTCTGGCCTGCAAGTCCCGAGGCCCCACAGGAGGTGTGGACACACCCCTGGCTGTTCGTCCAGCCTTCTCTTCTCCTGGGGTTGTCCCTTTCCACTCCCTGGTGCTGTTGCCGTGGGCATGTTGACAGAGGCCCCGGGTGACAGCTCTTTCCTGCACACCTACTGAGAGCCGTGTCCCAACTAAGCCGTGTGCCAGGAGTCCAGTTTGATCCTTCAGTATCACAGCGTAGGCTTTCATTGATGGGGAAACTGAGGCCCAGGGAGGTCACAGGATCTTCCCAAGGTCACAGAGAGATTCCAGGGCTACACATTTAATCTCCATTGGACCCTGGGCACCTACTGCGTGCCGGACATTGTGCTGGGACCACTCACGGGCCACACCCAACATCCTGGGATTAGGTAAAAAAAGAGAAAAAAAATGCCTCGTTCCAAGTCACCCAGCAGTAGGGGCGGGACGTGCAAGTCTAGACTCTGTTCCGCTGGAGGGGAGTGGTTCTGTTAGTTCTCTCGGTCACGCACCAGGTGATGGGGCCGCCCTGTGTGAGGGGGAGAACTTGAATTCCTGATCGCTGCTGCTCCCTGGGGTGGGCGTGCTTGTGCCCATTTCACAGGTAAGGAAACCAAGGCACAGGCTGGCTGAATGGCTTGTCCCAGCCCCAGCATCCTGGTTTCCGCTCCAGAAGGGCTGCACCACCGCCGCCGCCCACCCCTGCACGCTCACCGTGCTGGCTTCTGAGGCCAACGGCAAGGTTTGAATGTGTCCCCAGGCCCGCAGTGAACGACAAGAGGCTGGTTGGTGCATGTGGGGAACCAGTCACTGAACAGCTGCGGTTGCCTGAAATAATTAAGCTCACTCAGTAATTACCCCAGAGCGAAGACACGCTCGGGCGGAAATCCACGGAAACCCTGGAGACTTGCAGGACCCTGCAGACCGAGGGTGGCCACGTGTCGTGGGCCTGGCTGGCACTCTGCTGTGGCACGCGTTCCGTTGAATGCCACAGACATTTACCGAGCACTCGATTAGTAAGACCCCCGGGTGGATGAAGGGTGGGTCACGGGGCTTCTGAGAGCCGAGCAGCGCCTGGAGCACGGACCTGGGGCTGTTGGGGTAAAAGCGCGTCTCACGCATGATGGTTGTGGACACCTGTCCCCGCAGCAGGGCCCTTGGGGGGGGGGGGCGGGGAGCGCACATCTGCATTTGATGGAAGCAGTCGGGGAGCCTCTTAATAACTGGCGTTCTCCCAAAGGCAAAATAGTCAGCGTAGACACTTTCCAAAAATACAGAACTATATGAAGAAACGCGAATTATTCCTAATTTTCACCGCCCCGTGATAACCAGTACTGATGTAGTGGCATGTTTTTTTCCTAGTCTCAAAGAAAACGTTTCTAAGATTTTATTTTATTATTTTTTTTCTTTAATGTGTATTCATTCTTGAGAGAGAGAGAGAGAGAGAGAGAGAGCGAACAGGGGAGGAGCAGAGGGAGA
This sequence comes from Acinonyx jubatus, assembly GCF_027475565.1. Taxonomy (NCBI): domain Eukaryota; kingdom Metazoa; phylum Chordata; class Mammalia; order Carnivora; family Felidae; genus Acinonyx; species Acinonyx jubatus. The sequence continues at coordinate 4,714,828 of NC_069390.1, read as the reverse complement.
GGGAGACAGAATCAGAGGCAGGCTCCAGGCTCTGAGCTGTCAGCACAGAGCCCGATGCGGGGCTCGGACTCACAGACCGCGAGATCATGACCTGAGCCGAAGTCGGACGCTCAGCCGACTGAGCCACCCAGGCGCCCCTCTGAGATTTTATTTTTAAGTAATCTCCTCACTGACACGGAGCCCCGTGCGTGGTGCATCATGTGCGGGCTCTGCACGTGGCCATGCTATCGTTGGGTTACCCCACGGTTCATTACAAGGGTCTTCCGCTGCTGGGGTATAGGGTGTGGTTGCTGCCCTGGCTTCTGTCTCCAGGTGCCGGTTTTGCTGTTCTAGAACTTTCTATCCTGGTGATCACACAGCACGTGCTCTTTAGGGTCTGGCTTCTTTCAGCTGCCCACCATTTTTCACCCGCACGACCGATGGGCGGGCATTTGGGTTGTTTCCCGCTCGCGGCCCTTACAGTTGCTGCCGTGCGCACTCGCATCGATGTCGTGCCCGAGCGGACCCCACGTGCGCTCCTCTTGCGGGACAGGAGGGGAGTTGCCCGGTCACGGGGTGGGTGGCGCCCGGCTTCAGCCGGCCCTGCTCGTTTTCCAAAGCAGTCGAACACTTGGACCTTGACCCGGGTGGCCGGGCAGCTTTGAACCAGTCGGCGGCCGTGTGTTGCTGATGCCGCGTCTGTGCGTCTCCACGCAGGTCAGGAGCGGGTTGTGATTGCCGACGACCTCCCACACCCCTTCGGCCTCACCCAGTACAGCGATTACATCTACTGGACGGACTGGAACCTGCACAGCATCGAGAGGGCCGACAAGACCAGTGGCCGGAACCGTACCCTCATCCAGGGCCACCTGGACTTCGTGATGGACATCCTGGTGTTCCACTCCTCCCGCCAGGATGGCCTCAACGATTGCACGCACAACAACGGGCAGTGTGGACAGCTGTGCCTCGCCATCCCTGGCGGTCACCGTTGCGGCTGCGCCTCCCACTATACCCTAGACCCCAGCAGCCGCAACTGCAGCCGTGAGTGTCTTTCTTGGCTCCCGCGCCCCTCGCCCGTCTTAAGTCAGGCTGGTTCTGGGAGCCGAGGGAGAGAGACGCTTCCTTTCTTTCTTCTAGTGTGTACCGATTTATTTGTTTTCTCACGTTTTTATTTCTCTTCGAGAGAGAGAGAGAGAGAGAGAGCGAAAGCACGAGCAGGGGAGGGGCGGAGAGAGAGGGAGACAGAATCCGAAGCAGGCTCCAGGCTCCGAGCTGGCAGCACACAAGCCCGATGCGGGGCTTGAACTCCTCAACTGCGAGATCATGGCCTGAGCCAAAATCAAGAGCCAGATGCTTCGCCAACTGAGCCACCCAGGTGCCCCTAGAAAGGAGCTCCTTTTCTGGGGGTGCCTTGGCGTTCACGGGTGGCTGAGTAGGTTTTGCACTGTGTACACTGCCTGTTACCTAGAGGCCTAGGCCCGGCTCTGTGAGTGAGTACTCTCCCCACTGACGGCGTTTTACGTCCAAAGATCCTCCCGTGGAACGTCTCAGCCGAGGGCTTGGCCCATGTGTTTGTGTCTTGATGAAGTAGTGGGTCCTCTGTCCAGCCTGGGCCTCCCTACTCTTGGGCTCCCTTTGGTCCTGTTGTCCCCGTCCCCTGGGGGCCAGACCTTGCGGGGTCAAGCACAGGTGGTGCAGGTGACCCATCAGCCAGCGGGGATGCCTGTAACTCGAGTCTCTGCTCCTGTGGCCGGCAGACTGGGGGCCGTGACTTTGTTTCAAGCCACCCAACTGGAATTCTGACAGGCTGTGGCTGTTGGCCTCTTAAACGTTCCGAGCGGTGCAGTGTCTGCACTGAGGCCGTTTTGCTCACGGACACCCCCACGAGGTGACCCCTCCCATGCCATCGTTTACCTCCTACCGTTCACTTGACCACCCGAGGGCCGACGGCAACTCACACACTTGTCCAGGCAGCAAGTAACATTTGTGGGTGGGAGTTGACTAGTTGCTACTATTTCCCTGCTTCTGTCTTAAGTCTTGAGAAGTTAAAAATCAGTTGCTGTCTGCTTTAAAATAACTCATGCGCTCACAAGATACTGAAACAGCAGAGACGCGCATCGTGCAGAGAGGAAAATTCCCCACGGTCCACCCCCTGGAAGTACTTTTAGGTCCTTCCGGCACTTTCCCCGCCGCGAAGGGCGACGCGGTCCATCCCCGCCGACGCCGTCTTTGGCTCCGGATGCTGACGCGCAGCCCCCTCATCTGTTTGCCTCGTTCTAGCGCCCACCACCTTCTTGCTGTTTAGCCAGAAATGTGCCATCAGCCGCATGATCCCCGATGACCAGCACAGCCCAGACCTCATCCTACCCCTGCACGGGCTGAGGAACGTCAAGGCCATCGACTACGACCCCCTGGACAAGTTCATCTACTGGGTGGACGGGCGCCAGAACATCAAGCGAGCCAAGGACGACGGGACCCAGGCAAGTGTAACCTGTTGGGGCATGTGGGGGTCACTTCCACAGTTCCACCCCCTCCCCTCCCCCGCTTTGCTTTGCCAACAGAGCACGGCTTGCGTCAACAACGGCTTGGGTTCTAATTATGTCATCGCAGGGTATAATCCTGAGCAGTGGGAAACCCTTAGATTATATGCAGAAATGGGATTTTCTTTTTCTTCCCACAGTGGTTTCGCGCAAGCCTAGTTGGTATTGGTTATTCTGGATTTATTTTTGGTTCGTAGGAATCGTACGGTCTGTTTGCTTTAACGCAGCATCTACGTTCCTAAAACTCACTGCACGACGCAGAATCACACAGGCAGACCACAGGGCGATGGGGGAAGGGGGCGAGGCGCACTGCACTCTGAACTCTCGCCGGTGACACGTGAAGAAAAGATAGGGACGTCGTAAATACAGGTGCACCTTTCTGCATACGTTCAGTGGTTCAAGACGGAACTCCTGAGTGACTGTGGTGCTTTACCTTGAAGAGACCTGAAGTTGCTGAGGACGCGGGGGTGCAGGGCTGCAGCTCGTGGGTGTGCGTGAACCGACGGGACGGCGGGCGGGAAGTCACGAGCCCCGCGCTCACAGGCGTGACGCCGCCCACGGGAGATGGAGGGAGTTGGGGGGGGTGGTGTGTGTGTGCTCGTGTATCCCTGCCCTTCTCTGCGTTCCCTGAGAGTTTCTCACGGACGACCTGTGCGTTGGCAAGTGTGAAATCTCTGTCGCGCTCCAGCCGTCCCCGGCATATCACTCGCTGATCCCGACAGATTCGTCTTTTCAGAATGCTTATTCTAGCACAACGGACGGCTTCCGTGCTAGGTTTCTGTGGCCTGTCCCACGAAGGACGTTGTCACTGCAGCCTCGGGGCCCCCTCAGAGTCTCCACGTGGCAGGCGGTGGTGGCCGGCATTCCGTTCGTGTGGCATTCGCTCACGGACGCGCCTGGCTCACCGTGCCTGTTTTCAAGGACTCCTTTTACAGAAGCCACGGAACCAAATGTTGACCTGCTCCGTGGCCACGGTCGGGGTAGGCACGTAGGTTATCACGGTGAAATCTCGGCCCTGTCACAACAGCGATGCAGAGAAATGCTGCCGGTGGAGATTTTGGGGTGACTTTGGTGTCAGTAAAGTTCACTTGGCCATTTTCTACCCCGAACTGGGTGCTAGGGCTGTGTGTACGGGCTCAGCATCGCTTCTGGCAAAGTACTGCATCCAACGACGATGTGAAGTTAACAGGCTGTCCTCTGAGGTCTGTGTCCTTGGTTGGTGATAAAAGCCCCAGCCTAGGGGCGCCTGGGTGGCTCCGTCGGTTGAGCGTCCGACTTCGGCTCAGGTCATGATCTCACAGCTCGTGAGTTGGAGCCCCGTTTCTGACTCTGTGCTGACAGCTCAGAGCCTGGAGCTCTGTGTCTCCCTCTCTCTCTGCCCCTCCCCTGCTCGTGCTCCGTCTCTCTAAGAATAAATGAAACATTAAAAAAAAATAAAAAGCCCCAGCCGAGGGGCACCTGGGTGCCTCAGTCGGTTGAGCATCTGACTCTTTCGATAGCAGCTCAGATCATGAGCTGAGGGTCATGGGATCAAGCCCCGAATCGTGCTCTACACTGACAGCATGGAGCTTGCTTGGGATTCTCTCTCTCCCTCTCTGTCCCTCCCCCACCTCTCAAAATAAACTAAGTAAACTTAAAAAAAAAAAAAAAAAGCTCCAGCAGAGCCTTGGCAGCTGTGTATCATCTCTGCGGGAGCAGAGCTGGTGAAATGGTGGGCATATATTCCTTTCTTCCCTCCACCATGCAGGTGACAGTCCCTTTGAGTCCTTTGGAGAATGGGAGGTGTTAATTGATGATGGGTGGCTTTCCTGCTGAGAAAGGTACCAGGCGCAAATTGCCTGAAAGTCTCATCAAGAGGGTTCGTTCATGGTGTCCTGCAAATGCGAGGGAAGACTTTGAAGGAAAAGTCCTTTTAAGAAACACCTTCTGGGTTCCTGCTTCATTTGGAAAACATCTGTTTCCCTCCCTGTGCGTCTTGCAAAACTCTACCCTCTAGTGGCTTTGATCCTTTATGAGGGGCGTCCCTGAGCCCCAAAGACGACGTTTTAAGTTGTTATCTACTTTGGCTAAGTTGTTTTCCTAGTAAACTTTTTCAGGGCAGTAAATATACACAAAAGTTATCATCTTAATTATTTCCAAGGACACAGCTCAGCAGCACGAAGCGCACACATTGTCCTGTGGCCATCACCCCCGACCATCTCTAGAACTCGGTCATCTCCCCAAACTGGAAGTCTGTCCCCATGAAACACTGACTCCCCCTCCCCCTCCCCCACCCTAAGGCAACCTCCCTTCTCCTTTCCGTCTCTACGAATCTGACTATATTCTAAGTACTTCCTATAAGTGGAATCATGCAGTGTTTATTTTTTTGTGTGTGTGACTGGCTTCTTTCGCTTAGCATAATGTCCTCAGGGTTCCTCCGTATCAGAGCAGGTGTTAGAATTTTCTTCCTCTTAAGGCTGAAAACGCTCCGTTGTGTGGGTGGACCACGGTTTGCTTCTCTGTCCTTCCGCTGATGGACGCTGGGTCTTTGGGCTGTTGTGACAGCACCCCTGTGGATGCCCCCACGTGGCTAGGGGGTGCGGGCCTGGGTGGGGGTGCATGATGACAGGTGCTACTCTGTCCTGGGGAGGAGGTGGGGTGTTGCCTGTGGCCTCGAATAGGATTCTATTAAGAAATCTTGCATTCGTGGAGTTCCGGTTTTATAACTGGACAGTCATCCATCTGCCTGAGGACAGGTGTGGGCAGCGTGTCACCTCACGCCCCGTGCATTTCTCAGCTGCCTGTTCTGATGGCTGGCGTCCCAAAGTCAGGGTTGATGCCCGGGACACGGCCAGGGCCGGGCTGCAGTCTGGCTTCAGTCCCAGCCCATCAGTTGCCGTGGGCTGTGGTCTCAGGCCAGAGTCTGTGCTTCGGGGGAAAGGGATGTGCCCAGTTGGAGCAGACGCTCGGCTCCCCGAGCGCCCAGCTCTTGGGGAGGTGGGTGTTATCACCTGCAGAGGCACATGACCCTTAAAGAAGGGCTCTGTGTTCAGATGTGAGTCACACACTGCTAGCCGCCCAGTGGGACTGTGTGTGTGTGTGTGTGTGTGTGTGTGTGTCGGGGAGGGGGGGAGGTGTACCCTTCCAGCTGGGTTCAAGAGGCTGGGCCTGGTGAAGGGGCTTCTTTTTGGCTGCAAGCCCCTTCTTGCCACCAGCGGACTTCGTTTCAGTGACTGCCAAAGAGATAAAGGAAGTTTGCAACGAGCTCTTGTGACAGCATCATCTTAAGGATGCCCTCAGAGGAAGGGACTTTTCATCCAAACCATTGGTAGCAGTCCGGGGAAGCCCGCCTTGCACCAGCTCAGATCACCTGAGAACCTGAACACGGTCTTTCGGGGTAACCCAAGGGGCCCAGATCCACCAGGGAGTGAGGCTTCTGGTCTGTAAGGCAGATGAGGGTGACCTCGGGCTCTCCCTTCCTCCGCGGCATTTCATGGAACCCCCTGAGATACAGCAGGTGGCACGGAGCCAGGCAGAGTTCTCCGGCAGGGCAGAGACCCGGAGAGTGTAGACCGAACCACTGCCGGGAGGGGCGGCTGGCCCCTTGCTCGGGACAGGCACTGCGTGTCATCACGCACCCCCACCCGGGCCCGCACCCCCGGCCTCTCCTTCAGGGAAGGGGCCGTGAGAGGTGGAACTGTGTTCTATACACCTGTGGTCCTGTCACCCTGAGTTGAACAAATAACAAGACTTGAAGGTCTTACTCCCAAAGCACGAGCCCAGGACGACGAGCGAGAAAAGAGAAGATGTCTCTCGAGAAGGAGGCTGTGACCCTGGGCTCACTGTCGAGCCACCAGGCGGCCCTTCCGGGGCAGGAACGGGACCCGGAGGGCGTGGCAGCCGACAGTCCGCCGGGAGTTTGCTGAGGGGTGGGCTGGAGATCCGAGCCGAGGGGCGAGGGCCCTTGTAGGACCTCTCCGTGATCAGGTTCCCTCTCAAGCAGGCGCGTGGGGGAGTGCTGATCCGACAGGAAAGGTCGAGACGCAGGGTCGGAGATCGACTTTCAGTCTGAACTCGGGCACCAAGGCCTCTGCCCTCCCGCGACGCCCGTAGCCAACGCCCATCTCTTCCTGTGTTACATGCAGCCCTTCGTTTTGACCTCTCCAAGCCAGAGCCAAAACCCGGACAGGCAGCCCCATGACCTCAGCATCGACATCTACAGCCGGACGCTGTTCTGGACGTGTGAGGCCACCAACACCATCAACGTCCACCGGCTGAATGGAGACGCCATGGGTGTGGTGCTCCGTGGGGACCGCGACAAGCCACGGGCCATCGTCGTCAACGCCGAGCGAGGGTGCGAGGCGGTGGGGTGGGCGGGCACCGCGGTGTGGGGTGCTGCACCCCGGGGCAGAGAGACCCGGGAAGGATAGAAGTTTTAATCCATAGGTTTTGCACCATCCCCATCAAATTTGAACCCTGAGCAAAAATCCCTTCCATAGCATCCCAGCTGGGGGCTGGCTATTTGAATACGTCTCACCACCGGGAGCTCACTACCCTCCTGGGCACAGCCTCGACTCCCGGGAGCTTCTTCCTTCCACGAGGAGGTAGACAGACGTGGAGGGTCCCAAAGGGAATAATAACCAGGGCGAGGGGGAGCCTTAAAGCCACGTGCCGTAAAGCTCAGAAACAAGGCTGAGCGCAGGAAGGTTCGTGCACGGCCGCCGCGCCAGGCGGGAGTCAGATTTTTGGGGGCTCCGCTTGGTGGAGCTCGTGCCGGGCGACGGCCAGCGCGACCCCGCGTCCTGGGCCAGGCAGACCCAAGTTGGAATCCTGACCCCGTCGCTTACTGCCCCCGTGACCCCAGGCAGGTGAAGTGACCTCGGGGGTGCGGTGTCTTCTTCCGAGAAGGACGATGGTGAGGTCAGCCCCCGCGGCACACGAGTGCTCAGGGAGCACTAGCCTAGTGGCTCTTCCGCAAGCTGATGAGTCTCCCTCGAGGCTGGCCTCCACGGAGGCAGGGGCTCCTTTGCTGCAGCCGCTGGGGTGGGCGCTGGTCCCCAAGGCTGCCGCCACAATTGACCACAAGCCGGGGAAGGTGAAAAGAGCAGATGTGTGTGCTTCCACGGTTCCAGAGGCCAGAAATCTAACATCAAGCGGTGGCAGTGCTGTGCCCCCTTCAGAGGCTCTGCGGGGATCCTTTCTTGTCTCTCTTCCAGCTTCTGGGGGCTCCAGGTGTTCTTTGACCAGATGGCCTCACCGTAACTGCGTTACAAAGATTCAGCTTCCAATTATGGGTCCCCTTCTGAGGTTCTGGGTGGATGGGAATTCTTGGGGGGACATTGAACCCCATAGGGCCTGGGGGGGCAAGCCCTGAGAGGCCGGGGCCTTGTGCCTGGTGACTTTCCAAAGCCCGGCTAGATGGACGCGGGGTCAGGGGCTGGTCTATCTGGCGCCTGGCGAGCTCGTTCCCGGTGAGGGATGGGGGGGACTCAACACCCTTCACCTGCTCCCCTCCCCCAGGTACCTGTACTTCACCAACATGCAGGACCGAGCCGCCAAGATTGAGCGAGCGGCCTTGGACGGCACCGAGCGTGAGGTCCTCTTCACCACGGGCCTCATCCGCCCCGTGGCCCTCGTGGTGGACAACAGGCTGGGCAAGCTCTTCTGGGTGGACGCGGACCTGAAGCGTATCGAGAGCTGCGACCTGTCAGGTAGGTGCCCTGGGGCCTCCCCAGGGATTGGGTCCCTCGGCAACCCACACGTCTGACCTTCCCGGGGACACCCGGCCTTCCTTGTCATCGGGAACAGTAGGGGCAGCCTCCATGTTCATCAGGTAGGCGTCATGCTGGGGCTTTATGTCTACCGCGTACTATTATCATCTGAGAGTTCCAGGACGTGGGTCCTGAATGATCCCCGTGTGGCGGGGCAGAAGAGGCGTCTCAAGAGAGGGTGGGTGACCTGCCAGGGTCCCACACTGTGGGCCTGGACAGGAGTCTGACCCCTCTGCCTCCAGCACCCACCCTTGTGGCTGCTCTGCCCTGGGCCGCCTTAGACCCGGGTGCCTCTGGGCTGGAGACCTGCTTAGAGGGGCTTTTCTTCCATACTCGGGGCGGGGGAGGGGAGGGGGCGGCACTGTGCTTGCAGGGAGGGGTCAGCCCAGGTGCCAGGTCGGCCAGCTTCCAGGGAATCCACTCCAGCTCCTGGCCCCGGCCAGAGCACAGAATCCCCCACCCCCCCCCACCCCCCCCCCCGGCTCCCTGCAGCCCTGTGTTCCGAGCTGAGCATGGGCTGAGCGCTCGGGGTCAGCGGCCACTCAGGGGGCACTTGTCCCACTTACAGGGGCCAATCGCCTGACCCTGGAGGATGCCAGCATCGTGCAGCCCGTGGGCCTGACCGTGCTGGGCCAGCACCTGTACTGGATTGACCGCCAGCAGCAGATGATCGAGCGTGTGGAGAAGACCACCGGAGACAAGCGGACTCGAGTCCAGGGCCGGGTGGCCCACCTGACCGGCATCCACGCCGTGGAGGATATCAGCCTGGAGGAGTTCTGTACGTGGAGGGCGGGCAGTGTCATGGGCAGGTCCCCGACCGACCGGAGCGGGGGCACCTCTGCAGAGCCCTGAACCGGCCCCTCGGAGAAAGTAGGAGGCTGGCCAGTGTGAGGGCTGCGGGCTGACTGGCTGTTGGCAGGGGCCACTCTCGGGTCCTCAGTATGCCTCTCCATCTCAGCAACAGATCCGAACCTGACTTCCTCGTCTGCTACCAGCCGGACAATCTGCTCGGCTTTTCCAGGGTCCCGTGAGAGTCACCCACTTTCAAATTAGCGTCCCCTTTCATTAACTCCAGCAGAACCCCATCCGCGGTGTTGGGGATTAGGCTGGGAGATTGGAGGCATTTTAGGATTCTTCCTCTGACAGTCTGGGCTGTGCCCAAGGGCTGGAAGATCAGGACCCCTACACTTGGGACCTCTGGTTTCTCCACCCGCTCTGTGTATGACTATAGGTGGACACAGGAAATTGTGTCTGTCTGTTTGTCTTTCTCACTCTGCTTTCACTAAATACACCCCAGCTGCCAGCTGCTTGCGTGGACAGAGCAGTGAGCAGGGCCATCGCTGTCCCTGTCCTGCGATGCCCCTGGTCTGGCCATCTTCGAGCTCCCTGTTTTCAAGGCCCGGGATGGGGGCGCCGCCCCACCTGCCGCCTCACCTGGGCCCCGCACGCTCCCGCTGGCCACGTGTCCCGTCCCTGGAGTCCTTGTCTCTGCTCGCCTTCCTTTGCTCTGAGTAACTCCTGCTACTTCCTCTGCCCCCACCCAGGGTCAGGTGTGGCACTTTGCGTGGATAAGCTTCTCTCGGCCTCCCTGCTCTGCAAAGCTGCTCTGACCGTTTAGCCCCCAGGCCCTGTGCTCAGTGCATCACTATGTTGCCTGTGTTGTTTTGCCCTAATTCTGCATTACATCTGAGGAGGGTGGGGCTTAGAAAGGGTATTAACTTCCCCGTCAACGGGCTGATCAACACAGCAGGGCTTGGATCTGAGGGCAGAGCCCCTGTTTCTTCACTGGCTTTTCTGAAGCTTACCCCCGGTGGGTTGGGCAGATCGAGTTCATCAGAGTTATGTGTGGAGTCCAAACACGTGGCTCTGAGTGAGGTCGTGAGGCTCCCCGCTCTGAGCTTGGGGGCGTGACCTCCAATGGAGCGAATTGGTCACTTCTGTGTTGACTGCCGGGTGGCTGGTTTCTGTCCTTGTGGGTTCTTGGCCAGGTCCTGCCTAAGTGAAGTCACTGGGCCAACAGCTTCCGGATAGCTGAGGCACCCAATGGATAGGGGTGAGAATGCCTGAGTTTCCCTGGCCCCTTACACCATTCTCAGGGAAGCCACTGATTACTGGGTGTCACAGCCTTCAGAACCATTCAGCATGGTGAACATTGAGCCCACGAATGCCCAGACCTGCCGGTGTTGGCCGAAAGCCAGGCAGGCCGCCCAGCAGGTCCTTGGACCTGAGGGGCTGGGAGAGCCAGGAAATGCTTAACAAACAGGGATGAAGCTGGAAACTGGGATGTCCCCATGAGTGCCAACGTGTGATGTGTAGGGAGAGGCTCCTTGTTTTGGGTGAGGGTGGGAGATCCTTGAGTGAGCACTCCCATATTTACCTGGGACGTGGAGCACCACCCAACCTGCTTACCCACGAAATTCTACAGCTAAACTCTAAACCAGGCGTGGCGCCCCACAGCCCCTGGGCCCCATCTGGACGTCACCTGATCTTATAATAAAGTTTTATTGGCACACAGCCACGCCCATTGGTTTGTGCATCACCCATGGCCACCGTTGTGTTACAGCTGGCAGACTTGTGACAGATGGTCTGGCCCATCGAGCCCAAACCCTTTACTTTCTTGTTTAGAGAAAGTTTGCTGACCCCTGCTCTAAACCGTGACTTCTGTCACTTTAAACTCTTAACCCCCGAGGTTGAGGCAGGACACTGATTTTTCCGTGGGGGGTAGTGCTTTTTCTCATTTCCTCTCACCCGGGGGAGGGCAGCCACCCTCCTCCGCGTCTTCCTGTTGTTCAGGTGTTGGTTAATTCGGTTAATTGAATCGAAAACCGCAAGTTCCCTGGGGATGTGCCGTCCTGCTATTTATCCCCATGTGTATTCGCTTCCTGTGATGGCCATGACAAGTCTTCACAAACTGGGTGACTTAACGCAACAGAAGTGTGTTCTCCTACAGCCTGGAGGCCAGACGTCCGAGGTCAAGGTGTCAGCAGGCCTGTGGCCCGCTCTGGGGGCTGTGGGCTGGGGCAGCTCTGTGTGTCCTTCACGTTGTGGTGATTGCAGGTGCTCCTTGGGCCCACATGGCTCCAGTGGGGCGAGAGAGAGAGAGAGACAGTCCCTGCACAGACTTCTCCCCTGTGTCTGTGTCTTCACCTCTTCTGGGGCTCTTATAAGGACATCTGTTGTTGCATTTAGGGCCCACCCCAAAAATCTAGGATGATCTCATCTCCACAGCCTTAATTTGATTACATTTGTGAAGACCCCTTTTCCAAATAAAGTCACATTCACAGGTTCCAGGCATCAGGACGTGGACATATGTTTGTGGGGGGTGGTGCACTACACCATGAGAGACAGGCAGTGTAGAGTGATGGTTGTGGGAGCAGTGGGAGCTAGTGTAGACGGGCTAGGGTGTGATGTTGGGCCAGTTCTGTGAGTGCTTTCAGCCTCTCGCTTTCCTGTCTGTAAAATGCACGTTAATGGAAGTAGACTCTGTCAGCTGCCCCGGGAATTAAGTGGGATTAACTGCAGGGGCCTGGCCTATAGGAGTGACCATTCTTGTGAGTTCTTGCCTGGCCCTAGTTTCCAGCACCCTTGGGGCTACAGTCCTGAGGTGAGAGGCCGAGCCTGACCCCCTCTCTCTTTTTGTCTCCACAGCGGCCCACCCGTGTGCCCGGGACAACGGTGGCTGCTCCCACATCTGCATTGCCAAGGGTGACGGGACACCACGGTGCTCATGCCCAGTCCACCTCGTGCTCCTGCAGAACCTGCTGACCTGTGGTGGTAGGTGTGACCTCCGCACTTTCTCTTGGGACACCGGACAGGGACTTGATTCCCTGCCTGCCAGGTCTCTGCCCAGCATCCTTTTAAAGTCACACTCAATGTGGCATCCATTCTCCAGGGCCAACTCTCCCTTCACCTGCCTTTCTGTTCCAGGGTATGCATTCGGGGCTATGAATTTCCCTCTAAGTACTGCTTTTGCTGCATCCTACAAATTTTGATAAATTATATCTTCTTCAATTTGTTCACATGTTTTAAAATTTCTCCTAAGACAATTTCTTTGTCCCCTGAGTTATTTAGAAGTGTGTTGTTTAATTTCAAAATATTTGGGGATTTCCCAGCTATTAGTCTGTCACTGATTTCTACTTAATTCCGCTGTGGTCAGAGAACATACTTTTTATGATTTCTATCCTTTTACTATTATGACCCAGCATGTGATCTTTCTTGGTGAGTGTTCCATGTCAGCTTGAGAAGAATGTGTCATCTGCTCCTATTGGGGGAAGTGTTCTGTAGACATCAGTTAGATCCAGTTGACGGATGGTGTTGTTCAAGCCGTCTGTATTCCCCCCGACTGCCTGTGAGCTGTCAGGCAGGGGTGCTGAAGTCTGCAACTCCAGTAGCAGGCTTGTCTGTTTCCTTTTTGTAGTTTTGTCTTTTCTTTCTCCTTCCATGCTTGATTCTCTTCTTTCCCTAAAGCTGAGTGGGGAGTGGTCAAGAATATAAGCTTTAAGGTCAGACAGACCTGGTTCAGATCCCAGCCCTACCACCTCCCAGCAATCCCGAGCTGGTCACTTGCCCTCTCTGAGCCTCCACTTTCTCTTCTGCAAAATAGAGCAGTCGAGAGTGCCTACCTTGGAGTTGTTGTGACATTAAGTAACAAGCACTTTGCATGGTCCCCAACGTGGCACACGGGAATGCCAGCTGCTATTACTTGTGGGACACTGGGCAGTAGTAACAAAAAGGGACAACCGTTATTGTCACTTGTGATGAAGCCCAAATCCTGGGGCTTCCTCTCTGCTGCCCTCAGTGTCCCCCAGGTCACATTGGATCTTCTTATCTCCCCTTCTCTTCTGTGAGCTCCTGGGGGCTGGTCTTTATCCTGCCCCTTTTCTGCTTATCCTCACCCCTTACAGCACCCACACTGTGTCTTACACAGAAGACAGTCAGCACATGCCCACCAGTACAACACAGATGCCTGTCCTCAGCTGGCCTTGCCCCTGGAGAGACTGTCCATTGCCAAGGAGCTCAAGGGGTAGGGCCACAGGAGCTTTCGCTGGTCCTTTCTCACACTGTGAACCCCAGAGAGCTTTGCTGAGAGCAGAAGGGACATTTGGCTGTCCCTGCTGGGGGCCGCTTTGACCCTCCTGAGCGTCTTCATGGCTTTTCTCCCAGGTTCCAGCCCCAGGGCTCAAGTGGCTTTGTGGCCTGAGTGGCTCTGCCACTCCCACAGATGTCCAGGCTGCCCTGGAAAAGAGGGGGCTGCACAGAGTGCTCTGCTCTCCCTTGGACCACAGCCCTGGGGCTCCTGAATGATGTGCCCCTCTGCCCCTCCCCTGCCGTTGGCCCTTCAGACTTGATGCCTGGCTACTTCTCTGGGGACAGCACAGAAGGATAAGAGCTCCGAGGGGCTCTCAGGGGTGACGTGGACCCTCGTGCCTCGTGAAGTGGCAGGAGCCAGACAGCATTCTCAGCACGCCATCATGAAAGCTGTTTGAGCCCTTCCCGAGTCGGCACGGCCACACACATCTACACTCACCTTGCTGTCCCGTGAGGGGCGTGGGTCTAGCGTTGCTGCTTCTGTTTCAGAGACGAGGAAATGGAGATCGGGGAGCTGGGGGGGGTTGTCTGGTTGTACGGTTGCCGAGGGGGGCTAGGTTCAACCCCAGACCTGTCCATCTCCCTTCTGTCCCACCCTGCGCCCCAACCATGTCCTGGCCTGCACTTGGCCTGTGCTGAGGAAGTTGGATCTGAGGAGTGGAACGACTCACCGTGGTCAGCTGGTAGGAGGTGGCCCCAGGTCTCCTCTCCACCCACCCCGCTCCCCATCTTCAGGTGACTCCCTCCGTTGGGAGCCTTCCTACTCCTCCTTGCACCCCCTCACCGTGGTATTCTTGCCTCCCTGCCTCTCCTTAGCCCGCTCCTCAGCAAGGTACCCTGCAGGTCCTCCACCGGCCCCCGCTGTGTCCGTGGGTCCCATGAAGTCCCAGTCCCACTGCAGCAGCTGCCCCAGACCTGTAACAGGTGCTGGTCCTGAGCACCTGCTCTCTGACCCTTCATCTCCTAAGGGGTGTGCATGTGTACGTGCGTGTGCGTGTGTGCGCACAATGGACACTCAGGTGTGGCCAGGCGGACGTGCACACCGTGCAGCAGACTGGCAGCCCAGCCTGGGACCCCAGGCGGGTAAAGGCAGGGCTCCAGTTGGGGGTACCGTGGGCATCCTCAGAGACCTGGCCCAGTGCCCTGAATTGCATGTGAGGGGATGGAGACTCACACGAAGGGGTTGTGCCCTGGCTTCTCAGCGGTCGGGGTCGAGTTTCCAGCCCAGAGCGTTTTCTGCTCAATTTGGTGTAGTACCTGCTGCTTCAAGCCCAGGTTCCCGAACACCCCCCATCCCCTCTACGGTAAAAAAAAAAAAAAAAAAAAAAGGCAACAAAGAAGATTCACAGCGGCAGGTCACATTGCGGTGGAGACCGCGCGGGTGCCGCACCGTGAGTGAACCGCGGCGCATGGCCCGGCGGGGCGGGGCGTGATGGTGTTCCTGTTCTCTGCAGAGCCTCCCACGTGCTCGCCAGACCAGTTCGCGTGTGCCACTGGGGAGATCGACTGCATACCTGGGGCCTGGCGCTGCGACGGCTTCCCCGAGTGTGACGACCAGAGCGACGAGGAGGCCTGCCCGGTGTGCTCGGCGGCCCAGTTTCCCTGCGCGCGGGGCCAGTGCGTCGACCTGCGCCTGCGCTGCGACGGCGAGGCCGACTGCCAGGACCGCTCGGATGAGGCGGACTGCGACGGTGAGAGCGGCCCCGCCCTCGCCCGCTGGCCCCGCCCCCGGCAGCCCTGGGATGGGCACGCCCACTGGCTCGCCCCTGCCTGCTGGCCCCGCCCCCGCCTTTGCCCGACCCTGGCTTGGACCACGACCCTCGCAGGCCCTGCCCCACCCCCGCGCTCCCCGGCCTCATCCTGGCTGCCCCCTTCCTGAGATTCTCCCACCCCCTGCAAGCCACTTGCCCTGTCGTCCTCCCGGAGCGTGAACCCAGGCTGGCCACGCAAGAGTAGGGTAGAACGTTTGTCCCGAGCGAAATCGCTAAATCCTCAGGTTGGGAGAGGAAAATGTTATTCGTAGGCCTACGGAGGAAAACTTTGCCACCCACCCCGTCCTGCCAAGTAGTTTGGCTCGAAGGCAGGCTGGGAGAGTCTGCTTGCCTTCCGCCCCTGGCTCAAGAGTTTCACAAAAACCCCAGGCAAATCCAGTAGTCAGCTGGATAAATCCCCGTCCCCAAAGGCAGCGCTGCCCTCCACAGAGCAGTCTGTGGGATAATGCTTGTTCCTGGGTGGTTTCTAGCAACCCGGTGAGCCAAACGTGACGAAAAGATGTGCTTCAGTCATCTCGGTCCACTCTGACCAGCAGGATCTTCCTTTAGACCTTAGCAGTGAGGTCTTAACCTCTGTTTAACCTTAACCTCTGTTTCTGGGCGTTCTCTGAATTTCCCTTTTATAAACGACATGCTCAGTGGTTTCGTGCCACAGAGCGTCAGCACGACGGCCCCACGGCTGCCGCTGAGCTGTTGATGGGCTGCTCTGCCTCCCCCGTAGCCACCGGCTGCTGTTGTGAGATAACCCACAACTGGTGGATCACCGTCTACTGTCCCCGTTCGTGATGAGCAGCCGTTTATGGAAGATGAAGGCCCGGGGCTGGGGGCTCATCTCCTCAGCTGGTCCTGTACAGCCGCAGATGTTAAGTCTTTGCAGTTTATGGGCCCTCCGAGAATTTGATGGAGGTGGGAGGCCAGGGGTTGGCAAACCGCGGCCTGAGAGTCAGATCCAGACCGCCACCAGGTTTCGTAAAGTTGTGTGAGAACACAGCCAGGCTCCTTGTTTACTTGCACTAAAACGATAGAGACCCGTGGCCCTCAAGGCCTGAATACCTGCTGCCTGGCCCTTGGCAGAGACGTTTGCTGAGCCCAGCCATACGGCCTTGCCCTAGCACGCGTGTTTAGGTGGCCGTCTCAGAGGATGGCAGGAGCCCTGGCTGGGAACCGTGCCCCCCGCCTCTCCCCCTGTAATGTTTCTCTGGGAGCAACGTGCAGCACCCACAGCACGCCCTAGTTCGGGCTCTGGGCTGCACCTTCTCTTTCAGAAGCTTCCTCTCCTTTGTTACCAACAAATTGTCCCACCCGCTGCGAGGACAGGGTCCTCTCACCTCCGGCTCCCAGGGAGGGGCGCTTGGGGTGGGGCAGGGTGGCTGGAGAGCTTGGATTGCAAGCACTGGGGGTGGGCGATGGCTGAGTCCCCTGGGCAGTGCCCTTCTCTGCAACGGTAGCTCCTTCTGGGTTGGCATTCTGGAACACGAGGGAAACAGGCCATACCCAGCCTTCCTCCTCTTAGTCTAAAAGGCTGTGAGCTGCCTTTTCCTTTCTGGTTGAGCCCTGCTCCCCCCTCCTAATCCTCCACCCTGGGAGCTCTGCTGAGATATCACCTGCCCCTGCTCCCACCTATTCTAGGTCATTCCTCTAGTTGGCTGTCACCTCCCCATAACTCAGGAGAGCCTCGGGGCAGGGGCTGTGTTAGTCCTAGCTCTGCATGGGCCTGAGCCGTGGTAGGAGCCTGATAAGTACTTCCTGGGAGTCACTGAGGTCCCTTCCCTGCCAGCCGTGCCTAGACTTTGGAATAGGGGTCATCGAGGGGAGGGTGGAGACCGGATTTGCTGTGACCATTCCCTGAACCCATCCTAGAAAGAGTCCCATTTGTCCGTTCTGCGTCTGGAACCCAGACCTTTCTGTTGGGTCTCGGGGGCGGGGCGGGAAGCGCTGGTTGGCGGCTGTCCACTTTGCCCTCCTGGCGGCGTCACGCCCTGCAGCCTCTCTGAGCGCAAGCCCTCCCCCTGCAGCCGTCTGCCTGCCCAACCAGTTCCGGTGCGCCAGTGGCCAGTGCGTCCTCATCAAGCAGCAATGTGATTCTTTCCCTGACTGCATCGACGGCTCGGATGAGCTCATGTGCGGTGAGCCAGCTTCCCATGGAGGGTTCACCCTGGGCTGGGGTTCTCCCCACGAGTGTGGGGTCTAGAGGGAGAAGATATGCTGGGGGCCTGGTACACGGACAGAGGAGGCTGGGAGGTTGGGAGCACTTGGCCTTGGGGGAGGCTGGCAGGGAAGCCTGCCTGGAGGTAGGGGCAGCTGTGGGGCTGAGCTGGGAGGGGGAGGGGGGCGCATGAGCCCATGGGGGTATTTCCGGCTGTGACGGAGGCAGGCCCCTGTGGTTGGGGCTGACTGTGTCTGAGAGGGCATGCTTCTGCCCGCCAGGACCTCACTCGGCAGCCTCTGTCAGGCATCCCCATCAGAGGATGGGGGTCGGGGTGGCCCTCTCCCTGCCAGCCTGCTCTCTGGCGAGGAGGCGCATGGTACTGCGTGCCCCGTGAGTGACGTGGCCTGTACAGTCAGGGGTACGGCGGCCATGGGATGTGAGGCCAGGGCAGTCAGGGAGGCTTCCTGGAGGCGGTGGCTCTTGAAGGGCTGTCTTTGATTCCGACGGGGAGGGAGCCGGAGTCTCAGACAGGAAGTGGGAATGTGTGCACACGTCTGAGGACGTGGGCTCTGCGTTCACTGTAGAGGTATCTGGGCTGAGAGCTGACTACGGGAGAGGGGTGTTGAGAGCAGGGAAGGAGGAGGGCTCCCTGAGCACGCTGTCCCTTCGTGTGAAGCGAGGTGAGGCACCTCAGTTAGCGTCTCAAGAAAGTGAGTGACCTGGGGCCGGAGGGCGGCCGTGGGTGCCACCGGGGGTCACGCCCCCACCCCTTTGCTGGCAGGCGCCAGTCTGACCGTGTCTCTCTTCAGCCTCTGGCATGATGGCGCCTCCGGTGTCAGGGGCGACATTTATCCAGAGTCTGGTCCGGTCGCCCAAGCCGGTGGTTTTCCTCCTCTGCTTTGAGTTCTGGCTGGCAAGAGGGGACGCGGTGGACGGAATCCTTGGGCCTGATGGGAAAGTGAACGTTCTTTTTGCCGAAGTTGACTTTAGAGTCTCCGTGCTCCCTCCCCAGGGCGGGGGGGGGGGGGCAGCCTGAGGAGCACCCCCCCGCCCCCGGCCTTCGTTGCCCCGTCAGGATGCCCAGAAAGACCCTTGGGCCCCTGAGCCTGGGCTTGGCCCCTGCCCCTCACACTGCCCTCACTTGGGACCTCTGTGTCAGCAGGCGCGTGGGGCTCAGCGAGCCCTGCTGGTGAAGGCCTCCGGCCCCCGGGGTCTCCATCAGCCCAGCTCTGCCCCTGCGCGTGGGCCAAGTCCCCCGCTGGCGCGGCTCGGAGCCCCCGGGCCCTGCCTGCCTGCCCCCACCCCCGTGGCCCCTGTCAGCTCCTGGTGACCGGCTCCAGCGGCCTTCTGGCCCACCTGACTTGGGGGCGTCACCGGGCCTCCAGAGAGCCCTTGGACCCTGGGGGATGAACCTGAGACGGCTCTTGAGGGCTTGTCGGGCAGCGTGGAGAGCTCTGCCAGGGGTGGGGCGGAGGGGGGAGGGTGATCCGGGCAGGCCGGGGTGGGGGGGGCGGCGTGGCGCCCCAGCACCCAGCTTCTCCCTTCCTCCCGCCCTCCCCCAGCGGGTGCTGTGCCTGGACCCCAGCGGCCCCTCCAGGGCACACGGCATCCACCCCCCGCGGGAGGGCCTGTCCTCGGTTAACGTCGACTGTCTCTTCCCGCCCGTCCTCTGGCAGAGATCACCAAGCCGCCCTCCGACGACACCCCGGCCCACGGCAGTGCCATCGGGCCGGTCGTGGGCATCATCCTCTCGCTCTTTGTCATGGGCGGGGTCTACTTCGTCTGCCAGCGCGTGGTGTGTCAGCGCTACACGGGGGCCAACGGGCCCTTCCCGCACGAGTACGTCAGCGGGACCCCCCACGTACCCCTGCATTTCATAGCCCCCGGCGGCTCACAGCACGGCCCCTTCACAGGTGAGGAGCCGACGTGCGCAAGGGCCCTGGGCACGGCTGGGGTGAGCGGGGAAGACGTACCCTGGCGGTGGGCAGAGGGGCCTGAACCTGGGCCTGGGGGCCGCGGGAGCCGAGGAGGGTGTGCTTTGGGGGGTGGGGGGGCGGCCTGGCCCCTGAGCCACCTCGTCCCTCCCCCCGCGGCAGGCATCTCCTGCGGCAAGTCCGTGATGAGCTCCGTGAGCCTGATGGGCGGCCGGGGTGGGGTGCCCCTCTACGACCGGAACCACGTCACCGGGGCCTCGTCCAGCAGCTCATCCAGCACCAAGGCCACGCTGTACCCGCCGGTGAGTGGGCGCGGGAGGAGGCCTGGCCATCCGGGGGGTCCCCACCATCAGTGGCCACCCAGGGGGACCCCTTCCTGTGACCTCGGCATTTCTGGAGTTATCAGCTGTCCCGCCGTCACAGAGAATGGTGACAGCGTTCACTTTCCCCTCTCTGCACGTCTTGTCGTTTTTCCCTTGTGACTTTTTTTTTTTTTTTTTTCCTGTTTAGAAAGGGTGCTCCTTGTTCATGGTGGCTAATCTGGAAACCCCATAACAATATCAAGGGCGGAGTCTCCCCCATAACCCCACCTCCCGGGTTGCCGCCGGGCATTTCAGTGTCCCAGAGATTGTCTTTGACCCTCGCAGGCCCACCCTGTCCGTGACTGTGTCTCTTGTAGGGCCTGTCTGGACGGGGTGCTCCCAGTGTGCCTGTGTGGCTTTCTCCTTGCTGTCCCTGCCAAGAGCACCCGATGTTCCCTCCCAGGCCCTTGCTGGGTCCCAGAAAACAGCTGGGTTGTTTTCCAAAGGGCTGGCACTCACAGGTGACTTTTGTGGCTGAGCTTCCAGAGCTGGAGGGTGAGGGCCTAGTCCGAGGCAAGCCACACGCTAGAGAGAAGTGGTCACACAGAGGGTGACACACAGAAGCCCCCAGCGCCCGAGCCCCCTACAGGTTCCTGCCAGGGGACCTCTCCCGAGGCTGGGGAGGACGTTCCCAAGGGCACAGCCCCAGGGAACGGGGCGAGCTTGATGCGTGAGTGTGAATCTGTATACAAGCATCGGGGCTGACGTTACGTGGTTCTGTGCTTTTTGATCCTTAAAAACCCAACTTCCTGCAACAGATGCTCCTCTAAGGTGACCTCTGCCTCTTGCGCTCTCTCTGGGGGTCTCCAGGAAGCCCCACCCGCCAGGGCTGGGCGTTGCTGCCCTTCTTGTGTCTCTCATGTCCGGGCGGTCCCCTCCTTAGCACATCTGACACTGGCAGGCGTCTGGGAGGAAGGGGGCAGCAAGGGTCGCTGTCGCGGCCTCACCTGCTGGGAACCGCGTCTCCAGGAGGCTGCAGGCCGGGTCTGCGTCTAGGGGCAACAGAATCCAAGAGCCGAGAGCCTGGAGTTTAGAATACTCCCCACCGTCCGTCTGGTCCTCTCTGCCGCTACTGTCCCCCTGACATTCACGTGTGCCACATGACCAGCTGGAAATACCGGCGATCGTGAAAGGCCGAGCTCACTCCAGGACAGCCCCCTGGTTCCCCCATGCAGATACCGGGAGGCTCAGTCCCCTGGCTCTCGGTCCTCTGGCTCTGCTGGGAGCTGAGGGGAGGGGGTCTTATTAGCAAGAGATGACACTATTACCAACCAGCTATTTTTTTTCTTTTAAGTTTATTTAGGGAGAGAGAGAAAGAGAGCATGAGCAGGGGAGAGGCAGAGAGAGAGGGGAGAAAGAATCCCAAGCAGGCTCCTCACTGAGGCAGGGCTCGATCCCATGAACCCTGACATCATGACCCGAGCTGAAATCAAGTGTCAGATGCTTAGCAGATTGAGCCACCCAGGTGCCCCCAGCCAGCTATTTTTTTAAATTAATTAACTTATTTATTTTGAGAGAGGGGGAGAGAGAGAACGAGCAGGGGAGAAGCAGAGAGAGAAGGGGACAGAGGACCCAAAGTGGGCTCTGTGCTGAGAGCAGACAGCCCAGTGTGGAGCTTGAACTCACGAACCGTGAGCTCATGACCTGAGCCAAAG
The DNA here is from genome assembly GCF_027475565.1 of Acinonyx jubatus. Taxonomy (NCBI): domain Eukaryota; kingdom Metazoa; phylum Chordata; class Mammalia; order Carnivora; family Felidae; genus Acinonyx; species Acinonyx jubatus. The sequence continues at coordinate 4,693,599 of NC_069390.1, read as the reverse complement.
TCAGAGGCTCAATCGACTGAGCCACCCAGGCGCCCCCAGCTATCGTTTTTTTTTTTTTTTAATTTTTTTTATTTTTAAATTTTTTTTTTAATGTTTATTTATTTTTGAGACAGAGAGAGACAGAGCATGAACGGGGGAGGGTCAGAGAGAGAGGGAGACACAGAATCTGAAACAGGCTCCAGGCTCTGAGCTGTCAGCACAGAGCCCGACGCGGGGCTCGAACTCACAGACCGTGAGATCATGACCTGAGCCGAAGTCGGACGCTTAACCGACCGAGCCACCCAGGCGCCCCCCAGCTATCGTTTTAAAAACTTTGTTGAGATGTAACTTACATACCACACCAATCACCCGCTTACAGGGTAGAATTCGGCGGTGGTTAGCAAATTCACGGACACGTGCGAGCATCACCACCGTGGATTTTAGAACGTTTCATCACGCCAAACACAGACCCTGCACGAAGCCAGCTATTTGTAAAATAACTACAAGGGACACCTGGGTGGCTCAGTCGGTTGAGTGTCCAACTTCGGCTCAGGTCATGATTTTGCAGTTCGTGAGTTCAAGCCCCACGTCCCACTCACTGCTGTCAGCACAGAGCCCTCTCTGGATCCCCTGTCCCCGCCACCCCCTCCCCCGCTTGCCTCCTCTCTCAAAAAAACAAAACAATAAATTAACTATATTGTTTCACATCAGTAATGTATGCTCATGGTACAAAATTCAAAAGGTACCATAGAACGGACAGTGAAAAGACGGTCACCCCCTCACGCTGAGTGTGAACCCCTGCCCCCCAGAGGCACATCCGTGGTGAGTTTCTTATGTGTCCTCGGGGTAATCTGTACACAGGCAAGTATCCAAGAGTATGGGCTTTATTTTCCCAGCCGAGAGGGTGATAGTTTGGCTTTCGGAGATCATTGTAAATTCACGTGCGGTTGTAAGAACAGACAGAGACCTCCTCTGTCCTTCACCCGGATTTCCCCAAAGGTAACACCTCACGTAACTAACGTCCTCTTAGTCCTTCTGTGCTGCTCTGACAGAGATAACGTCGGCTGGGTGGCTTTAGCACCTGCTTGTCACAGTTTTGGAGGCCGGGAAATCTGAGATCCAGACGCTGGCAGATTTGGGGTCCGTGGCGTCTAGCGGGGGCCCGGTTCTGGATCACCGACGGCCGTCTCCTCCCTACGCGGCGGAAGGGGTGAGGTTGCCGCGCGAGGTCAGCGGCCGGGCTCACGTGGGCTCCCCGCTCAGGACCAGATCAACTCCCGACGGCCTCGCCTCCCAGTATCATCACTCGGGGGTCAGGACTCGACATAGGACCTTTGGGGACACAAACATTCAGTCTATGGTAACAGCACAATGGAAGTACTGGGCCGTTGGTGTGATATTCTTTGGCCCTATTCAGATTTTACCAGTTTTAGAAATGTGCTTTTTTGTTTTAAAGACTTCCTTTTTTTTTTTTAATTTTTTAAATGTTTGTTTCTATTTGCGGGAGAGAGAGACAAAGCATGAACAGGGGAGGGACAGAGAGAGAGACAGACAGACAGAATCCAAACCAGGCTCCAGGCTCCGAGCTGCCAGCAGAGCCCGACGTGGGGCTCGAACTCATGAACCGTGAGATCATGACCTGAGCCGAAGTCGGACGCTCAACTGACTGAGCCACCCAGGGGCCCCAAAGACTTTTTTCGTACGAGCAATTTTAGCTTCGCAGCAAAATTGAGAGGAGGGTACAGAGATTTCCCACACGCCTCCTGCCCATCCTGTGCCAGAGTCATGTAGTGCTTGATGAATAACGGTCATTGATGAATCCCCGTGGACACGTCACAGCCGTCCAAGGTCCAGAGGGCGTAGTACGGTTCACTGTTGCTCTCGTACATTCTGCGGGCTCGGACAGGTGGACGGTGACCCACAGCCACCATCGTAGTGTCCCACAGCATAGAGACACCGCATGCCGCGTTGACCCGACCAGAAGGAGGCGCTCTTCCGAGCCCAAGTCGCTGAGGGGCTGCGCCCGCGGAACGTGGGAAGACCAGCCCGTCAGCAGTGCGCTGGGGGGAACCAGCTCTAGTCTGACACGTGGGCAGAAGAGGAAACGGGACCCCAAGAGCTGGGGTGTGGGGGCACCTCTGGGGGGCCCTCTCTGCTAGGTTTCCCTGCCTGGTCTCTGCTCCCCCCTCTGAATGACATCCCCCTCAGTATCGTGCCCGCCCAACTTTGGGGTCAGATCCTGAAGGCTCCCCAAGGCTGGCTATTTGGGCTGAAGAGGACCCTCCGCAGAATAAGGAGTGTAGGTTACTCACCACGTGTCACCAAGGGGCCCACTTTAGAGATGGGGAAGTGGAGGCCCAGAGAGCTGAAGTCCCTCACCGGTGGGGGGCGGGGGCACGCTGCAGCTGCGGGGGTGATGGAACAGGAGGACCCACACACATCTGCCTGGCCACAAAGGCCCTTTCTGCTGCCTTCAGGGACCTGGCGGACGCCAGCCCTTCAGGTGTGGGCCTGGGGTCACGGCTGGTCTGCGGGGTGGTATTTGGGCCACAGGCGGGGTTGCCTCTCACCGTGACAACCTTCAGGGGGGATGGCTGTGGCTTCCGGTCCACTCCCTAAGTCTCACGAACGCCGACTCGGAACCGTACAGACCGTGAGGGGCCCGTGGAGCCAAGCGGGCCCCTCCCAGCCCTGCCCGCCTGCTCGGGCCGGGGTGGGCGCACCATAGGGAGCGCCTGCTTCCGTCAGGCTGGTGTAACCTTTGCTTGCTTTCCTCAGATCCTGAACCCGCCGCCGTCCCCCGCCACGGACCCCTCCTTGTACAACGTGGACATGTTCTACTCTCCCAACATTCCCACCACTGCGAGACCCTACAGGTACGAAGTTCCTGCCACCGCCCTCCCTAGCCGTGGCCGTCTGGGCCTCCAGACAAGCCTGTGATAGAGCAGGACCCCCGGTCCCCATTTCCCGGGTCAGGAAACCTGGGAAGAGAGGTTCGGGGTGCTGGTGGGCTCTCCCAGCCGCTCAGACCATACCTGGCTTGCCTCCCCGTGGGGCAAGCCGGGCCTACCTGCTGAGTCCAGGAACCAAACCCCATGTTCTGAGCAGGCTCTAGAAGGTAGACGTAGCTCTGGGTTGTTTTTTTTTATTTTTAAGTCGGGACGTGCCCGGGCAGGCGTGGCCTTGAATGGCACCACCAGGGGATTCCCACTGTGGCATAGCCAGGTTCCACTGCCTAGGGAGGCCCGTGCACAGGGGCCAAGGTTTGACTGTGTTTGAATCCAGCTGTGGGACTCTGGCAGTGATGCCCACCTCTGCCGCCTCCGTCCCGTAAGGGCCCCAAGTCTCATGAGTGCAGGGGTGGCACCTGCCGCGGAGGACCCTTGATTGGGATGATCCTCTCAGCCCCCCGGGGGTCCGTGTTGGGGTGGCACACCCCACCCCCCTGGGTTGGGAGGGGGCCCTTGAGGGTGCTGAGAAGAGGCATCTGGGTGTGCTGGCCTGTGTCCAGGGGCCAGGTCCGAGCCTGGGGTGACCTCCAGCCCGGTGGCCTTAGCCCACAGGCCTACCACACAGGTGCATGGGGCCGCTCGCCCCAAGGGGGAGGCAGAAGCTGGAGAGTGGCCCGCACCTCCCTGCTCCCTAGAGCTGCCTGGAGCGGGGGAGCCTCAGAGCGCGTCGCGCCTGCCCTCTGGTGGCCATTTCAGGGACTCCGGGCCGAAGAAGAGCGAGCCACTGCCCTAGTCAAGGGCCCGCAGTGCTCCCCCCGCCCCCAGTGCCTCAGCGTCCCAGTGTGTCCCCAGCAGCCTTGTGGGTGGCTGTCCCCAGGCTGTCACATCCACGCTGGCCAGGCCCCTCAGTCCCCGCTCCACGTCCTGGTCCTATTTCTATGGCACCTCCTCCCTCCCCCTGTCTCTCGGGGTCCCTTCCTGCCCCTGGGGTCCTATGAGGCCTGTCCACCTGTTCCATGTTCTCGGCACCCGGTGCCCTCCCCGGCCCCAGGGTGCTGGCTCCACCTTCTTGCCCTCCGTGAGCCCTCTGGGGCCCTTAAACACACCGCGATCCCCACCCCCAGCTCAGGCCGTGCCGTGGCCCTGACAGAACCTTCCGGTGCAGGAGACGTCTGGGAGGCGCCGTCACGGGGCGCTTGGAGGCACCGCCTGGGTCAGATGGCTTTAGACTTCCAGGCTCACTGGTCTCCGGCACTTACAGTAATAATGATAAAATGGGGCACAGTCGTCCAGCGCTTTCTGGTGTCAGGCACTGTTTCTGGCACTTTCCACGAAGAGTCTCATTTAATCCTCACCAGCCTCTTTTGAACTGGGTACTGTTTTAGCCTCCCCATTTTCCCAATGAGACACTGAAGCCCAGAGAAGTTAAGTAAGCTGCCCAAGGCCCCCAGGCCAGCTAGGCTCTGCAAGCCTTGTTCTCCATAAAGGCAAGCAAGGGGCGCCCGGGGGGCTCAGTCGGTTAAGCGTCCGACTTCGGCTCAGGTCATGATCTCGCGGTCCGTGGGTTCGAGTCCCCACTTCGAGCCCTGGGCTGACAGCCCGGAGCCTGCTTCGGATTCTGTGCCTTCCTCTCTCTCTCTGTCCCTGCCCGGCTTATGCTCTGTCTCTGTCTCTCAAAATTAACTACACATTTTAAAAAAAAAAAAAAAAAGGCAAGTGTGGCTCCCAGGTGTGTCGGTGCAGACACGCCCACTTTGGACGTGGGGAGTGTGGCTCAGAGGGAGCACACAGCTGAGGGGCCCCGGGGGTCTCCCCGAGACGAGGTGCCACTCCCCTCTGTCCCCTTCAGGCCCTACATCATCCGCGGCATGGCGCCCCCGACGACGCCCTGCAGCACGGATGTGTGTGACAGCGACTACAGCGCCAACCGCTGGAAGGCCAGCAAGTACTACCTGGATTTGAACTCGGACTCAGACCCCTACCCGCCGCCGCCCACGCCCCACAGCCAGTACCTGTCGGCGGAGGACAGCTGCCCGCCTTCGCCCGCCACCGAGAGGAGCTATTTTCACCTCTTCCCTCCCCCTCCGTCCCCCTGCACGGACTCGTCCTGACCCCCGCCGGGCCACCCTGGCCTCTCTCTGCGCCCTTGTAAATAGTTTTAAATATGAACAAAGAAAAAAATATATTTTATGATTTAAAAAAATAAATATAGTTGGGATTTAAAAAAAACAACAACGCAAGAAATGTGAACAGTGATGGGGTGGGCCGGGCCGGGGAAAACTTTGTACAGTGGAGAAAATATTTATAAACTTAATTTTTTTTAAACGTCACTGCCATTCTTTTGTGCCATGTGTGCTTTTGAGCTGAGCGTCCCCACGGGGCGAATCCCGCCCTCCGCCCTCCGCCCTCCCTGGGACAGCTGTCAGAGTTGTGCACTGATCCTCCTGAGCACCGCGGGTCCCCGTCAGGCCCCCACGGGGCGGGCTGAGCCTCTGGGCAGAGGCGGGCAGGGAGGATGCCTGACTTGTGCCCTCGTGAAGGGCCCCGGTTCCACTGTTACCATCCTGAAATTCTAAATGGGTTTTAAGAAAGAGACCCTGCATTTCGTTTCGCCTTGGGCTTCACAGATTACGTACCTGTGCCTCGGGCTATTCCTCGGCCTGTCTGACCTCTGTGCGTGCTGGCCCCAGTTACCGCCTGCCGTCCACGGAGATGGTGCAGGGACAGAGGGGGATCCCTCCTGGCTGTGTATTCCGTGTGGACCCCCAGTGGATGGGGCTGCCAGGGTCGGGTGGGAACCGCCCAGCCCCTGTGCCCTCCCCCGTTTCCATCTTGTCCTTTCCAGCACACAGGCCCCCAGGCCCTGGGGACCTGCCCCAGCCTGGTCCCCGCAAGGGCAGTCGGTCAACACTGCCCCCAGGCCCGCCGTGTACCCACCGGGTCGGTACAGGAGGCGTCGGAGAGATAAGGCGTGCTCCCCGCCCCCGGGGGTGGGGGTTCCCCAGCCTGCTGAAGGAGACTGAGCAGTCGGCAAGTCACGAGGAAGTTAGGTTGTTCCCCAGGTGCCAGGCAGGAAGGGACTAACCTCACTTGGAATGCCACAGGGAGGTCAGAGGAGAACTACCATTTTTAGTCCCGGGGACACACTCAGAAGAATCGATGTGCAGCGATCTGGAAGAAGGGCCTCCCTTTGGGACTGGAGATCGAACCCTTGGCCAGCCCCCAGGGCCTGGAATGCGGAGGTGGCAGTCTCCAAGATGAGGAAACCCCAGAACACTCAGGCCCTGGGGCCCCAGTGCTGGGGAGGCAGAATGGGAAAGGTGGTGGCCCTCGGGGCTCCCCAGACTGCCTGACCAGGGGACATAGCTGGGGTGTCAGGCATATGAGTCTGCCAGGCTGGTTTCCTGAGACTTTCGGGGAACTGTCTCCCCTGCTTCCTGATTGTCCAGGAGTTCCCGGAGGTCATGGTCAGCACTGGCGGTGACAGGGACTGGCTGGCGGACTTGTTGGTTCTTGCTGCCCCTGGGACCAAGAGGGCTGCCATCGGGGGGGGGGGGAAGGGCGGAGTGGGGACCTGTGATCAAGGCCCCTTTGCAGAAGGAGGGACTTGATCTTCCTGGGAAGGCCAGCTTCACTTACTTCATCCGGCTGGCCCCATCTGGTAAGGAAGGGTGCTGTCACCCGCCCTTGAGGACTGTCATTTAAGACATCCCGCTCGGATGGGATCATGCCTGTTGAGAAGCCTTGCCCAGTGAGCGCCTGGCAAGGAGCAGCTCCTTGGTAAATGGAAGCTGTGACCTATTAGAGCCCAGAGACATGACGTGCTTGCCCAAGGTCACACCGCTAAGGACCAGCCCTAGAGGGTGCACCCAGAGCTCTCAGGCCCAGGGTGGGGTGCCCAGCCCCTGAGAGCTTCTTGCGGGGGGGTTGGGGCCTCCTGAGCACTCAGGATCCCCGTTCTTCCAGGCTGGGCCACAAGCCCTGCAGTGCCAATGAAAGCCCTAATCTCAACGTGGGCAGAGGGGGTGGGGGGTGGGGGGACTTTGCCGACTCAGAAGCAGGAGCTGCATCACGGGGGGCTACCGGGACCCCCTCCACTGTCCTGCCCTTCCGTTCAGTCGTGCATTCTGAGGGTCCCCTCCGTTCTCCTAGGGCCAGCCAGGGTCAGGCAAGAAGAGAAGCGGCCTGTGCCGCTGACCGCTGGTGACGGCCTGCATGGGCTGAGGGGAGGGTTGAGACACCCCCCTGGCATCCCAGGCCTGTCTCCAGAGGCCACTCTGCTGGACCCTCTGCTGCCATGAGGTCAGCTAGGAGGAAGGGGGGCCAACCTGCTGGCTTGTCGAAGGCGCGGCCGACGGTTTCCAAAGCTGAGGGGGAGAGAGCATTGTGTTGAGATATCCTGGGGCCCAGAGAGAACATCCTATGTAGATGGGAGGGCAGGGAGGGCTTCCTGGAAGAGGTGCTATGTAAGCTGTGTCTTAAATGAAGTTAACCTGGCTTATTTCATTTAAACTTCACAACGGTCCCTCTAGGTAGATGGTGTCCCCAATTCGCAGTTGAGGAAACCAAGGCTTGGGAGAAAATAGATTTTTTTTTTTTTTTTTTTTTTTTTTACTAATTTGTTCAATCATTTCTTTACACAACAAGCAATACTGACAACCAGACACTGCTCAATGTGTCCAAGCCTTCCCAACCATCTCACCTCTGCAGTGACACCCACTACTCCCCAAGTCTCTGTCGCCCACCCCCGAGTCCTGCGGGGTCTCATGCCTCACTGGTCCTATCATCTGCTCCGCTCAGCCCTCCCTCGCCTCATCCAGAATGGGTGAGGGGCTCTTCCTTGCCCCGGGTCCAGCAGCCCCCGTGGGTCTACAGCTGCCCTGGACACTTGAACAAAATCCAGGTGGCCAGATCTTGGCCATGTCCGCCACCAGGCAGGACGCTAGGGAACCGGGATTTGGCAGGTGTGGAAGTTTCTGTCCCCAAGAAACCTGAGTGCTTTGGGGAGCTGGGTGAGACTCGGCTCTTGCTGGCTTGTCCCCTTGAGGGCTTCTCCCAGACTCCCATACCTACCCCCCCCCCCCACTCCGCCTCCCCAAATGCCCTCTCTTCTTTTCTTCCCTGCTGGATTGGACAGGTTGATCATTAGCAACGCTAGTGGCCGCCCTTTCTACCAACCCTGGGGCCACGAACAGTCCTTGGTAGGAAGTACAACACTCCCCTCCTTGGCAACCCAGACTGAATCTTAACGCACTGAAAAAAAGGAGGAGAGCCTCAACACATGACCTGGCCGAGCACCAGCCTGGCCTTCGAGGCATTGTCCTCTGCCAGGGTGGCCTCACTCCAGCCCTTAGACCAGGTCTGAGCCCTGGTGACATGACATTAGGAAGGACCATGGGGGAGGGGGCGATTCCCCCAAGTTGAGCTTATTCAATTTAAAGCTTTTTTCTGAGTGTACGTATGGGTTAAAATGTCTTTTCTTTCATGGAATCATGGTAATAGCATAAGGTGTGTGTTTTTTTAAATCACTACCTAAAGATTTTTTATTCAAAAATCATTACTTGATAGAACTGAAATTTGGCAGCTCTGTGTCTGTTCCCACAAGCTAAGGGGGTGATAGCTGGGTATGTGGGCATTCATTACACTTTTAAATTTAGATGGATTGAAAATTTAAACAGTGAAAATGAAACCGTAAAAGGATTGGGGGGAAAAGGGGAAGGTGGTGATCCACGAACTCTAGAAGTTTGAGGATACGGAGGCCAATGCAAAGGTTCAAAATCACTCTCCTGCTTAAAGCCTGCCAATGGCTCCCTAGGGCTCTCAGGAGATAGGCTGAGCTCAGATGCCTCCAGGAAGTCCTCCCTGACTTCACCCCTTCCAGTTAGGTTAGCTCATCATAATTGGAGACTTTTGGGGCCCACTTATGTTGGGGGAGGTACTGCATCATTCACTTAATTATAGTGCAAATGTCCCTGTGACCCTCCTCAGGGTCTGGGGTGAAAGAGCCTGAAGCCTGTACAGGCAAGTCCAATGATGATGAGTGAGTAAAGGGATCTCTGTGTGTGGCCGGGCTCTCCCCAGGCTCCCAACCCTGGCCCAGCCCTTCATCTCAGGCGCCGCCCCCCTGTCCAGGGGTTCCCTGGGGCCTCTTCCGGGGCTGCTGGGTCTAGCGGCTGGGGCCTGGCCCTTTGGCCCGGGTGCGACTTCTGTAGCAGAGATTTGCTGCCCTTGCTCTGTCCGTCCTTTCCAAGGTGGGGCCAGCCCTGAACACGCCCCTTCTAACGCAGAAGTTCTTCCCGGCCCTCAGTCTCCCAGCAGAAACTGTAAGTTCCAATGCCTCCAGGAGTCCCTCCCAGTCTCCTCGCCCAGACCTCAGTCATCCCTACCGGATCCTCTGCACCGTCCTTCTGCAGTTTTGTCAGCCAGGCCGGCCTGCTCCGGCCCCACCCCAGGTTACCTGCATATGTCTCCTCTCCCTACCCTTCCACACCAGCACACCTGAACCGGTTTCAACCTCGACCGCGTCGACTGCGTTCCTCACTAGCTGTGTGGCCTTTGGCCAGGCCCACGGCCGCTCTGAGCAGCAGGATCAATGGTGAATAGTATCTGCCCTTGGCTGCTACCTCCCTAGACGTCCAGCACCCTTCAGGGCACCGACACAGGTTAGTAGGTATTATCAGTACTGTACTTTGCAGATGAGAACTGGAGAGTCAGAGAGGTGAGATCACCCAGCCGAGCTCACTCAGCCAACACGGCCCACACCCGGTGCCTGAATGCTTCCTGGGCTTCTGTTCACCAATCTATAAAATGGGGACAATAATACCGTACCGTAATAGAGCCACCCACCGCAACGTCTTTCGAGAATCAGCGTCAGGCTCTGCTGAAGCGGTGGGCTGGGGGAGGGGCATGTTTGCACCAGAGGCCCAGCTTCCAGGCACTGGGGTTGACCCAGCTCCGCTGGTTTTCATTCTCCCTGTGTGGCATGGGGGCTCAGAGGGCGCCTGAGTCCCTGAGACGGAGGGAGCTGGGGGCCGGCTGAGGTGGGTGCCAAGGGTGGGGGTATGGGCACAGAAAGATCCTGAGCATCTATCTGCAAGGCAACCTGGCGGCCGCTCTCCTGGGCCTGCCCTCCCTACCCGCAGTGGCCAGATTATGTCACTTTTCTCAGGAGGCTTGGGGAAGGTCACAGAAACCAGCCTTCCGTGAGCTGGAGTGGCCATCCCGGACCAAGCTGGCACCACTGGAGTGAGCTAGCTGCCCTAAAGACTCCAACCTCCCTGCGTGGAGCCCCCGTTATGACGCCCGGCCTGGTGCCCAACCCAAGTCTGGGCATTAGGGATTCTTGTTTTTTCCTGGGCACGGTGGCACGGTCCGCAGGGCCCTGCATCGTGCAGCCACCTCGGCCACCTCCTCTCTCTGCCACGTTCCTCTCCCACCACAACCGAATCGTGCCTGCCTCCCCAGCGCTCCAAAGCTCCGCCCTGGGGTCTCTGGTCTCTCTCCCGGCCACCCGGGAGAAAACACCCCCTGTTTTCGGGGGCTGAAATGCCACCTGCTCCCCAGGAGCTCCCGCCACTCTGCGGCCTGTGTTACAAGGGGTGTCTGACCGTCCCCCACAGACCGCCAGAGCCAGGACCCCCTGCTCCCCACGCACCCGTGCAGGCTGGGCACAGAACAGTGCTCACCGGAGAGCTGCCCACGAGAGGCCAGCACTACCCCCGGGGCAGCCTCGCGAACGCGCGCGCTCGCGTTCTGCCGGCTTCGGGCTGGGTTCCACACCACCCTCACCTCGCCTGCGCTGCTCAGCCCTGCCGCCAACTTCCGCCCTCCTGTCGATTTACTCGTGACTCTAGACAGAGCTCCGCACCTACTGAGAAGCCAGACGGGTTATTAGAAGGTGTCTAAGATGGGCCAAGGTGGGCTACTCTAATGTGTCCCGGCCCCTCCCTGCCGGGGAGGCCGAGCAGTGGATGGGGGGCCTGGGCGAGCATTTTGGAAGAGGCTCCAGTGTAAATCCTTCTGTAAGACAAAAGGGACGCCCCCCCACCGCGGACTTCACTCCCGCGGGTGTGGACGCACACAGCTAGGGTCACAGACCCCTGGGACGCCGGGGGTGGAAGCAGCCATCCCCTCACCTTGAGCCCAACTCCCGGCCCGGCCACCACTTGAGCGAGGAAGGCGCCGAGAACGGACGACCCCACCCCACCTCACCTCCCTATAAAATGCAGCTGTGGAGAATGCGGGCATCGATCCCGCTACCTCTCACATGCTAAGCGAGCGCTCTACCATTTGAGCTAATTCCCCAGCTCGAGGCGCCCTCCACTGCGGGGACGTATTGTGGCTCACGTCATCACGGTCGGCTCCTGACCCTCCAGCCCGCCTGCCCGCGGCTCTCGCTACCTCATTGGTTCCCTTACTGCTCCCAACTCCATGGCCAGGATTGGTTTGGCTGAGTTTAGTTTTAAAAAGCATTGGCCATCGGATTGGTGGTCCGCAGCGTCCGTCAAGCGGAGGCCCTGCTGTTGCTACGGCGTAGGGGGACCCGGCCAGGTTTCTCCCGGTTTCTGATTTGTTTCTCCAGACTCCGGGGTCCTAGAGGTTCCGGATCCGTCAAGTCCATGGGAAAAGAATGCTCCCCTCGCGCTTGACTGACGGGGCCCGTGAGCCAATCGGCGTAGGCGCAACCGGGCCGCCGGGCGATCCAATAGGCTGTAGGGGGCGGGAGAGGAAGGCCAATGAGCGCGGACCTGGGGGCGGAGATAGGGTCGCGATTGGCTGCGAGGCGGCCGGAGGGAGGGCGGGGGGAACTCAAGGCCTGCTTGATACGTCCGCCATTTTGGGCGCTTCGCTGATGGTGTCGGTGAGCGCGTTTCCCGCCTGAGCGCGACTAGCGGCGGGTCGCGGGCACCTCCAGGTAATGCGGGTGGGGGTGGGGGCGGCGGAGCGGGCCGCGGCGCGGGGGGCGCGGGGGGCGCGGCGGGCGCGCGCGCGCGGGCGGCGACGGCGAGGCCCCCTCCGCCCGGCCTCGGCGGCGCGGGGAGGGAGCGTCCCGGCCCCCTCCCCTCCCCCCCGGAATTCGCCGCTCGGCGGCCGGGGAGGCGCGGCGCCCGGGCTCCGCGGCCCGTCCCCGCCCGCGCCTGTCAGCCGCCTGCTCGCCCGCCGCGGCCCGCGGGGGCCTGGCGGCGCCGGGGCGGGCCGCGGGCCGGCGGCGAACTTTGCGCCCGGGTTGGCGTCCGCGGCCTTGCGCGGCGGCGGCGGCGGCGGCGGGCGGGGCGCGCCCCTAACCCGGCCGGGCCCCGCTCGGCTCCGGCCCGCCCCGGACAACTTCTCTGGGCGCGGGCCCGCGAGCGTGTCAAGTTGAGGCGGCAGCTCACCGCAGACTCTCGAAGGCCATTGTTGGGCTCCGTTCTGCGGGAAACAAGTTCTGTGGGTTTGGGCTCTTCGGCCGCAGAGTCATCGGGACACGCAGAAGCCGGCTCGCAGTATGTAAATAGCCTTCCGAGCGGCTTTTTAACTCCCGTGTTGTGACTCGGAGGTAGACCTGGTCACGAACGCCTCCCCGGCGAATATGAGCGAGGGGGGTGGTCCTTCGTGTGGCTGGAAGTACCTCCCTCTTAAAGCAGCCCATCCGCTGCGGGCTCGGAGGGCTTTCCTCCCGGGTGCCGCTCGCTCCCATCTCAACTCGGACTTTTCGGTCGTAAGGGCGCGGAATGAGCCCTTGCGAGCATCCCTGTGCCCTGACGCTTCAGCCTCCGTGCTTCCCGTGGCGTTCCCGGTCCTTCTTAACGCTTTCTGGCGGGTCGGCTAGAGCTTTGTTTATGTTTTGCTTCTTCCGTGGTGGTTTCCTTTCGTCCCCACAGCACCCGTCGGCGTGGATATCGTCCCGCTTTGCTAATGGGAAGTTTACTTTGATTTTTGTCCTCAAGGTCACGTTGCAGGGAGGCGGCGAGTGGGAGAGGGGCTCCAGATGTCCAGCCACTCGAATGAAGGTCTCCTAAGCGGTGGTGGGATTTCAGCTTTTCTCTACTGCGAAGCTAGAGTGCCTGGCTCGAGGTCTTGGCTTCACCACTTGCTGGCTCTGCGACCTTGGACAAGTTACCCCGCTTGTCTGCTTTCCCTGTAACACGGCAATAATAATAGTCCATCTCGCGAGTTTGTGGGGAGGGAACGAGTTAGCAACGGTGCCTGGCGCGCAGAATCAGCTTGGTGCAGTTAGTGGCTGTTGGTACCAGTTTAAATTTGATGTTGAAATGTTTGGATTACCATTAGGAAGTCAAATGAGCGTGTAAGCCCTGGCCCTCGGTGACGGTCTCCAGAAAGCCCTGCGTATTTATTTCACCGTCAGCTTTGCGGAGAAAAGAGGCTGGACGTTATTTTAACGTCCAGGAGAGGGAGAGGGGTGGCTGAAGCTTCGTTAAATCACCAGTGTTTCCTGAAGTGATCAGCTCATGGTGGTGCTTCAGAGTGTTTTGTCTGAGAGGTAACGGTTAATTGAGGAAAAGCCCGTCGGGAGCCCGGGTCCGATTCTCTTCCTGCCTGCCTGGGGATACGAGGCCCTCGGTGCGATTGGTCCCCGTGTCTGTCAACTCCAATTTTATGGTCCCGGTATCTGTTCGTCCGTGTTCTCCGGGTTATCGAGGTTTGCAAGGGTGCTGCGTGTTGAGATGTACTTCAGCAAGCCTCGTTTGGGAAGTCACCGTCCTCCCGCAGGTGCTTCGGAAGTGTTTTGCCTTCGGTGTGTCTGATTTGGGGGTCTGGAGCCTCTAATAACAGAATGCCATCCGCTGGGTCACACACATACTCACAGTCTCTTAATCCCTGGTACTCGGAACCGTGGTGCCCTTCCCTCGGTGTTACCTGGCTTGGGACCTGGCTTGCTTCGCTTGCGCTGGGGCAGTGTTTCTGTGCACTTTTTTTTTTACTTTATTTATTTTTGAGACAGAGAGAGACAGAGCATGAGCAGGGGAGGGGCAGAGAGAAGGAGACACAGAATCTGAAGCAGGCTCCAGGCTCCGAGCTGTCGGCACAGAGCCCGACACGGGCTCGAACTCACGGACCGCGAGATCATGACCCGAGCCGAAGTCCGATGCTTAACCGACTGAGCCACCCGGGTGCCCCTGTGCACTTTTTTTATTTTTTATTTTTTAATTTTTTTTTAAGTTTATTTATTTTTGACAGAGACAGAGAGTGAGCATGAGCTGGGGAGGTGCAGAGAGAGAGAGGGAGACACAGACTCCGAAGCAGGCTCCAGGCTCCAGGCGCCAAGCTGTCAGCACAGAGCCCGACGCGGGGCTCGAACTCACAAACCGTGAGATCATGACCTGGGCCGAAGTCGGATGCTTAACCGACTGAGCCACCCAGGCGCCCCTCCCCTGTGCACTTTTAAGTAGAGGTGGGCATCTCGCCTGGGGTAACTTGAGAACAGGGTTTTGGATTAGAAAACTTTAGCTTTTGTGTGAAGTATGCAAAACAAAACAAAAACTTGCTGGTTTGAATTAACTACTTGAGAATTTGAGAATCAGACCACAGCTGGACAGAAAATGAATGGTGGTAAGATTTGACAGAGTGACATTCGCTCCTTTAAGGTAAATTTTGCATTGCTTTGGTGCAAAGGCATTGTGCTTATCACAGGCAAAAATCTCTCTCTCTTTTTTTTTTTTTCTTTCAAGTTTTAAATTCCAGTTAGTATACAAAACCTCTTTCTTAAAACAGTATTTGTCACTGGGGCGCCTGGGTGGCTCAGTCGGATGAGCGTCCGACTTCAGCTTGGGTCATGATCTCGTGGTTCATGGGTTCGAGCCCCGCGTCAGATTCTGTGCTGACAGCTCAGAGCCTGCAGCCTGCTTCGGATTCTGTGTCTCCCTCTCTCTCTGCCCCTCCCCCACTTATGCTCTGTCTCTGTCTGTCTCTCAAAAGTAAGTAAATGTTACAAAAAAAAAATTTAAGAAAAAACAAAACAGTATTTGGCAGGATCGGTGTTTAGTTTGTTGCCGTTGTGAACTTCTTTCTTGAAATTTCATATTTTGGGCAGTTGAGAGGCAGCTTCAGTATATGTTGGTCCAAATTTTATAATGTTTTATTACCCCTAAGAAGAATACATGGTATTGGCAATGGAGTTCTTCTAATTATCTACTTACCTAAAACTCAGCCTTGAGTTTATTTCATAAAAAGCATAAGAAGCTGTGGTTTGGTCCTCATAAGTCAAGATCTGAGTCCTTGTGTGGGCTGAGTAGTGTGTTAGCTACTTTTCTTAGGTGAGATGGACTGAAAAAAATAAACCTGGACTCTTGGCTTTAAGCATCTGTTTTATTTCTTCTTTTTCCTTAAGAGAATCTCAAGTAACTGGTTTTTGATTTGCTCTAGGTATGTGTTTCATGGTTGGGAAGCAGTTTTGCCCCTAAAGAAACATCTGGCAATGTCTGGAGACATTTTTGCACGTCCTGCCTGTGGGAGTGGGCAATGTGCAATTTGGCTTCTAGAAGATAAGAGGCCGGGGATGCTGCTAAACGGTCTGTAATGCACAAGATAGCACCCTAAAATTACCCAGCCCCAAAAATTAATAGTTGTAGAAGTTGAGACAGTCTGTTGTAGATAGATGCTAGACTGGCACGCATTAGAATCACTTAGGACTTTTTGTTGTTGTTGTTTTTTAATGTTTCTTTATTTTGAGAGAGAGAGACTGTGTGTATGTGAGCAGGGAAGGGGGGGCAGGAGAGAGGGAGGGAGAATCCCACAAACCACAAGATCATGACCTGAGCTGAAATCAGGAGTTGATCACCTAACCAGCTGAGCCACCCAGGTGCCCCTGGGACATTTTTAAGACCAAGGATGATGGACCCCACCTCTGGAAATTTGTGGTGGTATTGAGAATATATTTTTTAAAGTTTTATTTATTTATTTTGAGAGAGACAGAGAGAGAATGAGAATGAGCCAGGAGGGGCCAGAGAAGCGGCGGAGGAAGAGAATCCCAAGCAGGCTCCTTGCTGTTAGCATGGATCCCGACTCACGGCTTGATCCTATGAACCATGAGATCATGACCTGAGCCGAAATCAAGAGTCAGATGCTCAACTGACTGAGCCACCCAGGGGCCCCAAGAATATATTTTTAGAATGCTCCCCAGGTAATAATGAAGTGTAGCTAGGTGTTGGAACCACTGCTCAAGACCACAGACAGTAATGACCACTTGTTGGCCAAGGAATCCTTCCGGTGACCTGTGAGCTCTGTCTTTGTGGCACCTAGATCCTACCTAGGAGATCGCTTAGTAGTGGGGATAGTCGGTGTACACACACTATTTTCAGGTGCCTCAAGACTGGACTTTAATATTTACTTATTTTTTTGAGAGAGAGAGGGAGCGAGCACGCGAGCAGGGGAGGGGCAGAGAGAGAGGGAGACCCAGAATTGGAAGCAGCTCCAGGCCCTGAGCTGTCAGCACAGAGCCCGACGCGGGGCTCGAACCCACGGACCGCGAGATCATGACCTGAGCTGAAGTCAGACACTTAATCGACTGAGCCACCCAGGCGTCCCCGAAGACTGAACTCAAAAAGAAATTTTAAGTGAATAGATTTTATGATATAATTTAGAAACTTTTCCTTTACCTCGTCAGAATACATCACTGTGTGGTGCAGCTCTCAGGTGTTTAGGGCTGTTTGCTCCTACTCCTAGAACGTGATTTTTGAGTTTTATATCCTTTGCTCCCATCCTGTCAGTCAGTTGTCAGTTCTGTTTTTAGATGCAAGCTTCATCATTATCTTCTTGGATTTTTTTTTTTTTCCCTTTTGTAATGAAGGCCTGTTTGCAGAGAGTTAGCCCTGGATCTCTTTGCCAGTTCTGCCTTTTTAGGACAAGAGAGAGGCATACTCCATGCGTAACATTTTAACACAGAGACCCTTGCCTGCTAGGAAGGGAGGCTCCTCTGTGCTCTGGACTCTGACCCAAATGGGGGAGTGTTTCTCTTCCTGACGGGGTGGGGGGGCGGTGGAGTTGGGGAGCGGGAAGAGGTGCGTTAGCGGAAGGGCAGAGATCCTTTTCTTACACATACTTACAATTTGGATCGTCTTGTTTGTTGAATGGAAGAATACTGGTTTAAAAACTACAGATTTCCAGCAATTGAATGTTAGTATCTGGGCATCTAAAAGGGAGAAAGAAGATCATGGTGGCACTTTGTAATCTTTCATCCTGAAATCAGCTTATGGCTGTTGTTGAGAAGGACGAACGACCCCTCCCCCATCCACTTCTTCTAATCTTCATTTATTTGATCAGCAAATAGAGTAATTGAATCCTTACTCTGCCAGGAGCCGTATTAGGGACTCACTCACGAACAGGCACTTAAGGACTTGCACTCTGGAGGGAGAGGTAGCAATTATAAAAGGGGTGCAGTTTTGGCTGGGAGGCCAGGTAACAAAGCTGGTTAGAATTGTCCACGGTGTAGGTAAGTAGGCTCCTTAGGGAGGCCCTACAAGCCTGGGCAGAAAGAGCTTAGGTTTTGCTCCTTGGGGGTTGAATTTGCCAGAAGTCTCTTGCTACTTAAGAAAATAGTTACACCTTTGTTTCTTATGTGTATTAAGTGGTTACTTTGCCTTGCTTCTTGGGTTGGTGTGTCTTAGACAGCAGTGCCGTTTCTGTGCTGGCGAAGCTGTTTTGTAATGGCGAATAGGATCGGTCTGTATTGGGTTTTGCTCCATAGATGATGGTTGTTGGTCAAACTGGAAACACAGACTGCTCCCGTACTGATCAGAGGCTCTGTGTAGGTTCTCACTGAATGAACATCTTGAGCATCCTTGAAATTGATCGTGTCTCTAATGGGAGTGTTTTTTTTTTTGTTTTTCCTGCTGCAGTTGGGTCTAGGCTGACTAGAGGTTTGTTTCTGTGGCCTTTGACTTTGGCTTAGATTTAGTTGCCACGGAAAACCCCTTTCTTCCTTTCTCCCTCCCCATTTATTTTTCTTTACTTGGAGAGGGTTGATAGTTACTAGTCGGATCAATACCCAGTTTATTTCAGGGCTTAAATGATTGCGGACTGACTTCTGGATACCAGGAAGATCAGCTCGTGAAGAAGCAAGTAGGAGGAACCTCGGTAGTAGTTGAAGGACTTCTCACCTTAATGGGGACAATTTCATGTCCTGGACTTAGCAGTCTGGGCTTAGCTCTGAGCAGAAGTGTTTTACTACTCGTCACTCACAGCTGGCTAGTGTTGACCTGCTTTGTAATAAGTATTAGTGAAGACTACACAGTCATCTGTGAATTTATACAGATGAAGTTTGATTGGTTCTGAACATCTTCTTACTAATATAAAGAAGCTCTGATTGGTTTTGTACTTCTTGGTGACTTTGGAGAAGACTAGGGTGGTATTTCTTTCGGTGGGAATACATATTGACTTGAATGGCTTGTGTGCCCCAGAGGTTGACTGCCATGAAATCTGGTAACCCAAAGGAAAGATGAATTACAGATTCTTATTTTGGAGTTAGAGAGTAGAACACAAAGGCTGCAGAAGTAAGAGTGTGAGTGAATGTCGAGTCAGATTTGGAGAACGCTCTTCAGATTGCTGGTTGGAGCCTGGAGTGCCCGTACCTGGATACAAATCTGAACAGCAGTGCTGGCACCAGAGACGCACTTTGGCAGGAAGAGAAAGGAAAGCTTGGGTGAGCCTGCGAGGCACCCCGAGACCCTGATCGGGGCAAGTAAGGCGGGCGTGCTACACTCCCCGCTAAGTCACGCTCCGTGGTGGCCTGGTGGTCCGTATGCATTGGCTGGGCCTTGGTGAGATTTGGGCTTTCTGTCTCTAGATGGGGGCAGTGGCAGGAGGAACATTGAAAAGACTGACTGGATTGGCTGTTTGGGGTTTCCTTTCTTGAAAGTCATGGTTTTGGAGCTGGACCAAACCTTCGAGGTCATTGATTCTTAGAGAAAAGTGTAGGCCATGCTGGAGAATGGACCCATAGGCAGCAGACAGATCTCTCTGTTCCTGGGTGATGCCTTCGGGTTTTGGTGGCCCCACTAGACCACAGTTTCTAGTGTCATTTGTTTCAAGAGTGACATCACAACTGGATCTCACTGAGAATTAAGAATAAATGCTTAATTTCTGAATTGTTTCCTTTTGGTGGTAGTACTTGTCAGTTTTCTGTCATTGTAGTAGACGAGGGGATAGTGTCTCCCTGGAGATACAACGGTTTTCCGTTGCCTCTGGACAGCGGGCATGGGGCATGTCTCGCCTGCCTCTGGTGCCTGCTTGCCAAGACCCTGTCCCTTCTGGTTAAAACATGCCCTTCCCATTGTAGACCTCTCGTCCTCAATTTATTACACCCTTACATGAATTCAACAACTATGCATTTGGCGCCTGTCATGGCATAGTATTTTAAATAAGGGGGTTTCACAGATGAACACTGTTCTCTTTCCCCAATTCAGAGTATATCATGGAGGTCAAGAGTATGCGAGGACCTAAAATAGCTGGCTTTGAGTTCTGGCTCCCAAAGTCTTCCCAGCTGTGTAACCCTAATATCCGACGACATCTTTGTTCCTTAGTTTCCTTATCTGTGACATGAATATTAAATAGAAACTCATTTGCACAATGGTTAGAACAGAGTAGTATTTTTATTGGTATTACTGTTCTCAATCTTCTTCATAATGGTAGAAGTAAGTACAGAAATGTCTCTAATATAAGGTGTAGTGAATGCTCTAAAGAGGTAAAATGGAATTTTAAGGGATCTTAGAGGACTTTGAGGTCCGACGAACTGCTCTGGGGTGGTCCTGGGTGATAGTGATACGGATGAGGAGGGCTTACGGCGTTAGTGTTGATATGCATGTTTTTTTTCAAATCTGGATTATATTATATATGCTTAGGTAAATGTGATCACATTTCTTTGATGGGAGTAGAGATCATATATTTGAGGTTTTGTACCTTGCTCTCTAAAACGGTCTTTAAAATCCCTCTGGCACTTGCGACACTGTAAAGGTAACTCCGTTTGCTTTAGAGTGTCCTCTGTTTCGTAGAACTGTATTTTTCGGCGTACTGTGTTCTTGAAGAAAATCACACAGGCCTTGAGGGATCGATGTGTTTTAACATACGATTGGATCTTTCTTTATTTTGCACTTAATTTCTTTACACATTCCGCATCGCAACCAGACACCTCTTCTCTGTAGAGGACCAGTTAGTAAGTATGTTAGGCTTTGCGGGGTGTAGAGTCTCTGTAACTACTCAGCTCTGTTGTTGTGGCGTGAAAGCAGCCATACACAACATGTAAACAAATGAGGCTGGCTGTCTTCCAGTGGAACATTATTTACAAAAACAGTGTGGAGTGTGTAAATACCAAATCACTATGTTGTACGTTTCAAACTAGGATAATATTGTTTGTCAATTATATGCTAGTGAAAAAATAATAAAACTATTCCAAAAGCTAAAACCTCACGAGAGACAGGTGGTGGGCTGTCCTGCTCTAACCTGCTTTTGTATTTTAATTTTTTATGAGATCATCAATTCAGAGAGAGTGGAGCAGGGTGTGTAGATGGTAAATGTTAAAACCAGCAACTGTGTAGCCAGTAACCAGCTTAAGGAATAGAATGTTGCCAGTACCTGTGGCTCTCTCTAGGTCTTTCTCTGACCCCCTTTTCTTCTGACTCAGGAGGGCAAGCACTACCCTACATGTATCATTTTCTTTGTGGTGTTGCCATATGTGAATGTATCCTTGTATAATGTAACTTAATTTTTTGCAATCTTTAAAGTACAGGAATTGAATCATTTTGTTCTGTGACTTCCCCCTTCCCCCACAATGTGTTGTGAGATTCCTTCATTCAGATGTTTGAGTACTTACTCTGTCTTAGGCGCTAAGACCTATGTTCTGATGCTGGGTGCGCTGGCATGAGTAAAGCGGACAAAAGTCTCTGTCCTCATGGAGCTTACAATTCATTGGGCAAAGATAGTTAACAGGTAGGTCAAAGCTGCGGCAGTGATATGGTGAGTGATATCGTAGGGAGGAAAGTAAAGCGGGGAGGTGGGATGGTGGGGGCTGTTTGAAGATTGAAAGGGGGTCAGGGTGGACCTCCTTGAGAAGGAGGTGAGGGAGCCCTGGGGCCGGGGCTTGGAGGAGCCTTACAGGCAGAGAGTCAGCTGGGGGCACGAAGAAGGGTCGTGCCTGCTGTGTTGAAGGGACACTGGGGAGGCCCGCTGGCTGGAGGGAGAGCCCGGGGGAGAGGGGCAGAGGTGCTGGTTGCGAGCCAGTCACACGGGCCAGCATTACGATTTTATCTTTTCCTCCGAATGAGATGGGAGGTCCCCATAGTGTTTGGAGCAGAAGTGTGGCACGAGGCCTGACTTATGTTTTCGGAGAGTCCCCCGAAGCTGTGAGAACAGCTGCCCCTGTGCTGCCACAGGACCCGTCAGCAGTAGTGGCAGCTGGGACTGAGGGGCACTGGGTGGCCGTGAGAAGTGGGTGCGTTCTGGATGCCTCTTGAAGGTAGAGCTGACGGGGTTTGTGGGCAGATGGAATGGGAGCGTGGGAGCAGAGTGAAGGGTGCGGGGCTCTGCTGGCCGTGGGGGTTGTCACCTGTGAAAAACGGGAAGACCGCGGGAGGTGCAGGGTGCGGACATCTTACCAAAGGCCGGGGAGAGCTCGGACCTGCTAAGTTTGTGGAGCTTTTAGAGGGCCAGCCGGACACGTGCAGGGTTCGGCTGTCTGCACTTGGGGGGAGAGGTCTGGGCTGAGGACGGAAATGTTGGTCTTCTGTGTTGTGAGGGCACCTGGGAGCCCCAAGGTGGAATGGGGACACTGAGGAATGAGGACCGAGTCGGCAGGCACGACGGGAAGACGGCCTCCGAGGCGGAGGAGGAGGACCGGGCTGGGGGACCTGCGGCCAGTGCTACTACTGCATCTGGTCAAGTGAAATGAGGCCCAGGCCTCGCTGGGTGGTTTTGGCAGCACGGAAGCTGTCGGTGACCTTGACGAGAGCAGTTCCTACGTGGCGGTGCACGAGAAGCCTGGTGGGGAGGGTTCATGAAGGATGGAGAGGAGAGGAGAGCAGGTAGAGTTCTTTCTGGGCGTGTGCTGGGACACTGAAGGGACATTTGGGACCCCGAGAAGGTTTTGCCGAGATGGGAGAAATCACGGCATTTTGTAACACTGGGGGACATGATTGATTGTTCAGAGAGTGAGCGACCGGTGACGCAGGGGGGACACGGGCCGGAGCCGTGGGCTCCTCCTTGCGGGGCGCAGGGCAGTGGGAGCACGTGGGCATTTCCCTCTTTCTTTCATGTCTTGGGGAAATAGGAAGCTAGCAGCAGTCCGTGAACGTTAGGGCGAGTGGCGGCTGGTGGGGCGAGAGGGGAGGAGAGAAGGTGCGGAAGCCGAGGGAAAGTCAGGCCACGCTCAGGGGAGAGCAGCGCCTGCACTCGCCTTTGTCTTACCAGACTCGAGCAGGCCCTGTGGGGTTGTGAGTTTCCTGGAGCCTGAGTGGCAAAGCCAGAGGAGGTCGGGGGGGGGGGGGCACGGAGCTGCCACGGGTGGGGGGCGGGGGCAGTGAGCGTGTGTAGACGGGCAGCTGCGGCCACCCTTGGGCACGTGGCCGTGCTTCGCGCCTCCCGGCTCCTGTGCTCTGTCCTGTTGCTCACCGCGTACATACGTCTCATCTCGTCTTTGTCCCAGCACTGGAGGATGGGGTTGTTTCCAGTAGAGAAACGGTGCTGGTGCCGGTGCCGCTTTGAACAAAGGCAGAAACGTTTCTCCAGGGCGTAGGCCTTGAAGAGAAGTGGGGCGAAGTACAAGTGCGGGACCTGGACGTCTTTGACTTGCGTCAACGCTGCAGATTGTATTCCAGGGTGGCTCTTCCACTTGCCTTCCTTCCTGCAGGCACTGTTGTCCCGCATCCTTGCCAGCGCTGGCTTTGTCACACTTTTATATTTGCCAGTTTGGTGGGTACGAACCTACATCTCATTTTTAAAAATATAACAACCTTATTGAGATAGAATTCACATACACACTTCATCCATTTGAAGTGTAGAATTTAACAGGTTTTCGTGTGTTTATAGAATCGTGTCATGAGTGCCACAGTCTAATTTTAGAACGTTTTCATCCCCCCTCTCGCACCCCCCCCCCCAAAGAAACCTTGTCCCCTCGAGCAGTCAGTCCCTATTTCTGCTTACCTCTTGGCAACCACCGTGCACCTTCTCTTTCTGTAGATTTGCCTGTTGTGGACATTTCATGTGATTGGAATCGCACACCGTGAGTTCTTTCGTGTCTGGTTTCTTTGGCTTAGCGAAACGTTTTCACGGTTCGTCCACGTTGTAGAAGGTGTCAGTATCGGTAGTGTGTTGCTTTTTATTGTCCAGTGATGTTCTGTTGTATGGATACACCACGTGTTGTTATCCGGTGGGTTGTTTCTGCTTTTTGACTGTCGTGAGTAGTACCGCTAAGAGCATTTGTGTACACGTCTTTGGGCGGACATAACGTTCTTATTTTCCTCCGCGTATGCTTAGGAGTGGAATTGTTGGGGATCGTGGTAATGGTATGTTTAACATTTTTGAGGAACTACCAAACTGTTTTCCCAAGTGGCTGCACCATATTACATTCCCCCCAGCACTATATCAGGGTTGTAGTTTCTCCGTGTCCTTGCTGACATTTATTATTTTCCGTTTTAAAACCATTAATAGCCAGCCTAGTGGGTGTGGAGTGTGGTATCTCCCTGTGGTTTTGAGCTGCACTTCCCTGATGACTCATGCTGGTGGACAGGCCCACGTGTGCTCACTGGCTGGTTGGCTGTCCCATCCCATCCCTTAGAAGAACTCTTCAGATTCTCATTTTTGCATAGGTTTTGTTTTGTTTTTTAATGTTTATTTTTGAGAGAGACAGAGACAGAATGTGAGTGGGTTAGGGGCAGAGAGAGAGGGAGACACAGAATCCGAAGCAGGCTCCAGGCTCTGAACTGTCAGCCCAGAGCCCGACGCGGGGCTCGAACTCACAGACCGTGAGATCACGACCTGAGCCGAAGTCAGACACTCAGTTGACTGAGCCACCCAGGCGCCCCTCATTTTTGCATGGTTTTACTGTTCTTTTCTCTGATTACTGATGAAGTTAAGCATCTTTTTGGTTATTTGGATTTCCACTTCTGTGAAATGGCTGTTTCTTTCTTTTTTTTTTTTAAACTGAGTTGTTTGCTTTTTCTTATCTGTAGGAATTCTTTTTCCTCTCATTTTTTTTTAAAGTTAACTTTACACCCAGTGTGGGGCCTGAACTCACCACCCTGAGATCGAGTCGCACGCTCCACCACTGAGCCAGCCAGTCTCCCCTGTAGAAACTCTTGTGTATTCTGATTAATAATCTTTGATTATTGGGAAAAATGCCTTTTCCCAATTTGTGACTTCTCTTTTTACTGTGTCTGTGGGACGTTTTAAAAAGTGTTTATTGAAAGCATGGAATTAAAGGACAAAACAGGATGTCAGTGTCTTCTGACACTGTACTGGCCAGATAGAAGAGGAAACAGACTTTTAGTTTACAGGTAGTTTTTTTTTTTTTTTTTTAAATGTTTATCTTTTTCTTTTGAGACCGAGAGCATGAGCAGGGGAGGGGCAGAGAGAGAGGGAGACACAGAATTCAAACTCCAGGCTCTGCGCTGTCAGCACAGAGCCGGACGTAGGGCTTGAACCCATGAACTGTGAGATCATGACCTGAGCCAGACAGAGTTGGATGCTCAACTGACTGAGCCACCCAGGTGCCCCTGGGTAGTTGTTTTTTAAAAAGTTTTGTGGTTTTTCTCCCTACAAGTCTTACACATCTTTTGTTAGGTTTATTCTTTGGATACTTTTATAGTTTTTGTTGCTGTTGGAAATTTTTTTAAAAATTTACTGAGAGAGCGCGCGCGCGAGAGAGCGTGCACACGTGCGCAGGGGAGGTGCAGCAATAGAGGGAGAGAGAATCCTAAGCAGGCTCCTTCTGTGAGCAAGGAGTCTGACACAGGGCGGCTCGATCTCACGAAATGTGAGATTGTGACCGGAGCCGAAACCTAGAATCAGATGCTTAACCGACTGAGCCACCCAGGTGCCTCGTGAAATGACTTTTTTTTTTTAGTTCAATTTTCTGTTTGCTGCCCAATGGCATTGCGGTCCTTTATATGCAGCTCTTCTGTGCAGCAGCTTCTCTAACTTAATAATGTGCCTGTGGACTCTTGTGGGGTTTTTATGTGGACGGTAATCTCATCTTTAAATAATGGCGGTTCGTTTCTTTCCAGTACTTTTCTCTTTGTATCTTATTCTAGTCTTAATGTGCTGCTTCAGAACAGCCATTGCAATGGAGACGATAAATGGTGATGGCAGACATGATTGTCTTGTTCCTGGGTCTAAAGGAAATGCTTTCATCTTCCACTGTGAGATGAAATGTATGGCACTTTTTCTTTCCTCTAGCAACTTGAGGAAGATTCCTTCGGGATTTGTTTGTGGAGAATTAAACAGAATCACAAGTGGGTGTTAAGTTTAATTGAATGCATTTTCTGTGTCTTACCAAGATGATGATAATAGGATTTTTCAACTTTCATCTGGTAAGGTGAGAAAAATACGGTAATTTTGAAATTAAGGTAATATTGAAATCAACCTTACATTTCTTTTTTAACATTTATTTATTTTTGGGACAGAGAGAGACAGAGCATGAACGGGGTAGGGTCAGAGAGAGAGGGAGACACAGAATCGGAAACAGGCTCCAGGCTCTGAACTGTCAGCACAGAGCCCGATGCGGGGCTCGAACTCACGGACCGCGAGATCATGACCTGAGGTGAAGTCGGCCGCCTAACCGATTGAGCCACCCAGGCGCCCCTAACCTTACATTTCTGGAATAAATCTATCTTGATCGTGACATATCTGGAAAAATACTGTCTTAAAAATTTTTTTTTGGTGTTTTTAAATGTTTCTGACTCGCTAATATCTTAGGATTTATGGATCTCTGTTGATTGGTCTGTTGTTGGTCTGCGACTTTCCTTTTTTGTATCGAGTTTGGTAAATTCCATCAAAGCTTTTCTCGTCTAATAAGATAAGCTATCATACTTCCTGCTGTTCTCAGAGAGTTTATATGTAAAATTGGAATTACCTGTTCCTTCAGTGTTTGATAACATTTGCCTGTAAAACCAACAAAGCCTGCCTGGTGTTTTCTGTCTGACATTTTAAAATCACTGATTTGTTTGGTTTAATATTTACAGGATCATTAGCGTCTTTATTTTTCTTGAGTTCCATTTGGTAATTTACATTTTTTTAAAATCTGTTTATTTTGTCTTCATTTTCAAATATATTGGCAGAAATTTTTAAATTTTAATTTCTTTTGAATCTCTGCCTTATGTGTAATTCATCATTAATTTTTAACTTATATTTTTACCTTTTTGAATAGGCTTCACCAGTGCAGGGCTTGAACTCATGACCCTGAGATCAAGACCTGAGCTGAGATTGAGTGTTGGATGCTCAACCCACTGAGCCACCCAGGGACCCCACTGATTTTTAATTTATTAAACAGGATGCTTATGTCGTTAATATTCAGCTTTTTCATATGCTTAAGTGTACACGTATTTTTTAAAATTTCTATTTCTGATAGAGACAGGTTGCAAGCAGGGGAGGTGCAGAGAGGGAAAGGGAGACACAGCATCCAAAGCAGGCTCCGGGCTCCGAGCTGTCAGCACAGACCCCGACACGGGGCTCGAACCCACGGACCGTGAGATCATGACCTGAGCTGAAGTCAGACGTTCACCTGAGCCACCCAGGCGTCCCTGCATACGTGTATTTCTAAATAAAGTAGTTAATTTCCGCCAAATAGCACTTTAGCTACATTTCAGAAGTTTCGCTATGTAGAGTTTCTTTTAGTTCTGAATGTTTTCAGATTTTCATTATGATTTCTTCCTTAAGAGTTTAGAAAAAGTATGTTGAAAACTTTTGGTGTATGTATGTGTTTTTTTAAAGCTTTGTTACTGATTGCTAGCATACCGTGTTAGTAAAACATGGTCCAGTGTGATTTTGATGTTTCTGAATTTTGTTGAGGCTGTTTTAATGGTGTCCGGTTTGTGGCCGATTTTTATCACTGTTCCAGTGTGTTTAAAAGCTGGGGTGTGTTTCTGTTTTTAAGGTGAGGTTTCCTCATACGTATTAGATGAAGTACAGTAATTGAATTCACACTGAAACTGGTAACCTTAACTAGTTGTCTCCTGTCATGTCAGTTACGGAGGGTGTGGTTGAAGGCCCCTGTTAATGATGGGACACTGGTCCCGTCTCTGCAGCCCTCTCTGATTTTGCTCTGTGCCTGTAAGTTTAGACTCATTAAATTCCAGTGACTGGCACACTTTGTCATTCTCTTGTGAATCTCTCAGAATGCTTTTCCATTAAAGGATATTTTGTCACATTGGTATAGCTGTACACAGTGACGTTGGTTAATGTTCGCCTGATACCTATTTTTCTGCCCTTTCACCAACAGGTTTTTTTTGTGGCTTTGATGTTTTGGATGTGCCTTTTGAAAGCAGCACCAACTAGATTACATTTTTATAATTTGACTTTAAAGTGATGAGTTAGTCCATTTATGCTCATTGTGATCGAAATATTTATTTCTACTACCATATTTTCTGCTTTCTAACTTGGCTTTTTGTTGTTCTTTTTCTTTTCTTCCCTTGTGTATTATAGGATGTTTTTTTCTTTGCTCCTGTCTACCCCCTGTACCCATTCCCGGTAATACGGAGATTAGACACTCTTTTCTTGGTAACTGCGGACGTTTCATATTTAACTTAACAGCCTATAGTTAATTGATGTCTTTGCCCTGACAAAGAATTGGGAAGGAGTGTAGACTAGAGCATTCATTCAGAGGTTCTTACCCTTATGAGAACCTCTGAATGCTCTGGTCTACATTCCTTCCTGATTAATCTGCTGCTGTTACCTAGTTTTCATTTTGCTGCTTTTAAAATCCCACAGATGAGACAGTACTTTTTTTTAATATACTGTGTGTGTGTTTTTTTTTTAATGTTTATTTATTTTTGAGAGACAAACAGAACGTGAGCAGTGGAGGGGCAGAGAGGGAGGGAGACACAGAATCGGAAGCAGGCTCCAGGCTCCTAGCCGTCAGCACAGAGCTGGATGCGGAGCTCAAACCCACAAACTGTGAGATCGTGACCTGAGCCGAAGTCGGATGCTCAACTAACTGAGCCACCCAGGGGCCCCTAATATACTGTTATTCTTGAAAAGCAGTTTTTTGTCTGATACCCAATTCTAGATTGATGATTATTTTCCCTTAGCACTTTGACAGTATTTCCTGTCTTTTTTCCATTGCTGCTTTTTTTTTTTAAATGTTTTTATTTATTTCTGAGACCGAGAGAGACAGAGCGCAAACGGGGGAGGGGCAGAGAGAGGGGGAGACACAGAATCCGAAGCAGGCTCCAGGCTCTGAGCTGTCAGCACAGAGCCCGACACGGGGCTTGAACTCACGGAGCGTGAGATCATGACCTGAGCTGAAGTTGGACGCTGAACGGACTGAGCCACCCAAGTGCCCTGACCGTTGCTGCTTTTGAGATTAGCTGGAAGTTAGCGGTCAGTTGTTCCTTATCCGGGAATTTGAGGTGTTCTGTTCCTAAAACACTCATTATGTTGGTTAGTTCAGCAGCTGTGTTTAGTGTCTTTCATTTTTAGGTTGGTGGCATTATCTTTTATTTTGGATTATTCTTTTGGTCTTGTTACCTCTGAATAACCAGGTACCGGAAACACGTTTTTGTATACATGTTGGTCAGTATTCAAAAAACCTGAGAAATTACAATATAAGATGTTAATTTTGTTAAGAGCTGCCAGATGTGAAGTTTTTTTTAGTGTGGAGTGGTCCTGTGTCAGTAAGGAATTTCTTAGAGATTTTCTACTCTTCCACATTAGTTAGCTCATTTTTATATCCAGAAATGGGAAAGACTTCAAAGATAATCACTTTTTAACGTGGAATCATTTGATTGCTAGAAAACCTTTGTGTGAACCTTAAACGTGACCGGCCAATACAGAACACCAAAAATAATCTGGAAAAGGGGTAATGGATCAAAACAGATAATGAGCCAAGAGAAAAGGAAAAGAGTGCATTTCAGCGTTTGTAACACATGGCCTATCGTGAGGGAGGGAGGGACCATTGTGCACTTACTTCTTTACGTTAAGTCTTTTCTTACTTTGACTAATGAATGAAAGAGGGACAATCAGAAACAAAAGAGGCATCAGTGGACCTGAGGGTGTGCAGGCTGGGCTAGGTCACTTTGTGGCCCTGAGGTTCACAGGCCCCCAGATTGTGGTCCTGCTTCCACCGCAGCCCTTCTCGGAGAGGGCAGCCGACGTCAGGAACAAAGACCTAATAGCGGCCTCTGGTCCTGTCCCAGTGATGTTTCAATGAGGACAAAGAGTTTGAAATGCATAGACAGTGTCACCATTGTTTTCATCAAACTTCAAAAACCAAAGCTCGATAATCTTCCAGGGCATTGAGGAAAGAATGAGAAAGAATTGTAGGGGGCACGGAGTGGAGAGAGAGCTGGTTTGGCAGAATTGTTGCAAGGATCAAAAATAAACAGTATTGGGCGTGTTTGTATGTGTCTCCAGAAAAAAATAGAGAACGTCCATTCCTGCTGTTTGCCACATTGTCAGGCCTGTTTTTCGATTCTTCATGTCAGTTACTGCTGAATTGCCTCCTGTTCAGTGTAAACCCTCCTCACTCAGTCTGCCCAAGCTCACCCTACCTGCCTCACCCTGGTAGGTGTAAATTGCGTCTCTTCCTAGTTTGTTGGCCCTGTGCCTGTTAGTACAGTTGTCACTTGTGTTTGATTCATTACACGCATTATTTTTAAGTTTTCCCCCAAGATGAGTGTAGGATGTTCATCTTTCATATGAAGAAGGAGCCTGTGGGAGGGAGAGAGGCAGTCTGGCCGGAATGGTTCTGAGAAAGGGCTGTTTAGTTGATGGGAACTGCATTGGAACCTCAGTGCGACCAGACTAGCTGGCTGACTTTCCCCATTCTGAGCCCCAGTTTCTTCCCACGTAGTATGGAGGGATTAAAGCTCTGCTCCTTTTTCCATAGAAAGTAACTTCGGGGAATTTGAATTTTTGAATGTTTATTTACTTCTTTATTTTTTTTGCAAGTGTTCTAATTTCTAGGTAGAAGTCACAGACTTTCTCACAGAACAAGTGGTTCAGGCCACAAGTTGACTTTCTTAATGACTAATAGCTTATTTGACGAACTTTTGCTGGCTTTGGTTTTAAAATCTTGACTAGGGTAGGAGATTGTGAATTTTTCTTTTCTTTAACATTTTTTTAAAAGTTTATTTGTTTATTTTGAGGGAGAGAGAGGAGGAGGAGGAGGGGCAGAGAGAGAGGTTGAGAGAATCCCAAGCAGGCTCCGTGCTGTCAGTGCAGGTCTCAGTCTCACAGGCGGTGAGATCATGACCTGAGCCCAAATCGAGAGTCAGATCCCTAAGTGACTGAGCCGCCCAAGTTCCCCTTATTTAGGGCTAACTTGTGAAGAGTACGGGAGTTTTTTTTGCGTGTGCTGTCCAGCTGTTCCAGCACCATTTGTTGAAAAGACCTGTCTTTGCACCACTGTCAAAGATCAGTTGACCGTCATTAAGTCCCGTGCCACTGATTTGTCTGTTCTTCCATCAGCGCCACAGCGTCTTGATCATTGTAGCTTTACAGTAAGTCTTTGAAAGTCAGTAGTGCCAGTCCTCCAACTTCGTTCTTTCCTTTCCTTCAGTATGGAGTTAGTGGTTTTGGGTCTTTTGTCTCTTGATGTAAGCCATAGAATCAGTTTGTCAGTACGCACAAAGTAACTTGTTGGGATTTTGATTGGATTTGAATCGAATTGTTTCTGATCTCAGTTTGCTGGGAGTTTTTACACAAATGAGTGTTGGATTTTGTCAGATGCCTTTTCTGCATTTATTGATATGATCATGTGATTTTTTTTCTTTAGCCTGTTGATATGAATTACATTAATTGATTTTCAAATATTAAACCAGTCTTGTATACCTGGGATAAATCCTGCTTGGTTTATAATTCTTTTTATGCCTTGTTGCATTTGATTTGCTTATATGTTATTGAGAATTTTTGCATCTGTGTTTATGAGAGATACTGAACTGTAGTTCTCTTGTAAGGTCTTTGTCTGGTTTGGGTACTAGCATAATGCTTATCTCAGAAATGAGTTAGGAAGTATTGCTTCTGCTTCTGTTTTCTGGTAGGGATTATAGGGAATTGGTATCATTTCTTCCTTAAATGTTTTAAAGACTTCATGAGTAGATCCATCTGGGCATGGTATGTTGTGTTTTAGAAGGTTATGTATCACTGATTCATTTTCTTAAGTTGATACAGGCCTAGTCAGATTGTCTATTTCTTTTTCAGTGAGTTGTGACAGATTGTATCTTTCAAGGAATTGGTCCATTTCGTCTTGGTTATGAAATTAGTGGCCATACAGTTCATCCTTTTGTTATCCTTTTGTTTTGTTTTATTTTTAAGATTTTATTAAAAAAATTTTAAACATTTTTACTTGCTTTTGAGAGACAGAGACAGAGCACGAGCAGTGGAGGGGCAGAGAGAAAGGAAGACACAGAATCTGAAGCAGGCTCCAGGCTCTGAGCTGTCAGCACAGAGCCCGACGCATGGGGTGCGTGATCATGACCTGAGCCAAAGGTGGACGCTTAATCAACTGAGCCACCTAGGCGCCCCTTCGGACTTTACTTTTAATTACTATCTACATCCAGTGTAGATCAAGATCAAGAGTCACATGCTCCACTGACAAAGCACCCAGGCACCCTGTTGTCCTTTTATTGTCCATGGGATCTGGAGTGATAGCCCCTCTTTCATTTCTGATATTAGCAATTGGGTCTTTTTTCGTTAGCCTGGAGAAAGGCTTATAAATTTTATTGAATTTTTTGTTTGTTTGTTTGTTTGTTTTTAGAACCATCTCTTGGTTTTGTCGATTTTTCTCTATTGATTTCTTGCTTTCGGTTTCATTGAGTTCTGTTTTCATTATTTCAATTTTCTGCTTACCTTGGAATTAATTTGCTCTTTATATTTTCAAGATGAAAGCTTAGGGTATTAATTTTAAATCTTTGTTTTCTAATGTGTTTTCACTACTATAAATTTCCCTGTAAGCACTGCTGTACCTGTATCTCCCAAAGTTGAAACGTTGTATCTTCATTTTCATTTTGTTCAAAAAGTTTTAAAGATCTCTTGAGATTTTTTTTCTTTGATTCATGTGATTTTTAGAAGTATGCTCTTTAATTTTCAAGTACTTTGGGATTTTACAGATCTCTGCTACTGATTTCTAACTTCATTGCATTGTTCTGAGAGCAGACATTGTGTGATGTCTCTTCTTTTAAATTGTTAAGGTGTGTTTCATGTCCTAGAATGTGGTATGTCTTGGTGAGTGTTCATGTGAGTTTAAGAAAAACGTGTAATTGACGTTGGATGAAATAGTCTATACCTGTCAGTTATACGTAGTTGACTGGTGGTGCTGTGTTGAGTTCAGTTAGGTCTTCACTGATTTTCTGCCTGCTGGATCTGTCCATTTCTCATAGAATGGTCTTGAAGACCGCAGTTATAATAGTGGATTCATCTGTTTCTCCTTGCAGTTCTGTTGGTTTGTTTTTAATTTAGAGGGAGAGGGAGAATCTCAGCAGACTCCACACCCAGCATGGAGCCTGACACGGGGTTTGATCCCATTACACCGGGACCATGACCCGATCCAAAATCAAGAGTCAGATGCTTAACTGACTGAGCCACCCGGCACCCCAGTTTTGTTTTTGATTCATGTATTTTTTAAAAATGATTTTAATTTTTAGAGAGAGAGCTGGGGAGAGGGGCAGAAGGAGAGAAAGAGAGAATGTTAAGCAGGCTCCACACTCAGCCTGGAGCCCGATGAGGGGCTTCATCCCAGGACCCCGGGACCATGACCTGAGCCGAAATCAACAGTCGGGTGCGCAGCTGACTGAGCCACCCAGGTTATTTTGCTGATTTGTGTATTTTGCTGCTCTGATTGTTAGGTGTGTAACATGAAGGGTTGTCCTGTTTTAGAGTACTGACCCCTTTTTCGTTTTGTAATACTCCTCCATACCCCTGATAACTTTCCTTCTCTGAAGTCTGCTCTGTCTGAAATTAAAATAGCTGCTCCCCACTTTGTTTTAATTAGCGTCAGTGTGATGTGACTCCCCCCATTTTCTTGCGTATAAAGACACGTCTTTATAATTTGTTTGTTTGTTGAGGGAGAGCACGCGTGAGCAGGGCGGGGCAGAGGGAACAGGAGAGAAGAATCTTACGCCTGAGATCATGATCTCAGTTGGAAGGAATACTCAGTTGAGCATCCAAGTCTTGATTTCTGCTCAGGTCGTGATCTCACAGTTGTGAGAAGGAGCACTGCGTCAGGCTCTACACTGAGGGTGGAACCTACTGAAGGCTTTCTCTCCCTCTGCTCCTCTTCCCCACTCATGCGCTCTTAAATACGTAAATAAGTAAATAGGCAGACAGCATATGATGTGTCGATGTACTTTTTTTTTTCTCTTTACCATTTAGTTTAGGGAGAGAGGGCGCACGAGCATGTGAGTGGGGGAAAGGTGCAGAGGGAGAGAGAGAGAGAATCTTTAAGTAGGCTCCCCACTCAGCGCAGAGCCTGACCCTGGGCTCCATCTCACCGCCCTGGGATCATGACCTGAGCTGACGTCGAGAGTTAGACACTCACTTGACTGAGACGCTCAGGTGCCCCGTGATGTAGGTCTTTTGGGCTCTTGCTTTGTTTGTATTTTGCATTTACCTGCTTGGCGTTCGCCGAGATTCCTGGATCTGTGGTTTGTGTCTGATGTTGATTTGGGGAGATTTCCGTCATCACTGCTTCTGTTCCTTTTTTCGTGTTCCTTTTTACATGTTTTGTTATTGTCCCACAGTTCTGAGATATTCTGTTTCGTTTTCTTCCTCTCAACCTGTTTTTCTCTTTGC
Organism: Acinonyx jubatus; assembly: GCF_027475565.1. NCBI lineage: Eukaryota > Metazoa > Chordata > Mammalia > Carnivora > Felidae > Acinonyx > Acinonyx jubatus. The sequence continues at coordinate 4,659,739 of NC_069390.1, read as the reverse complement.
CTTTCCATTTTGGACGTCTTTAGTGTCATAGCTAGAGAATCAGATTCTTTGCTCAGCCATGTCCAGGCTGCTAGTGATCCCGTCAAAGGCATCCTTCATTTCTGTTACGGTGTTTTTGATCCCTAGCATTTTGTTTTGATTCTTCCTCAAAATGCCTACCTCTTTTTCTGTTGTCTATCCGTTACCTCATTTGCCTGTCTTTTCCATTAACGCGCTTGGCTGGCACATTATAGTTTTTTAAAATTCCAGGGGCACCTGGGTGGCTTAGTTAAGCGTCTGACTTTGCCTTCGGTCATAGTCTTGTGGTTCACGAGTTCAAACCCTGCATCGGGCTTTGTGCAGACAGCTCAGAGCCTGCTTTGGATTCTGTGTCTCCCTCTCTCTCTCTGCCCCTCCCTGCTCATGCTCTGTCTCTCTCTCAAAAATAAATAAACATGAAAAATATTTTTAAGTTCCTTGTCTGATAATTCCAATGTCCTTGTCGTATCTGACTGTGGTTCTGATGCTTGTTCAGTCTCTTCAGACTGTTTTTTGCCTTTCGTGTGCTTTGTAGTCTCTTTTGGAAGGCGGACGTGATGCACTGGGTAAAAGTGACTGTGGTAAACAGGCCTTTGGAAGCGTCCCGGTAACGCGCCGGGAGGGGAGCCGGGCCGCCGTCCTGTGGGTGGATCTCTGTCTTGGTGAGCCTGTGCCCTTCCTCTGAACTTGAGTGCTTCTCCACTTTTTCCCCTCCTTGGAGATGCAGCAGGATGGCTAGAGTTGACTTTTCCCCTTTCCCCAAGAGGAAGACCTCGATAAAACCCCAGAGGTTACGCTCAGGTAAGACGGTTTCTCCTGAGGGCGGGCCTTGAAAGGTCAGAAAGGTCAGAAAGCTCTGGAGTGTTTGGGAATTGTTCCCTTTCCCCTCCCCCCGCCAGAGCAGACTTTTCTCCTGTGCTCGCTCCAAGGACCTGGTCGAACTCCTGGAGGTAAACCTTAACAATCCTCCTGGGTCTTTTAAGTCTTAAGAGTTGTCCCCATTGAGCCGCCAGCAACTGGTCAGTTTTAGTTCAGGTTTTCCTACCCTGGCATTAGATTCCGAGGAAGGTTTTTGTTCACGGGTCCTGGTCTGGTAAATTGTAATTCTCTGTATTTCCCTTTCTTTGCGGGCTGTGGTTCACCCTGTGACCGCATTTCTGTGATGAATCTGAGGAGAGCTGTTGATTCTTCTGGTTGTTCAGCCTTTTTTTTTTTCTAATTTTTCTTTTTTATTAATGTTTATTTTTGAGAGAGAGGGACAGAGTGCGAGCAGGGGAGGGTCAGAGAGAGGGAGTCACAGAATCCGAAGCAGGCTCCAGGCTCTGAGCCGTCAGCCCAGAGCCCGAGGTGGGGCTCTGAGCCGTCAGCCCAGAGCCCGAGGTGGGGCTCGAACCCACGAACCGTGAGATCGTGACCTGAGCCGAAGTCTGACACTTAACGGACCGGGCGCCCCATGGGCTCCAAGTTGTTAGCTTTCTACCATTTGCTAGGATAAGAGGTGATTTTGAAGCTCCTTACATGCTGGACAAGAAACCGGAAGTTCCCTCTTAAGTGGACATTGGCATTAAGTACACGCACCATTATCCCTCTCCAGACCTGTTTTCATCTTACCAAACTAAAACTCCGTGCGTGTTCAATCCATCACTCTCCAGTCCCTCCTCCCCCAGCCTCTGACAACCAGCCTTCTACTGTCTCTGTGAATTTGACTGCTCTGAACACTTCATATGGTGTTCGTATAAACACATTTATAGAAGAGGAATCAGATGGTATTTGTCCTTTTGTTGAGTGACTTCAAGCGTGAAGTCCTCAAGGTCCGTCTGTGTTGTAGCATCTATCAGAGCTCCCTTCCTTTTTCAGGCTGAATTAGATGCCATTGTATGTGTCTGCCACAGTCTGTTCATCCATTCCTCTGTCAGTGGATACTTGCCTCTGCCTTTTGACTGTTCTGGTTTAGGTACTGTGAACATGGGTGTACCGTATCACTTTGGCCCTACGTTTTCATTTCTCTTGGGGTATATACCCAGAAGTGGAATTGCTGGATCATAGGCTAATTCTGTTTTTACTTTTGTTTTGCAAAACCGCCACACTGTTTTCTATAAAAGCTACATCATTTTACATTCCAGCAACAGCGCACAAGACTTTGTTTTTCCTTTTTGAGTGCTTATCTATGAGCTATAGAAAGGTGTTTAAAACACTGTGGCTTAGGGGCCTCTGGGTGGCTCAGTCGGTTAAGCGTCCGACTTTGGCTCAGGTCGTGGTCTCACGGTTTGTGAGTTCAAGCCCCACATCAGGCTATCAGGCTCTGTGCCGACAGCACACAGGTAGGGTTTAAATACTACTGAACTTGAATCCTAATACTGCCAAACACTAGTTCTTTGAGCTCTGAGCTTTGATTTTCTCTCTTGTACAGTAGGAATGACATATTTATGAGGACATACCTGAATGGTAGTGAGTATAACCATAGTTACTCTTATCCTTTGTACAAATAATTTTCTCCCCTTTTTGATAAAATTCTTTTTAATTTTCATGAGATTACCTAATCAAAAAGTAGTGTCATTTTTATTAGTCTTATATAGCATCTTCTTTAAAAAATTGGTGCCCATTTACAGTGTATCAGTGATAAATGAATATCCCCGTTTTCCACATTCTCCCATCAATTTTAATTAGTTCTAATTATTTTTTGTTTGCTGATTCATGGGATATAAAAGAGTACCTCCTGGATTTTTTAATTTAAGAAATTAGCCATGCTAAATGTTTCTCACATGTTGGTTTATGTTTTGAGGTTTCTAAAAAATATTTATTTTGAGAAAGAGGGAAGGAGTGCATGTGCGCTTGTACCCCCTGGTGGGGGAGGGGCAGGGAGCGAGGCGGGGTGGGGGGGCGGGGGGTGGGGAGAGGGAGAAGGAGAATGAGAATATCCCAAGCAGGCTCCGTGCTGTCCGCGCAGAGCCCAACTTGGGGCTCAACCTCATGAGCCGTGAGATCATGACCTGAGCCAAAATCGAGAGTCAGACGATTAACCGCCTGAGCCACTCAGGCGCCCCATGTTTTGATTTTTTTTATAAATGAGTACTCTGTTCAGATCTTTTGACCATTAGGTTTCGATTTCCTTGGCTCCTCACCAGGCATTGTATAAACTCAAAAATTGTCCCCTGGTGTTTTCAGTTTGCTCCCGTATTCTGAAAGGACTTCCCGTTCCTTTTTGATTCCTGTGCTTTATATCATTGTTCCTTTCTGGGCTCCATTTATGGTCCTCCCACCTCTGTAATTGAGAAATATGCTTATAATAAGCTCCCCCAAACATATTTATATCAGGTAAGTTTACTATATACTAATTGTTGGGTTACTTAATTTCTCTTAAATGTTTAGTTTTTATTTCTAGAGAAAGGGCACATGTGTACCCAAGCGGGGGAGGGGCAGGGCAGGGGGAAGGCAGAGTCCCAAGCAGGCCGTGAGCTCAGCGCCGCGCCGAGCCTGACACAGGGCTCTGTCTGATGAACCATGATGAGATCGTGACCTGAGCTGAAATCAAGAGTCAGATGCTTAACCGACTGAGTCACCCAGGTGCCGTGGGTTACGTAATTTCTTAATGTTGGTGCTCTCAAATTGTAAAAGGAGTTGTGAGGGAAAAATGTGATTTGTTCACCGACACTTTGGAGTGCCCGCAAAGTGCCAGGCACAAAAATGTTTAAGGACCACGTGGGTCACGATAGCCCCTCTGTGAACGGTGCGGCTGTTGCAGAAGCTTCGCGTGTAGTGTTGGCTGTGTTTGTAGCACTCTGGGAGGCGACAAGTGGTAGAAAGAGGGGGGGGCGTTTCCAAGCCCCGCTGGCCTAGCCGCTCCCTAAGTTTGGGACCCAAGTCCCTTCCTTACTGCCTTTGCCTCCCAGAATCTCCACGTGCAGGAAGTGACGTAACTTGCCACCGAGGAGTGTCGTGTGGTTCAAGTGAGTGTGTGCGAACACGTTTGGTGAAGTATAGACTCTGAAGTTTTTCGCGAACAACTTTTTCTTCCACCTCTCTTTGCAAATACAGATTTTATCATTCTTCTTCTAACAGCTTTGTTGGAACACAGGGCGCAGACCCGACGGTTCACACGCTTCAGCATACTGCTGATGTGGGGTTTTTTTTTAGCATAGTCACGGTGCGTACATGCTGTCACTGCTGTCATTCCGGAATAGTTTCATGACTTGAGAAAGAAACCCCGGATTTTTCAGCAGCCACTCCCATTTCTCTCCCATCCCCTTGGCCCCTGCGACTACTAATCTCATTTCTGTCTCTATGGGTTGGTCTATTCTGGACACTTCCTATGGGTGGAATCGTACAGCGTGTGCTCTTTTGTGACTGGCCTCCTTCCCTTCACTACGTGTCCAAGATTCGCATGTACGTCAGTCCTTTTGTTGTTAGTGTTGCTAAATACGCTATCGTGTGGAAACGCCACATTTTATTTGTTCGTTAATCGGATGATGAGTATTTGAGTGTTTCTGCTTTTTGACTCTGGTGAATAATGCCGTGTGAACATTTGTGTGCACATTTTTCTGTGGACACACGCTCTCATTCCTCTTGGATACATACCCGGGAGTGGACTGGCTGGGTTACGAGGTAGTTCCGTATTTAAGAGAAAGCTTTTGAAAAAACTGCCAGCGTATTCTCCGGTGTGCCTGCCTCATTTTACACTCCCAGCAGTGTGTGAGAGTTTCTGTTTTCCCACATCTGTGTCACCTCTTGTGATTGTGTCTTTTTGATAGTAGCGTGTTAGTGTGGGTATTCGGTGGTATTGTGTGGTTCTGATTTGCATTTCCCTGATGGCTCATGACGTCGCGTACTTTTTTAGTGTGCCCGTTCACCATTTGTCTATCTTCTTTGGAGGTATGACTATTGAAGTTATTTGCCAATTTTTAAACTGGGGTGCTTAGCTTTTTATTATTGAGTTGTGAAGTCCCTCTTAAGTGTATGACTTGCGGATGCTTTCATTCCGTAGATCATCTTTGCACGTTCTTGGTGGTGTCATTGAAACACACACATTTTTACTTTGATGAAGCCCAGCTTATCTGTTTTTTTTTCTTTTGTTTCTTATTTTTTGGTGTCATATTTAAGAAGGCTTTGCCTAATCTAAGGTCACAAAGATTTATTGCTCTGTTTTTTCTAAGAGTTTTGTTTACATCGTTTTAAAGACTATTTTTAGGGCATTTTAAGGTCACAGCAAAATTGAGGAGAAGGTCAGGGATTTCCCCTGTATCCGCTCTTGCCCCCACCTTTGCACACTAGCACAGCCTCTCTCGTTATCTGCATCCCAGAGTGGTACACTTGTTTGTTTTTTAATTTTGTTAATGTTTATTTATAATTTTTGAGTGGCGGGGGAGAGAGACACATAGCATGAGCAGGGAAAGGGCAGGGAGACAGAGAAGGAGACACAGAATCCGAAGCAGGCTCCACGCTCCAAGCTGTCAAGACAGAGCCCGAGGCGGGGCTCAAACTCACCAACCGTGAGATCACGACCTGAGCCGAAGTCGGACGCTTAACCGACTGAGCCGCCCAGGCGCCCCCAAAGTGGTACAGTCGTTACAGCTGTTGAAGCTACACTGACACATCACAGTCACTCCGAAGTCCATAGTTTACATTACGGTTTCTTCCTGATGTTGCATGTTCTGTGGGTTTGGATAAATGCATAACGACCTGTATGCATCATTATGGTATCACACAGTATTTTCACTGCCCTAAAGATCCTCTGTGCTCTTCTTCGCCCCCCACCTCCCCACCACCACTGATCTTGTAACTGTCTGCCTTTTCCAGACTGCCGTATAGTTGGAATCACAGTCTGTAACCTTTTCAGATTGGCTTCTTTCGCTTACTGATACGCACTTAAGGTTTCTCCATGACTTTTCATAGCTTGCTACCTCATTCTTTTTAGTACTGAATAATACTCTGTTGTCCGGATGGACCACACTTTATTTATCCACTTACCTCCTGAAGGACATCTTGGTTGTTTCGGGGTTTTGGCAATTAATGGATACATTTCTTATAAACATCCATGGGCCTGGTTTTGTGCAGACGTAAGTTTTCACCTCCTTTGGGTAAATACTAGCGAGCACAGTTGCTCGATGTTATGGTGAGTACGTTTCGTTTTGTAAGAAACTGCCAGCCTGACCTCCAAACCAGCTGCGCTACCTTGCGCTCCTGCCAACGGTGAGTGGGAGTTCCTGTTGCTCCACAGCGATGCCAGCATTTGGGATCTTTGTTTTGGGTTTTGACTATTCTGATAGGTGTGTAGTTGTGTCTCACTGTTGTTTTAATTTGCATTTCCCTCATGACATAACGGTGCGGAGCATCTTTTCAGGTGATCATATCATTGTTTTTAAATGCTTATTTATCTTTGAGAGACAGAGAGAGCGTGAGCAGGGGAGGGGGAGAGAGACAGAAACAGACAGACAGACAGACCCAGAATCCAAAGCAGGCTCCAGGCTCTGAGCTGTCAGCACAGAGCCCCATGTGGGGCTCGAACCCACGAACTGCGAGATCACGACCTGAGGCGAAGTCGGACGCTTAACGGACCGAGCCCCCCAGGCACCCCGTGAGATCATTTGTAACGACTGTATTTCATTGGATGGATAAAAGAACCTTGGTGCAGATTCGATCGTTGTTGTTTACCGTGGCATAGTTGGGTGCGGTGTGTTTGTGAGCGACTTGGATTATTTGTCCCGTGGTAGTCCCTAGGTGTCCTGTGTTCTCCGCATGTAGACATTTCTCTTTCCTGTTTTAAACTCCTGTGGACATTGTTACGTACAAACCTTTTGCTCAGGATAAACACCTTAGGATAAAGTCACAGAAGTAGAATAATTGGGTCAAAGGATGTGAAGAATTCAACACCTTTTATCTCTGACCAGAAAAAATACGCAAGTTTGTACTTTTACCAGCAGTTCCAGCTACTTTTGTATTAAGAAACTTAAAAGTCTTTTTTACGAGGGGAAAGTTCTAACATGCGAAACATAGAATAGTATCACAAACCCTCTTTTGCTGAGCGCCAGCAGCCATACTGGAGGCCGTCCCTGCCTCACTCCCTTCCTCACTTCTCTCCTGTATCGTTACTGTCTTAAAACTCTATTGAATTATAGTTCAGTAGACTAAAGAGACAGAAAAGGGCTCATGTCAGAAGAAGTTTCCACAAGCTGAAACGCACCTGGGTAGTTGGCACCCCGGATGCCCCTTTGTTCCTGTCCAGTCGGTCCCCTCCCTGCCGCAGGCACCGGTGTCCTCCCGTCTGCCCGAACTGGTTAGTCTGCCCCGTTTTGTTCCTTAAATGAGTAGAACTTTACCGTATGTTAGTTTGTGTCTGAGTCCTTTCTCTTGGCGTTGTGTGTGAGGTTATCCGTCGTTACACGCAGTTGTTATTCTCGTTGCTCTGAAATTACTCTGTTGATGGACATCTAGATGGATGTCTGTTCGGGGCTGTGACAAATACTGCTGCCCTGAACATTCACGGTGTCTTTTTTTTTTTTTTTTTTTTTTTTTTGGTGAACAGATACATGTATTTCTTTGGGGAATGTATCTGGGAGTAAAATTGGCAGGTCTTAGAGGCATGCATATATTTGGTTTTGGACGACTGTGGCTGCACTTCCTGAAGTACTCGTAGCGAGTGAAAGTGCCATTACACCAGCGGCGTGTCAGGCTTTCACTGCATGTCGTCTCCCGCAGCGCGCGTTGTCCGTGCTGTGCTTTGCAGCTACACTCCTAGCTGTGTAGTGATGTCTTAGGAGAGTTTGAATTTGCACCAGTGGAGTCAAGCACCTTTCCTTACTTTTATTGGTCATTTGGCTCTCCTTTTTTTCTACCCTTTTTTAAAAGTGCATTTATTACTTAGAGTGCAAGCACGTGTGTGCACTAGTGGGAGAGGGGCAGAGAGGGGGGAGGGAGAGAGTCCCAAGCAGGCTCCACTGCTGTCCAGCATACAGCACAGAGCCCGAGGCGGGGCCCAGCCCCACGACCAACCATGGGATCATGACCTGAGCCGCACTCAGGAGTCAGATGCTCAACTGACTGAGCCACCCAGGTGCCCCCTGGGATATCCTTTGTTATAAAGAGTATATTTTAAAGTTTTTGTTCTTTTTTTTTTTTCACTGCATTATTAGTTTTTCTTATTGTGTTAGCTCTCTGTTGTTGCATAACAAATTATCCTTAAACTTTTAGTGGCTCATAGCAACAAAAAAAACCTTTAAATTGTTAACGTTTATTCATTTTTGAGGGGGGGGGAGTGGGGCAGGGCCAGAGAGAGAGGGAGACAGAGAACCTGAAGCAGTCTCCAGACTCAAGCTGACAGCACAGAGCCTGACGTGGGGCTTGAACTCACAAAACTCAAAATCGTGACCTGAGCCGAAGTTGGACGCTCAACTGACTGAGCCACCTAGAACCCCCCCCAACAAAAAAACCTGTATTGTCTCGGTTTCTGTAGGACATGAACTTGGGCAGTGTCTTGGCCCCCAGTCTGAAGGCTTGACTGCGGTGGGGAGTTCCATCCCAAGGTGGCTCATTCATATGCCCGGCAGATTAGTCCTGGCTGTCGGTGGCAGGCCACGGTTCCTTTTCATGTGGGCTGGTGTCAGGGATCCTGTGGGTCCTGTCCTCAGGACATGGTGACCGACTCCCCCCACCCCACCAGCCCCCCGAGAATGATTTGAGATAAAGCACCAAGTGGAAGCTATCATTTTTATGACCTCAGAAGTCACATGGCATTGAATTTTGCCGAGTGCTCTTTGTTAGAAGAGAGTCAAAGTGTCCCAGCTTGCCTTCAAGGGGAGGGGAGTTGGGCTCCGTTTTTTTTTTTTTTGAAAGGAGGAGTGTCACAATATTTGGACATACTTTCAAGCATGACACTTGGTGGGATTTCTTTTATGTTGGGTATGAGTTTTTCAGGAGATGTAAGTGTGGTGAATGTCTTCACCTGCTCGGTGGCTTTCCATTGTGTCGTTTGAGGAGGAGAAGTCATTTGGAATGTAATTCACTTTATTACTTTTCCCTTTATGGTTAGTTCTTTCCATATTACTTGGAAGAAAATCGCCAAGTAATTATATTGTGTCTTGTGTAAATATGCCAGTATACATGTACTATCTTTCAAAGGAAAACACTTTTTTTTCCCCTTTGGCTGTTTAATCATACATAACATAACCACAAAATTCTCAGATCTAGAAAGCAACCCCACACGGTAGTTGCTTAATGTTATCTAATACCCAGAGTGAAATTTCCACTTGTCTCATAGTATAATTTTTTGGTACAGTGTTCTAATTTTGGCAAATCAGGATCCACATAAAGTCTACCAGTTTTAAAAAGATGGTAGATTACCCATTCATCACTTTTTCCCCCTCTTGCCCTCTATTTGTGGAAGACCTGGGTTGTTTTGTGGGGTCCCCACAGTGTTCTGTGTCCTGTTCGCTGGTAGCTGTGTCTCTGTTTGAGGGGTAAACTTTGTCATACTCTCACTGGGGGTGCTTGTTTGGTCGTGATCTGTCTGTGGAGGCTGAATGAGGACCCAAATTTAAATTTTTAAAGGGCTTCCAACCTAAATCACGTTGAAATTCGTTCAGGTCACAGTTGTTCTGTCCTTCAAATGTAATGATCATTTGGATTGTCCTTTCTACCCTATCACTTTCTGGGTTTGTGAGGCCATCTGAGAGTGTGTTTTCTGTAGAATGACAACATACGACTGTAAAGCTTGTCAGCGTGAGTGTATCCCACACCCTCTCCGTGGCTTGATAATGTTGCAGAGGGAATAACAAAATGAGTCCGGCTCTCGTTAACTAGACTTTGCGTGTTTATCCTTAACTTGCTTGCTTTGCCTTGTGCTGTCCGCCAACCTTCCTTCTCTTGTGGCTGATTTTTTGAGTTGTGATGACCAATGTTTTACTAGTTGATGACTCATAATCTTCAAGTTATTTTTAGGCCAGCTTGAATTTCCAGTCTTCCCCAGTCTGTCTTTCCCTTCTAACAGAAATTTTGGCCATGAGAAATTAGAAAAATTAATGACAACGTGATTAGAATGCACATTAAAGAAGTAAGTAATTATTTCTTAAGATGCGTGTGTACCTAAAGTTTAAACATAGGGGCACCTGGGTGGCTCAGTCGGTTAAGCGTCCAACTCTTGATTTCAGCTCAGGTCATGAGCTCACGGTTCGTACGATCGAGCCCTGCGTTGCATCGGGCCCTGCGTTGACAGCATGGAGCCTGCTTGGGATTCTCTCTCTCCCTCTCTCTGCCCCTCCCCTACTTGTGTTCTCTCCCTCTTTCTCAAAATAAATAAACTTTTAAAAGAATAAAGTTTTAAACGTAGAAAATTTTCTTAATACCAAGTGTGTCGTACAAGTGTCATCCAACTCCCAAGTGAGAATTACATGTTTAATGTTTTGTTTTTAAGTGAGCGCACATAAATGATACTGATTGCTGGCCATAATTCGTTCGGCAAGCATCTCGCTGCCAGATCCGTGCCAGGCCCAGCTCTTGCCATGCTGTGGTCATACATGGTTAGAAAAAGGTGGCATGGTGCTGGTGCTCTCAGTGAAATGCTCAGGACAGTGTCTCAATGAATAGGATATAATGCAAGCTACATATGGAATCTTAACTTTTTTCAATATGCAGTCAGCATAAAAATTACCAATGAGATATTTTCATTTCTGTCTTTCGTACCACGCCTTTGAAATCAAGTGTGCATTTTATGCTTACGGCACACCTCCGTCAAACCGTCTAGATTTCAAGTGCTCAGAAGCCTTACGTGGCTCCTGTAGTGGACCACATGGATCAGAATTATTGTTACCATGCCTCACACGGAGTGGCAGGGGACGCTGACGAGGAACCCAAATCCACGGTGGCTTAGACGGTCCAGAGGAGACCCAGGGAGATGGATCAGGAAGCTGTTTCTCTTCTCCTGGGGGAGGGGGGTGGTGGTGGCAGAAAATGGAGGCGGGGAGGTACTCAGAAGACGGAATTGGATGAATAGGATTGGGAGGGAAGAGAAGAGCCAGGGTGGTTTCCGGGCTCTGACTTTTACACCTGGGGCGTGCCTTTCCTGACACGGGGACGACACGGGGACGGAAAGGATTGATGGCCGGTCAGTGTTGGTGTATGGTGGACAGGCAGTTTTGGAGACACTGACTTTGGGGTGCTTGAGCCATCCGACGGGGAATGTCGGCCCGCAGTTGGGTGCCTGCGTTTGAAGTGCAGAGATGGCCTTCGGTTGTATAAAGTTGTATCTCAACTGTGTCTGTAGAGGCCTTTTTAAAACCCACTGAAATGGCTTCATTTAGTCAACAAGACTTTTTTTTGAAAGTGTCCCGGGCCTTGTTGCGGTCGCTGGGGCGACAGCGCGAATAGAACAAGTGTGAGCGGACACCCCAGCTAACACGGTCAGGTCAGCTTGGGAGAGCGTAGTAGGTAGCGGGCACCGCCCGGACCCTGCGGCCTGCACCGCGGTTGGTCGTGTGGGAGGGGAAGGGAGGGGAGGACGGGAGCCCCGGCTAGGGAGACTGAAGAAGCCAGGGAGGAAACCGGGAGCCTAATACCAAAGAAGGCGAGTGAGGAGAATGTTCTAATGAGGAGGGGCTGCTGGTCAGCTGTATTGAAAGCTGCCGAGGGCGAGTTCAAGATGAGGACAGAAGGAGTTGCATTTGGACTTAGCCCCATCTGGAGGTCACTGGTGACTGGAAAGAGCAGTTTCAGTTGAGTGGCATGGATAGACACCAGATCGGAATGAGTTGAAGAGATTGGAATGCGGTCGGACAGAGGGCTCGTTTTCTGCCTTGTAAGTCACCACTACACGTCACGGAGAAGGCCGGCCCCGGTGGAAACAAGGACAAAGGATGTAAACAGACAGTTGGCTGAAGAGCGGAGTGTAAATGGCTCTCAGACGTACGAACGGTGCGCGTCAGGGCCAGGGTGTGGGGACACGGCGCGCCTGCATTGCTGGTGGCCCTTCGGATGGCACGGCCTCCGGGGGAGCCGTTTGCCCGTGTGCGTCTAGTTAGAAACACACGTTTGATCCGACAGCTCCACTCCTGGAAACCCCGGCGTTGTTTCATAATAGGAAAAATGAAAACTAAACGGTCATCAGTGGTGGCCTAGTGAAAGCAACTGCGATACAGAGGAAAGTCTGTCAGGTAAAACATTTTACTCTGTGAGAAAGAAGAATTTGGTTTTGTTTTTTCCTACCGTGCTATAAATCAAACTCTTTGAGAGGGGTTTTTCCCCCCTTCTTAAGGATGGAGAAAAATATGAGGTCTGGTACAGGCCACAGAAGCTATTTGTAAATGTGCCTTTGAAGAGCTGTGTTAAGGTTTTCATTCTGCCTTGAGCTTCTGCCTATTAACTCATTTCACGCAAGTTGTGAATCTAAATCCTGTTCTCCAGGTACCTGTCAGGATTCTTTTCAGAGGACCCTGTCCTGCTTTATATGTGTACTGGGTTGTATACCACAGGAAAGGTGGGTGTGGGGTATCTTACAAGCTTCATGGATGAATTCATACTCCAGTTTACCTTACGACACCTAAAAATAACCACAACTCCTATCAAAAGGGCATCGCGTTGTACTGGGTTTGGGTCCTTGACAAAGCAGGCCTATGGTACTGTTTGAGAACGCTGAAGGTGGCACTGGGGATTATAACCTGACGTAGGAGGAAGAGTTTCTTGGTCCACTTTTTATGGGAGAAAGGGACCGTACGCACCTTTGTGAGCCCTCTGTTCCCCTGACCTTTCTGCAGTTTGGCCTTCCTTGGAGGTGGTGTGTCCCTATGTGGACTTAAAGCAAAACGAAAATACTGGACACAGACCAAATCAGTTTCCTAGCAGAATACAGTGATACTGTACAACTCTATAAGTTCTGTTACCAGGACTCTATACTTTAAGATCTTGCTGAAATTTATTGAATTTCTTAAGAGTTTGACTGTGGTTACTCATTGGTTCCTTTTTCTTCATCTCTTTGAATCTCCTGGTTTCACTTAGATTTTATATTTCATTTTCTAGAAGGTTAGGATTTGAAGCATCATAAGTGATAGTTTAGTCTGATCTTCTCATGTTACAGATAAGGTAAGTTTAGAGAGATGAATTCTTGCCCAGAGGTTGACTGAACCAAATCTGTGTTCTCTTTTAAGTCTTCCCCATTGTTTGGTGGCGTGGGGCATACAGTATGGCCTCTGCGCATCCCCGGGCCGAAGTACCTTGCCGTGATTTGGAAGGAGGTGTGGTTTTAGTTGCGTTGCCGCAGTTCTAATGAAGATCGTTTATACGCTGTGCTAAATTATTTACAGTCACAGAGATAATCTAGTTGAACTTTTTAAAATGTTTATTTAGTTAGAGAGAGAGAGACACACATGAGTGTGCGCACCTGGGTGGGGCAGAGAGAGGGAGAGAGACAATCCCATTCTTGGGTTGAGTTCTCACTGGACAAATTCTTCCACTTTCATGGCGCTTAGCACATTTTCCAGTCTCTGTACTTTTATTTAACTTACTAATCACTTGGTTACCAAGATGTCCTGCAAAAAGTTTTGATGTCTTTCTTGCCGTTGTATCCTGGATTATGGAAATCTCAGCTTTTACGTCAAATTAAACTTGATGGTTTATCGTGGCTGAGCCACTTGCTGGCGATTGAGATCCTGTCGCCTTGCATACCATTGCTCTCATCTCATAGGCAGAGTTCTCTGGGCTTTCCTTTGGATGCTAATTTACTAATTTATGACTTGGCTCCATTTTAATAGCAACTTAGATTGGGTTGGCTTCATGCATGACTGCAGTGATTTGAGTATCCCATAAGGTGCATAGCCAGACCATGATGTAATCTAATCAGGTGCCAAAGTTTTTACCTAAAGTACTTTACATATGTGATTGTGTTTTTAAAAAGTGATAGTATGGATTTACTGTGGATGTTTTATACTTTAATAAAGACTTTTTGTGTGTGTGTGTGTGTTCTTGGTATGGTGATTTCTGATTAATGATTGTTTTTAAGTTTATTTATTTGGGGAAAGAGAGAGAGAGCGAGTGAGAGCGTGTGTGTGTGCGAGTGGGGGAGGGACAGAGAGAGAGAGGGAGAGAGAGAATCCCAAGCAGGCTCCTCCCTGTGCAGAGCCTGACATGGAGCTTGATCTCACAAACCATGAGATCTTAACCTGAGCCAAAATCAAGGGTCGGACGCCTAACCGAATGAGCCACCCAGGTTCCCATGATTAATGATTTAGAAGCCTTGGTATTCTTGCCACGGCTTGTATTAAAATGATTGGCGTTTCTGAAATTAGCCGAGTTACATGTATATGTGTATATTTAAGTATAAATATTGAAATACTAAGTATAAATATTTACATGCAAATATATCTTTAAATTTTGTTGAAAGATACCTTTGGGGGTGCCTGCATGGGTCAGTCGGTTAAGCTTCCAACCCTTGATTTAGGCTCGGGTCAGGATTTCACGGTTTGTGAGTTTGAGCCCTGCATCAGGCTCTGCGCTGACTCTGTGCTGACAGCGTGGAGCCTGCTTGGAATTCTCTCTCTCCTGGTCTCTCTCTGCCCCACCCCTCTCAAAAAAACCAACCAACAGACAAAACAGAAACCCCACACTTAATTGTTGCACTAAGACCACCACAAGACTGGAGTCATGGGTTAGATAATTATATATTAAGAAAAAGAAAGAAAGAAAGATGCCTCTGAAGTCATCCAAATTATTTAGTTAGGTGATTTCTCCCAATTATGAGTTGTTCACTCATTTTTGATGATTTTCGCATTCAAGTTTTTGTGGATTTTCAAAATTGTTATTCACGCCGTGCTAGGCATTGAGGATGAGATGATGGACAGGGCCTCAAAAACGCGTTTTTGGGTGTTTGAAAAACGCGTGTGAGAAGGGACGCTTACAGAAGTGAGGGGAAGACCCGTGTTGAAATTTTACTCTGGTCGAGCTGCCTACCTTGGAGCTTCCTGATGTTGCTAAGAAGTCATCAAGCGACTTGCTTGTATGTGATCAGGCCGGGTCACCTCTCTGTACTTGAGAAGGTGTTTTGTTTGTGCGCGACGTAGGATCTAAGGAGAAAATGCTTTCTCGTATGTTCTGCATTAGCTGGGACTTCCTCTTGTGAATTTGCATCAGTGGGGAATATCTTGGAATCGATATTAAAAATTCATGTGACAGCACAGAGAGATTTTCATTGGCTTTCTTCCTAAGGTGAGCTTAAAAAAACAAAACCTAGTTCACATAAGGGTTATTTGGAGTAAATCCTTTCTTATTATCCTCAACTGTAAAATAGGAATTAATACCTAAGAGAGTGGAAAATGCTTGCATAATGCTAGCACAAAGGATTTGTAAGGCTAGATGTTCATTGTTGCTGTTCTCAAATTCTGTGACTAAGCAAGTACGTATTTAGACACTGTTGAGTTGAGAGTCTGGTTTTTTTCACTGTCTTACGCTAAACCAGTCCTCATTTCTGACTGGTAATTTTATAGGTATATTGTTCTTGAATTCCCCTTCTTCGCCTTGGTCAGAGTCAGTAGTACCGAAAAGAGGAGATGCTCAGTGGTAGAGCTATTGGCTCTTGAAGAAAATGTGGCTCCTTCAAAGAACGGTTGGCAAAAATAAATATAAAAGTGTATTATCTCTTTCTTAAATCTTGGTTTCCTGTTTTGAAGGGGGCCCTCTGGATCCATTTCCTCTGAGAGAAGAATCTAACGATACCCATTTCTAGAGACTGAATGTTGGTGTCCCCCCTCAAGGTCCGTGTGTTGAAATCTAATCCTTACACATCCTCGGTGTGATGCTGTTGGGAGGTGGTTAGACCATGCGGGTGGAGCCTTTATGAAGGGGGTTTAAAAACCCACCCCGGAGGTTTGCCGGCCCCCTCCTGCTGAGCGAGTACACAGCGAACAAGACCACTGTCTGTGAACCGTGAAGCGGGTCCTCACCAGACGCTGAGATGTTGGGCTTTCCCAGCCTCTAGAACTGTAGAACTAAATTTCTGTTGTTATCAGCCGCCCAGTGTGGTATTCTGCAGTGGCCTCAATAGACTAGGACGTCAGCCGTTAGAGTGCACGTTGTAGCGGTCACTAGCAAATCCCTGCTTTTCCTCCTTCAGCCCCGCAACACCGTGCTGTTGTTCCGCGCTTCCGTACTCTCAAGAGCGCTTCGGCCAGGCCCTTCTCATCTTCGCCCTTTAGTTACGATGTAAACCTTGGGGTTTCCTATAAGTTAAACACCTGGGGAGAGTTGCCCCTTTTTGAGAAGGAAGTACCTGTCATCATCCTCGTGGATTGTCCTCGTGGACATCCTTCGTGTGTGTATCTTTCATCTTTTTTTTTAATGTTTATTTGTTTTTGAGAGAGAGAGAGAGACAGTGCATGAGCAGGGGAGGGACACACAGAGAGAGAGAGAGAGAGAGAGAGAGAGAGAGAGAGAGAGAGAGGCAGACCCAGAATCTGAAGCAGGCTCCAGGCTCTGAGCCGTCAGCACAGAGCCCGACAGGGGGGCTCAAACCCATGAACCGTGAGATCATGACCTGAGCCGAAGTCAGATGCCCTGCCACTGGCACCATATTTAAAGCCTAGATTACTTTGTTTTTATAGCAGATTCATAAATTACTGAAGCAGGAAGAACATTTAGAGTTTATTAGTGCAACTGGTTATTTCATAGATGAAGAAATGGGTACTCAGGTTAGAGGACTTAGTTTCATAGCTAGTGAGTTGCTGTTGTTAAAGCTCTCTGGTCTCAACATTTAAAAGCTTTTCCCAGTTAAGCATTCTTCTTAAAAATTTATTAAATTTTTTTTTTTTGTCAGTGTTTTACACATCCACAGTTAAGAGTGAGCTAGTTCTGGGAGGTTGGATAAGAAAAACAGCTTTCTTTAGCCTCCCCACCCTCTTTTCCCTTTTCCCAAAGGCAGCTTGTAGTTCTTTGAATTCTTCTGGCCAATTACAAAATGTATTTACCTCCATATGTCTGAAGAACATATTTGAAGAGTTCATATTTGCTTACTTGTATGCTAATTTGTTTTTGGTTTTAAGCATATCTATTGATTTCCTGCTGTGAAAAGATATGGAATAAGGATTAGCTTTCTCCTCTCCTCTCCCCTCCCCACAGTCTGTCTTCTCCATCTTTCCTTGATAATTTTATTACAGTTTTGGTTAAATCAGTAATTAGTTTTATCACTATGACCCTGTGTGCTCTTTAATGTTAAGTGGTAAATTACAAATATTTTTCCTTTCCTAAAAATTTTTTGGTTTTCCCAGAAATAGTATCATTTCCCCCTCTAAAATGTTATGTTTGTTTGTGTTTTTTTTTTTAATGTTTATTTTTAAGAGACAGAGTGAGTGGGGAAGAGGCAGAGAAAGAGGGAGATAAAGAATCCAAAGCAGGCTTCAGGTTCCAAGCTGTCAGCACAGAGCCTGATGATGCGGGGCTCAAATCCACCAGCTGTGAGATCAATACCTGAGCCGAAGTCGAATGCTTAACTGACTGAGCCACCCAGGCACCCCTGTTTGTTTGTTTATATGTAATCTCTCCACCCAGCGTGGGACTTAAACTCACAACCCCAAGATCAAGAGTCACATGCTGTACCAACTGAACCAGCCAGGCACCCATCACTTTTTAATTTTTTATTTTTTGAGAGAGAGTATGAGTGCACAAACTGCGGAGAAGGGGTAGAAGGAGAGAGAGAGAGAGAGAGAGAGAGAGAGAGAGTATCTTAAGTAGGCTCCCGCCTCCCATGACCCTGCAATCATGACCTGAGCCAAAATCAAGAGTTGTACGCTCAAGCGACTGAGCCACCCAGATGCCCCACCATCACTTTTGTAAGAAGCTATTAATGCACTGTTTTAGCCTCAGACTTTTAGTCAGTTACGTGTTCAGCAAGTATTCCATCAGCTTTATCTTTTCGAGGACATCTTTCCCCGCTCCAGCCTGCCCTGCTTGCCCTCGCTGCGGGGAGCACAGTTGTCTGCCAGGATCCCAGGGGTTCTCTCCGCCTCTCTCCTGCATTGACTCTCTTGTTCTTGTATTCTGTGTCGTCTTCTTTATGGCTGTCCCTCTTGTGTTAGTGGAGCGCAGTCTCTGCGCGGTAGCTTTCTGTGAATAAATCGTGTAGGAGGTAGATCTTTTGACTCGTGTTTCTGTGTACTCTTGGTTGATAGTTTGGCTGAGTATAGACTCCCGGGTCAGAAATCATTTTCCTTCTGTATTAGTCTGTTAATTATTCTCTGTGCCCTTTTAAATAGTATCCTGTGTTTTTTGGTTTTTTTTTTCCCCAATGGATGTATTATCCATCTGAGGATACAAATTTTTTTTTTTTCTTTTTTTTATTCTCTCTTCCTTGTATAGTCTTTACTCCACTTGTACTTTTCTGTTTGTTTTGCCCTTGGCTTTTCATGCTAGAGGATTTCCTGAGATGTCTGGCGATCTTTGGTTTTCCTTCATATTTAAAAGTCAGGGATACACATAGCACACACAGTTGAATTATATGGAATCACCGTCTTTCCCAGCTTTGTCCTTGGCTCTCAAATCTTCATTTCTGCATTACATTCTCCACTAAAAGAGCCAGGGCTCCTTGGAAGATGGATGATTTTAGAGCTGGGGCAGAGAACGTTCAGGATGAATCTCGAACATGTTGTTATGCCAGGAAATAAGGAAGTGCTCAAAAAGCATGGAAAGCACATGGGAGTCTGCTTGAAGGGATTCTCACTGGCTGAATCCGGGACAACTTGAGTATCAGAGTGGATAATGGCATTAATAAGTAAAATAAGAACCTATGAGTCCACACTGTTAACAGAATAAAGAGGAGGCCCACCTTCCTGAAGTTAGAATGTCATCTGATGAAGGAATAGTAGACTTTCAAGAAAACACCGCTTTATAACCATCAGAGTAACAGTTGATTCCGACAAAAATTGCCAGTGGGTAGTAAAACTACTGAGTGAATGTTTTAAGGACATAATCTCAAAATATCTTCCCACAGATTACTTACCAATTGATTACTTGGGAGAAAACGGTTATTTTACAGTGGAGAAATATGGCACATACCGTCTTAACCGGGTGATCAGAGTGGTCACCAATAAAGGGACAGGTTGACCTCTGCCTTCTGTGATACTCTAGGAAAAACAAAACTTCATTCATTCCCACCAGAAATGCATACCCTGTAGTCTTCAAAAAGATCAAAAAATGAAAGACTAAGAAATGCTGGCGGGCTGTTTCAGACAGGAGTGGAAGGAAATGTGACATAGGATCCTGAGTGGAGGGGAGGGAAGATTGTCACGAACGACATCATAAAACCATTGGCAGGATGAGAAAGTGAACTGTTTACTCCATAGTCAACAGGTACTGTGTTCTTGACTGTGGCATATGTACTGTGCTTGTGTTACTTACTGTCCTTGTTCTTAGGAAATACACAGTGGCGTGTTTGGGGAAAGGTCCACGAAACCTTTGCAGAAAGGTCTCAAACATTTGGGATGTTCGCGGAGAGGGAGTGGAGCGTTCAAGCAAAAGTGACCCAGTGGTCACTTGTAAGACCAGTGGAGGCTCGCTGAGAGTTTCTCGTACTGCTCTTGCAACTGTCCTGCAAATTTGCGATAAAAAGCGTTTGTAGAAAAACATTTGGTTTTAACAGTAGTAGATTGGAGGCTCCCATCACAAGAGGGGTGCGTTGGCTACGAACTCTCCAGCACCACAGCGACTAGTAGCGCTCCTTGGTTGGGAAGTGCCCAGTGTCTTGGTGCTTTCAGGTTCTTTTCTTTCTCAAGTTCCGTAGTTGGCTCCGAAGACTGTTGGCGCCCAGTAAGAGAATCTGGCTGGGGCTGGGGTGGGCAGTGGGGCGTGCCTGTGTCTCCGCATTTGTTCTGCAGTTCCCACAGCCTTTCTGTTGTCAGGGTGGCCAGCTGTCCCCAGCTGTGCCCAGCTGAACCAGGGTCTCCCAGTTCAGAGGCCTGCCTCCTGGGGCTGGCAGGGGTGGGACAGAGGGTGAGGATGTTTAGGGATCTGAGTATTCAGGGAATAATTTCTTCAGGCAGCACTCCTGCTCCCTTCCAGCACCCCTCCAATTCTGCTGCCTTCTCCTGGTCCTTGCAGATTGTGCCTTTGAGAAACAAGGCAAAACAACCGAGGTAGTCTTTTTACTGTCCATCTAGAGGCATTTCAACGTGTATTCAGTATATGCTCTTTACTCAGAGTTCCACTGCTCCACTCGGACACTGGCCCGTTCTGTCTTCCATCGTCTGGTCCTGTTTCTCATGTTCTCCCACCTTAGAATAACCAACTGTATTTCTTGCCATCAGTAGTATAGACCCACTCCCTTTCCTAATTAGCCTAAGTGAAAAGAGTAGGAGCAATTATGCAAAGACCGTATTCCAGAAAAGTGGATTAAGTCTCAGCATACTTGTTCCTATTTAATAAGCACTCAGGTTCATAATGCTCGGGAGTACATTTGACAGCGGGTTTTTTCTTTTGGCTTCCTGGATGGGCGTGTGGGGCAGGGTGAGGCCGGCAGGTTGTCCTGCTCTGCTGGCAGCCTGTGATCCGCCCACAAGCAGGAGAGGTGGGTGGTCTTGGCTCCTGGAAAAGATGATTGCGGATTAGTTTTGAGGGTCCTGCAGCCACTCAAATTAAACGCTAAAGAGTGTGTGTGTGTGTGTGTGCGTGTGTGCGCGCGCACGCACGCATGCACGTGTGCACACACAAATCGTGTGGAGCACATAAGTACATCAGATTTTTATGTTCTTTTCATTTTAACCTGGGTTTCTTACTGTTTTGTTTCATTCATTTTATCAAGCAGTTAGCATTGTTTCTATTTATTACTTGATGGAAAACATTGACCTGAGTGTAATGTGTTTTATGGAAGAAAGGTTATCACATGAACAGCATTTTTTGTGAAATGCCTTGTAGACTGCATTCTTACAAGATTTCTCATTAGCATATTGTCCATAGTTTGAGTCTTTTTTTCCTGCAGTGTTAAGTTATAAATGAAGTGCCTTGGAAGACAGTTTATAGTCCTTTCATGTGTAGTATTTGATTCATTGACATTAGAATTTGGCTGTATAGCTAGTACTTCAGTGACTTCAATATTCTGCTTACATTTCCTGGTAAACATTATGTTTTAATGTATTACATGGGGCTACTTGAGGGCATTTAGAGGGAGATACTTTGAAAATCTGCTTTAAAATTTTTATTTTATTATTTTTATTATTTAATTTTATCACTGTATTTTTAAGTTTATTTATTTATTTTGAGAGAGAGACAGTGTGAGCAGGGAAGGAGTAGAGAGAGGGAGGGAGGGAGGGAGAGAGAGAGAGAGAGAGGATGAGAGAATCCCAAGCAGGCTCTGCACAGGGCCCATCGCAGGGCTAGAAGTCACGAAACTGAGATCGTGACCTAAGCTGAAACCAAGTCAGACACTTGACCATCTGAGTCACCCAGCCACCCCCGAATTTGCTTTCAGTATTTTAAAGTATGGTGCCATTACTTAGCTCTGTGTTGGATAAGAATATTATTGATGTTTTCATAAGATGACGATAATACATATGTTCTTTGTTTTTTGTTCACAGATGGTGATATTACGGTGTCTCTATTTCTGGGTTATTGTTTAGTGTAGGTTAAAAGCTGAGGCAGGGGGAACGACAGTGCCTTTTTTCCCTGTTTTCCCACAGAAAAATTGCAGTTAACTAGAACTTTTCAATTTTCTGAGGTGTAGTTCTATGTGAATCAGGACCCTGAAACAGTATCTTTACTGACAGCTGTCATCAGACCCAGACAGAACACGCTGTGATCATATGCTCTTTTTTTTCTTTACAGAAGAGCTTCTGTTTTGCTTCCACGTCCCACTTTACTCCTGCTAATCTGCTAATGCAGTAAATTTGAAGACAACTGTTACCAGGATAACCTGTAATGGGCAAGGAGCCACAGAGAAGAAAACCTTTCTTTTAATTTTTAAACTTGGTTTGAAAGGTAAGACCATTGGATCATCAGGCGTTTTCTTCCATGAGTTGCATCAAGGAGAGCAGTGTTCTGTCGGGAGACCCTGGAGCCTAGAACAACCAGGGCTAGACCAGGTACAGTGTGGTTCTGTGGCACTGGGGTGTTTTTAGGAAGTTAAATAGCAGCCTTTGTAGTTTGCTCTGGTATGTTTTGGAATGTGCAGTACCCACGGGATTCCTAGTTTCCTAGGGCGGGGGTTAATCTGGGCCCCAAGGAGCAGCCAGGCCTAGCAAGCTGGAGTAGCACTCAGAGAAAGACTGCTCGTAGATGCCCAGCTGCTGCTCCCACATTACCTGCGAGAGAGGGAGGGAGAGAGAGAGAGAGAGAGAGAAATTGAGATTATTTTATTTTTATTTTACACCAGCCACAGGACATCTCTGGTTTTTGGTCAGCCGTCTGACTCCTTGTGAGTCCTAATTACTGTCATTTTGGAACTCTTCACTGAAAGTTTTTATTAAAGACCAGAGGTTGACTTGGCATATTTGACTTTTTGCTCAGTTGGCACTTCAGAAAATGGCCCAGTAGGGTCTTTTGGGGGACATGACCTATTTTTAATCCATTTTCATTTGCTCCATTGTATTTTTTTTTTAAAGAACTTTTTTTTAACGTTTATTTATTTTTGAGAGACAGAGAGAGACAGGGCATGAGCGGGGGAAGAGGAGAGAGAGAGGGAAACACAGAATCTGCAGCAGGCTCCACGCTTTGCGCTGTCAGCACAGAGCCTGACGCGGGGCTCCTACTCACAGAGTGTGAGATCATGACCTGAGCCGAAGTCGGACGCTCAACCGACTGAGCCACCCAGATACCCCTTGCTCCATTGTATCTTGAGGAGAAGGTGGGCATAACCATTTAATTGGCTACGTTTCAGGCTTCGTCATCTCAGGAGACAGTGTAGTTAGTCTGTTGTAGCAGGGTCTCTGCCCCTGATCCCCAGGGCTGTCTTTCCTTCAGCCCCTCCTGAATGACCCTCCTCCAACCTCTGGCCTCCCTCTGTGCTTACACAGTGAAGCTGCAACTCCTGGGCCTGATATTTAGGGTTCTTATTTCTCCAGCTTTTCCCCCGTATTATTCTGTAAAAATCCTCATAGAGAGGATTCTCTCCTAAGTATTCATTCACCTCTTGGCACCTTTTCTCCTCAGGCTTGTTTTTCTTAAGGGGAGGGAGTGTGTTCTGGGGCCCAGCCCTTCTCTTTCTCTGCCTGGGCTACATTCTGACCTTGTGGGTAAAAGTCTTTTCCGCTTCTGACTGCGGGAAGAATTCAGCCCATGTCGAGGGTTCAGATTTGAGAAGGTCAGGGCCATGTAGTTTAACAAGCTGTGGTCCGACCATCAGGCCGATTCACAATAAAAAAGATCATTTGTGATGCACGTGAGCTGTCGTTTTGCCTTTTTCAGCAGCTGGTTCAGAGCTGGGGGTGACAGGAAGAGGGCACTAGTTTTAGGACCCACAGAGCCCTCCAGCTTGAATCCAGCTGGTTATTTTAAAGGCTGAACATCTTTTTTATGTTTATTGGACCCTTGTCTGTTTGTAAATTGTAACAATCATCTACTTTTCTATCGTGATACCAGAGTTTCAAGAATGATTTCTGGAAGTGTTTCTATAATACTACACATATTAGCCTGTTAAAAATTGAGATATAATTAACATATAACGTGAGTTTTAGGCGTACAACGTGATGACTTGGTATTTGTGTACATAGTGAAATGATCACCACAGTTAGTTTAGTTGACTTCTGTCACCACCCAGTTACATGTTTTTCTTGTAATGGGAACTTTTAAGATCTCATGTAGCAACTTTCAAATCTATAATACAGGATTATTAACTGTAGCCACCATCGTGACTTACTTATTTTATAACTTGAAATCTGTACCTTTTAACCTCCTTTACCCATTCTGTCCATCCCCCATCATACGGTTTTACTATTAGTCTGTGTATTTGATCCCCCTTTTTCTAGGGCTCCACTCTCTTTCTACCTTTTTTGTCAAACTTTTCTGTGTCGTTCCAGTTCCTCTGTGGCCACTCCTTTGTGAACTCTTAGAATATCTCATTAAATTATTTTAGGATTATTTTTTCTCTTTGAGCAGATTTAAACATGCCAGGAACAAGGAGTTTTGACTTCTACTTTGTACCTACTACTTTTTAGGTGGTAGGTATCATTCATTATTTAGTGGTAGGAGCTAAAATTTTAGAGCCATTTCTCACGGTAACATTTTAAAGACTGTCTGCCTCTCTTTCTCGCTCTCTTTTAATTTTGTTTTTCTTTGCTGACAAAGACTCTTAGCCGTGGCAGCTTGTAGAACGCTTCTTACCGTTAGCTGTATTCCTCCCGTTTCTTTTTTCACTCCCTCTGCTCATCAGATGCTGTCTGATGCCGAGTGAACTCTTCTCTTAAGAAGTTACTCATTAGTCTCCAGGAGGCCTAGAATCAGTGCCAGGTGGCTGAGAAGGATTTCCAAAGAGGAACAGCGCTGTAAGTATAGGGTTCTTTAGACCAGGGGTAGCGAGGCCCAGAGAGGAAATAGCGTAGGTTTTGTAGACCAAGAGGCAAAGAAGAGGACATTATAAAGTGTTTGTACAATAAGAGAGCAGATTTTTACAGATCTTACTGATGGAATTAAAAATAGAAAAATATTGGAGTTCCGTTTTCTGTAAAACCGATCTGCTGATGAGAAGGACGGGATTCTCTTTCCGGAGGGGATAACATTTTCACCGAAATGGTGTTCAGAGCCACGGTTCCCCTCTCAGACTCTACCGCACGTCTTCTTCTAATCTATTAATGCTGATCTGTAATGAGATTTACATATTTCATCTTCGGAAATGTCCGTTTACACAGATAGCGCCTGCCACACGCCGATACTAGTCCACAGGTGCATAGCGTCCTCACTCGTCCTCACTCGGAGAGCAGCTGCGGAATTCTGTTAGATTCTGTTGCATCGTAGATTAACGCTTCCAGTTCACAGTTAGGAGAAACTTCCTCAAGTGTATAGCTGTATGGATTTTGCAATGGGAAAGCTTCCTTCACGTTTGCGTTAAGGTCTGAAAAATGCTGTTTAACTGTAGTTTGAGCGCAGAAAGTGTACCCGCCGTAAACTTGTGTGAGAACAGGGATCTCCCTTCTTTTCACTCCTGAAAGCTAGTGTTAAAATGACCTTTTTTTAACCACAGTGGAGACTTTGCAGATCCGTGCTGGTTAGCCTTATAGTTTTAGGTTGAACTGATTAAGAAACATCAAGATTGCAGCCAGAGGCCGGTTTCCAGAGCCATTCGGTGTTCATTAGTAGTGGTTGAGAGTTGTTTTTCTCATTCAGGGAAATTTCAGTCTTGGCCCTGAGCTCAAGAAGTTGCAAAAAAAAAAAAAAAAAAAAAACCCATTAACCCGTGATGAGCTGCTTGCCGTGTGACGGGACAGGTCAGGGTCTGATGGCGGTTAAGTCTCCACAAGTACATGAGGTTCCTGTTGACATTACTGGCTCAGTCACACACGAGGCATTTCAAAAACCTCTCGAAGTACCTGCTGATGAAAGTAAAAAGAAATAACCGTAAGCTTTAAACATTACATTTTCCCAGGTGTGTAAATTTGCCCCACGAAGCTGTTTTTTGCTCTTCACGTAATTTTACTGCCATCAGCCGGGACACGGATCCGCTGTGTTGTAGGGACTTCATCTTCACTCAGCTTCTCCAAAAACACTCTCCTGTGGTGGTTCCACGCGGGCCGTTCCGAGAGGCTTCTCGTCACCATCTCAGACTCCTCCAGTAAACACCAGCTGAGCTGTATCGGTGGTGCCCGTGAACTCCGCCAGAATCCAAGGAATACCATCACTGGCCTCCTCGCGCTTGGCTGACAGGCCACTTGGAGACCAGCTTTGCTTGGAGTTTCCTTTTCCGTTTTTATTTTTCTGAAGGAATTCTGTTACGAGATTTTCCATTTCAAAGGTTGAAGTTCTGGGGCGGCTGGGTGGCTCAGTCGGTTAAGCGGCCGACTTTGGCTCAGGTCAAGATCTCGTGGTCCGTGAGCTTGAGCCCTGTGTCGGGCTCTGTGCTGACAGCTCAGAGCCCGGAGCCTGCTTCAGATTCTGTGTCTCCTTCTCTCTCTGCTCCTCCCCCACTCATGCTCTGTCTCTCTCTGTCTCTCAAAAATAAATTAAAAAAAAAATTTTTTTTTAATGTTTAAGTTTTGGAGCACCTGGGTGGCTTAGTCGGTTAAGCGGCTGACTTTGGCTTATGTCATGATCTCACAGTTTGAGTTCGAGCCCCATGTTGGGCTCTGTGCTGACAGCTCGGAGCCTGGAACCTGCTTTGGATTCTGTGTCTCCCTCTCTCTTTGCTCCTCCCCCACTCACGTCTCTCCTCTCTCTCTCTCTCTCTCTCAAGAATAAACATTAAAACAATTTTTTTTAAATGTTTAAAATGTTTACATTTTTATGGGCCACTTGAGTGACTCAGTTAAGCGTCTGACTTTGGCTCAGGTCATGATCTACTGGCTTGTGAGTTCGAGCCCTGCGTCGGGCTCTCTGCTGTTAGCACAAAGCTCTTTGCGGATCCTCTGTCCCCCTGTCTTCCCCTACCCCGCTCATCTTCCCTCCCTCCCTACCTCCCCTCGCTCTCTTTCTCTGTCTCTCAAAATTAAGTAAGCAAAAAATAATAATAATATTAATAATAAAAGCTATCCATCCAGAATGGTTAGCATTTAAAAATTTTAAGTTTTTCTGATGCTGCCTTCCTGTGCATGAGCAATACTGTGGTGACTGCCTCTTCTGGAAACGTGGACGTTGATTGTGTTCTCCTAGCACAGTGTGGTGCGGTGGCACAACGAACGCAGGGCTTTGCCAGCAGATCTCCTGACAAAGGGGTCCTCGTCCTGCTGTGCCTTAGGAGCTCGGCAGGCGAAGTCCACTTCCTCTTCTCTTGTTTGGACGTTGTGGGGACGCAGGGGTGATAAGAAAATACAGTGTCACAGTTCCACACGTGGCACTCAAAGCACCGTTGACTTGTGACTGTGTCATTGTGATCTGGAAAGCAGTGGAGCAGCGCAGAGATCTGTCCCACTCAGCACTGCCTTCACAGCGTGACAGCAGCCAGAGACCGTATGTACATGAGCGGTGTGGCTGCGTTTCAGGAAAACTTACATGAATTGCAGAGAATTTTCACAAGTCCTAGAATGTCATGCTTCTGGTTCCCCCCTCCCCCAGTAGAAAACAGGAAAATCATTCTTTGCTCAGAGGCTGTGTAAAAATAGGTGGCAGGCCAGATGTGGCAGCCTGGGTGTCCCAGGGCCCTGGCGTGGGTTCACACGCTGGTGGCAGAAAGGATGGGGTGGAAGCGAGACCTGACGGGGCACCTGTGAGAAGGTGCCTCTGTGGTTCTTGCCGTTGGCTGGTTTGGTCGGTCGGCTGGTCCTGTTTCTTCGTTTGCTCGGCTTTCATATACAGACTCGTGAGTGTGTGCGGCCGCCGCCTACTTGCCCCCCCCCCCCCCCCCCCCCCCGGCAGGCGAGCCCCTCTTCCACAGCGTCCGATCTCAGACCGAGGTGACGTTACGGAGCTCTCGCTGAGTGTCAGGCGTGATACCAGCGCCGTCAGCCTGCCTTCCTCTCGTCGTGTTCCACCCTGTATGCGTACGTGGTTCACGTAGGTGCATGGTTCACAGCGAGAAGTGACAGTCGTCTCCTCCGTCTCTCTTGGCTTCTCCCTTCCTCGTCCCTCAGTTACTTAACCAGGGGCTGTAGCTTGTACCTTCGTCACTTAGCTGTTCTCGCACAGTTACCTCCTTCCAGGTTTCTAAGTTGTGTGCCTGTAGGGAGCTGTTTCTCTAATCTGGCTGACTTTTGTGTTTTTTTGGCATTTACTCATTTTTTTAATGTTTATTTTCTGAGAGAGACAGAGCACGAGCAGAGGAGGGGCAGAGAGAGGGAGACACAGAATCCGAAGTGGGCACCAAGCTCCCAGCTGGCAGCACAGAGCCCGATGCGGGGCTCAAACTCGCAAACCGAGAGATCATGACCCGAGCCGAATTCAGATGCTCAACCGACTGAGCCACCCAGGCACCTTGTCGTTTATTCATTTTTTGAGAGACGAGAGACACAGCATGAGTGGGGAAGGGGCGGAGAGAGAGGGGGGAGACACAGAATGGGAAGCAGGCTCCAGGCTCCGACCTGTCAGCACAGAAGCCCAATGTGGGACTCGAACCCATGAACGGTGAGATCACGACCTGAGCCGAAGTCAGAAACTTAACCGACTGAGCCACCCAGGCGCCCCAAAACTGGCTGACTTCTAACAGTGAGGGTGAAGATTCACCTTGCACGTGCATAGCTTCTTTCCCTCCCTCGTCTTCCAGCATAGTTACAGCACGACTTTGCTTAAAATCGGTACAAAGATACGTGTATTGAGCCCATTATTCCCTAGGGCTCTGACTTCATTAGTACAGTTCGTCTCTGCGTGGTCACATAGATCCTGCACACACATCTCCTGTTTGGACGCATCCTTCTCAGAGCCCTCTGCCTCGTGCCTCACTCCAGGCTGGCTCCTCCGGGCAGGTGTCCCCGTTGCTTTTCTTCTGGGGATCGTCTTTGTTTCTCGGTGTGTGGGATCCGTAGTTCCCGTGTGTTCCCTGTCTTCCTCTCATGGCTTATTGCCATGCTTTTTGAAAATATTTTATTTTTATTTTTATTTATTTTTATTTTTTAGAGAGAGCATGAGCAGTGGAGAGGGGCGGGGGGGGGGGAGGGAGGGAGGGAGGGAGGGAGGGAGAGAATCCCAAGCAGGCTCCATGCTCAGCGCAGAGCCCGACTTGTACCTCAGTCCTGTGACCCTAGGATCATGACCGGAGTCAAAGTCAAGAATCGTCAGATGCTCAGCTGACTGAGCCACCCAAGTACCTCAATGCTTCTTTTTACTGTTTTAACTTTAAAAAAAAAATTTTTTAATGTTTGTTTATTTTTGAGAGAGAGCACGCACGCACTTGCGTGCAAGTGGTGGGGGCAGAGAGAGAGAGAGGGAGGTGCAGAATCCGAAGCAGGCTCCGGGCTCCGAGCCGTCAGCACAGAGCCCGATGTGCGAGATCATGATGTAAGCCAAACTCGGACATTTAACTGACTGAGCCACCCAGGTGCCCCTTAAAGATTTTATTTTTGGGGCGCCTGGGTGGCTCAGTCAGTTGGGTGTCCAACTTCGGCTCAAGTCATGATCTCACAGCTTGTGAGTTCGAGCCCCACGTCAGGCTCTGTGCTGACGGCTCGGAGCCTGGAGCCTGCTTCAGATCCTGCGTCTCCCTCTCTCTCTGCCCCTCCCCTGCTCACACTCTGTCTCTCTCTCCTTCAAAAATAAATAAACATTTTTAAAAAAATGTTTAGTGCTTGGCACAGAAAGCATAAAAAAATTTTTTTTTTAATTTTTAAGTAATCTGTATATCCCACACGGGGCTCAATCCCACAACCCCAAGATCGAGAGTCGCACACTCCACCTACCGAGCCAGCCAGGCACCCCTCCTGGCGCATTGCCACGCGTTGGTGGAGCCCATTTTCCAGTAGCTTTTTGAGAAGGCATGAATAAATCTTTCCGACCTTCCGTGTCTCAAAATGCTCTTTTCTGCAATTGCTGTTGAGGAAGCTGATGTCATTCTGATTTCCAGTCCTTTTTTTGATTGTTTTGTCCTCACGAGAAAAGTTGAGATACCGTCTTTATCTCTGATGCTCTGGAATTGCACACTGTGCCGTAGAAGTCTGTTTCAGCACCCGGGGTTACAGGACGTGCACGGCCTGGGGGGGGGGGCACTCCTGCGCTTTACACTCTGAGAAAAGGTTTTTTTGGTTGAGGCAGGTGGTTGTGGATTATAATATGTTCTTCTAAAACTTCTGTCACTTGGATGTTGGACTTTCTGAATTATTTCTCCAGTTTCTGTCGTTTCCTAAATTTGCCGGCATTGTTTCTTTTTCCTTGTCCTTTATTGCTATCTTGCTAGACTTGCCAGAGGAGTGGAGAATTGTGTGAGGTTCAACCCAGTAAACATCTGGAAGGTTGCGTAATCCTTTCTGTTTTCCTGTCGAGGCTCCATTTCGGCCCAGATAAAGCCGTGCCTTTTACATCAATCGGGCTTGAGAAGAGGTTCATCAAACAACACGACGATCCGTTTGTGTAGCCTTCTTCTCCTCACGCTCTCCTAGAGGATCATCCGGGCTTTGGCCACACTTCCTCCAGCCTTGGGGCATTGCTTGTGTTAGTGAACCTAACCTGTAGCCTGATCTTGAACAAGTTCCTGCTTCAACTGCTTGCCCGTGGTCTGCAGTTTTCACTCACTGGCTCTCATTTTATGTTGGGGAACTATAAATGATAGCATAAAAGAGCTTGAAGATATGCAAAGCCGGTTATTTTTTTAAATCGTTTTTTAATGTTTATTTTTGAGAGAGAGAGCATGTGCATGCGAGCAAAGGAGGGGCAGAGAGAGAGGGAGACACAGAATCCGAAGCGGGCTCTAGACGCTGAGCTGTCAGCACAGATCCCGACGCGGGGCTCGAACTCACGGATGGCGAGATGGTGACCTGAGCCAAAGTCGGACGCCCCCCGGGTGCCCCAGAGCCAGTTATTTCATCCCCCAAGTGGCGAGTCCTTCTGACTGGTCATCTCTTTGGGGGCCATGTGGGTTAGCAGTTTCTTTCTTCCCCCGAACAAGGTATGGTATCGCCTGGCAAGGAGGTGAGCGGCCCGGGGCAGGCCGCAGGAGGATTCGTGTCTTCCACGGTCCTAGACGAGATTCATGTATGACTTTATTCTGAGGTTGGTTTGCTTATTAGTCGCGTCATAATTCGACTTTATGTTGAGCTTATAATCAGCTACAGTCTTTGGACCTGTTTCTCTCGCTACTTTTCCTGTTTTCTTATGCCTGGTGTTTCCCCGCCCCAATCATGTTTTTCAATTTTTATCTAAAACGTACCTCATGTTGATTAAATTTCTCTTCGTTTCATCATGTTTAGAAATATTCTGCATACCGATTCTCGTGTTTCTGTGCATTTTGATGAGCCTGTGGCATCTTGGGGAACTGACTGAGAACAGTCACTGGCCACAAGAGCTGGGCTCCCGGTGTCCCCAGCCGTGCTGTTCTGACTGAGCTGTCCAACCAGCTTGTCTTGACCTCACACGCACAGGTAGGCTGTTGCCATTGACTGGCGAGTCCTAAGAGCCGAGAGCCCACGGGTCGGCTCGCTGCACTGCCGTCTGCAGGCGTGAGCGCACACGGGCTGGCCTGGGGCCTGCTCGTGCCGGGAGACTGACCTGCTGCTGGGCCTGGCCACGCAGCTGCTGTTCCCACGCTGGTGCTGTAATGGGAGGAGCACAGACAGAGCTCGACAGACGCAGGTGTGGATCCCATTTCTGGCCAGCGCATTTACCTGCTCTGGTCTTTGGTAGGTCCTCTGACCTCTCGATCTTGGTTTCTCCGTATGCAGAACAAGAACAAAACCATGAAAGGTTGCTCCGAGGTTTCGAGGGAGGGTGTATCTAAAAGCATCAGACCCGAGTCTGGCCTGTGGTAGGCACTTAATGGGTAGCCATTAGTAATCGTGTTTCCACCTCTGATAGAAGGTTGCACTGTCAGGACGGTTAATGTTATCGTGGAATAGCTGGAAGAGGTTCAAGATTGTTTTTCCAAAGGAGCTGTAACGATCCTAAGAACCGTTCAGTTCTCTGAATGACTCTGAATTTTCGTTCCTGAGCAGACGCGCAGCAGCTCCCGAGCTCGCTGTTGTTTCCTCGCCCTTTAGCTTGCTGGCCACGAGACCACATGGAGGCCGGGCCCTCCGGAGGATGGCGGCCTGGTGCCGGGGTCCCGGGGACTGTGGAGCCTGACCTGGACGCTTCAGGAGGGAACGTGGCCTGCTGAAAGTTTGCGGGGCAAGGACGATGGACGCTTAATAGCCAGAGCTGAAAAACGGAGCTTCACCTTTTTCCGTGACCAATTTGCCAGTTCTGGTTTCTGCTACAGAATTGGTCATAACTACAGATTAACTAGGGTAGTTAGCTTGTTCTTGATCCGCAGTCTATTTCTTTTTGGCCTTTTTTTCTTTCCTTTTAAAAATTGTTTTAAATTTGTGATTATTTTGAAAGAGAGCAGGGGAGGGGCAAAGAGAGAGGGAGACAGAGAATCCCAAGCAGGCTCTGCACTGTCAGCACAGAGCCCGATGCGGGGCTTGAACTCACAGACTGTAAGATCCTGACCTGAGCCGAAATCAGGAGTTGGACGCTCAACCCCCTGAGCCACCCAGGTGCCCCATCTTTACTTGTTTTAAAATGTTTATGTATTTATTTAGAGCAGGGGAGGGGCAGAGAGAGGGAGAGAGAGAGAATCTCAAGCAGGCTCTGCACTATCAGCACAGAGCCCAACTTGGGGGCTCGATCTCAGGAGCCGTGAGCTCATGACCTGAGCCGAAATCAAGAGTTGGACGCTCCACCCACTGAGCCGCCAGGCGCCCCTCTGTCCTTTTTTCAAAAGCATCTTAATAGCATTCTCGGTTTGCTCTAGAATTTGTAGCTAATTTGGAGAGGCTGTTCTCTTTGGGTATCTTGTGTCTAATAGATATGTGAATAATACAGCGGCCACTGTCACTTGCTTCAAGTTAGAGGACTCAAAACTTACCTGTCCCTTGGCTTCACTTACTTAGTAAAACTTGGGCACATTAGGTATTCTGTACCCCGGCTGCTCCTGTGGGAGCTCTGTCTGGCTGTGCAGTTCTCAGACCACTGCTCTCTTGCTGGGCTGCTCCCTGTAGCCACAGACTCAGAAACTGTTCTGTGCTGTGTCAGGTAAAAGCGCGCTCTCTCTCTCTCTCTTTGTAGTTTTATGGTTTTACTAATAAAATACGACATGCACATAGGCTGTCTATTCATTTCCTTGGCTGTGTAGCCTAGCTTGGGGATTGGGGACTGATGGCCAGCCGGGCTGCTCTTTCTACAGTGGCGTGGTGCTTCTTGGAGGAGACATGTGAGCAGTTTGTGCACGGTGGGATTTGTTGTAAATCAGCAGCGCTTCAGGCTCTTTGCCTCTGGGGACTAGGAGCTTCCGGAAGCCACCGGGCAGCACGTGCTTGTTCTCGTGTCCTTGCGTAATCAGCATCGAGCACGAGGAGCCGGCCCTGAGTCTCCCGTGCACCCTGGTGTCAGCGTCTCCGAGTTTCCCCCAGTTGTGCTTCATTTTGACATATTCGTTCTCTTTTTAACGGTGTTGGGCTTCACCAGAAGTCTGAGGGTGGCCGTCGTGCCGAATAGAAGGCGGCTCCCGCGTCCGCACACGGCGCCGGGGAGACGGCAGCGCCCCGCGTGCTCTCCGGTTACGCGTTGCTTCTATCTCATGTTCGGCTCAGGTCACTGATGCTCCTGTGTGGTTTCAGAGATTCAGAGAATCCTGGGGCTTGACATTGAAAATCAACCTCTGGAGCCCATAAGAATTTTCTTTTTTCTTTCTTTTTTTAAAATTAAAAACAAATTTTTTTTAATGTTTATTTTTGAAAGCGACAGAGCCAGAGTGCAAGCTGGGGGTGGGGGAGGGGCAGAGAGAGAGGGAGACACAGAATCCGAAGCAGGCTCTGGGCTCCGAGCTGTCAGCACAGAGCCTGACGTGGGGCTCGAACCCACAAACCGTGAGATCATGACCTGAGCTGAAGTCGGAGGCTTAACCGACTGAACCACCCGGGCACCTCACCCATGAGAATTTTTGGATGTGACTTTGAGTTATATCACCCCTCTTACCTTTGCTTCTTTGCACACACACACTCTCTCCCCTCACCCCTTCTTGTCTCTGTTTCTTGTTCTCTTGTTCTCTCTCCCTCTCTCTCTCCCCCCCCCTCACACACACACACACACACACACACACACACACACACACACACCACCTAGATGCAGCTGGGTCTTTCTTGCCAGGGCTTCGGGCAGAAACTTGATTACCATTGTGTCACCCTCATTATTTGCCTTCTTTTTTCCTAACTCTTCAGTCGCAGTTTAAAAAAAAACACAAAACTTGTTCTCAGTAAAATTTTTGCATATACGTGGATTGAAGTGTTTGCGATTGTGGAAATTACGCATAAAGATTCACGTACATTTGAGTTTTCATATGTTTGTGCAGGAACACGTTACCTGCTTTAATGTGGATCAGGTGACAAAAGTTAGACTGGATCTTCCTTGGTTGGCACTTGGCTTTTTTAATATAAAAGCGAACCGGGTGACAAGATTGTACCTCTCGCCCTGCCCTTCGCTTCCGAGTGCTGGGTTTGGAGTTGGCTTCAGTGTGGCGGTCGCGTTTGCTTTCTGAGGGTCGTGCGTTTCCCAGGCAGCTCAGAATTAGGACGCAAGCCATCAGTTTGTGTCGCCTGATACCACGCGGTGTGGCCAGGATCAGAGGAAACCTGCAGACCGGGCTTTGAAGAGGCAGATGTTGGAGGTTGATGTCGGAGGCAGAGCGATCATCCGGTGGGAAACCTCATCGGGGATACCGTGGTTTGCGGAGGAGGGGCTGTCGCAGGGCTCCCCACCTTCCAGGGTGCTGACACAGGCTCCTGCATGGGTCGCTCACTCTTCAGGCTCCTGTCTGTCAGCGCCTCCGTGGCTTTGTGGGCCGTTCGGTACGTAAAGCACAGATGTCCCCGTGCTGCTCATTGGCCGTGTCTCACCTGCCTCCCCCGCTTCTGTGTCGGCGTCGTGTGCAGTTCCTGCCGTGTCCACCTTCGTGGCCTTGTCTTTAGCACTCCCTTCCCCGTCCTGTGTTTCATTCAGTTCCACTCAGACACTTGGCCGCACCCAGGACAGGCTGGACCTCTCCCTCTCTTGGCCTCTGGGAGTGCGCCCTCTGTTGAGTGCACCCGCCAGAGCTCCAGTCATCTCCTGTGTTACTTGCCTCTGCTTCCGCCCAGAATTGGTTCTTTCTAGATGTTATTAAGATACATTATTTACTCTCTACTGTGGGTGTCTCTACTGTGTATTTATCTCAGTTAAAACTCACTGGTTCTCGGGGCGCCTGGGTGGCTCATTCGGTTGGGCGTCCAACTTCAGCTCAGGTCATAATTTCATGGTTTGTGAGTTCGAGCCCCGTGTCGGGCTCTGTGCTGACAGCTCAGAGCCTGGAGCCTGCTTTGGATTCTGTGTCTCCCCCCTCTCTGCCCCTCCCCTGCTCACGCTCTGTCTCTATCTCTCAATAATGAATAAACGTTAAAAAAAAAAATTAAAAAAAAAAAACAAAAAACCTCACTGGTTCTCTCTGCTCCCGCAGCAAGCCCATGCGACTGTGCGGGCAGTCCTGCAGGGGCCCTTTGAGACCTGGTCTCGTGTTGCCTAAGCTTGTCCTCACGCCTTCTGAAAGTCTTTTCTGGTTGTCAGGGCCTTCTCCCTGCTATGAATTTCCTGAAGCTCCTGGAAACCTCTGTCCTGTTCTCTGTGCTTGCAGACTTAACTTCTACTGGCCTGGAATGCTTTTCGCTGCATCCTCACCTACTGAACCTTGTAGGTCTTTTGAGGCGCAGCTTAGGCCTCACGTATTAAGGGAGTCTTTTCTGGTCAAGCTCCCCTCTGTTGAGCTCCCATTCTACAGAACAAGTTTGGCATTGATGCCTTTTATTCTCTGTGTTTTCTCTTTCCTCAGTTTTCTTGTATTTTTCAAGGGGTTGGGACCATTTGACATGTTACTCCTGTAGTCAAAGTACTTGTTAATTAATATAAAACACACTAAATGGAATTGATTCCTTTATTTATCGCTCTCAAAGACAAGCTGAGATGTCAGAGAAGTTACGAAGTAAAAATGAAAACGGTTCTGGAATATCTGGGTGCTAAAAACATGATTGCTTGTGACGTGTTCTTTGGAAGAAGCAGTTGCGAAACCAAATACAATGAAGCTTCCCTCTAAAGAAATACCTCTCTCTGATAGGCAGTGTGACCTTCGATTGAGTTAGCCCAGCCTTTGAGTGGGGGCAGGGGAGGGCAGCTGTCGGCAGGGGACGCCTTTGCTAAGAACGGAGAAGCAGCTCCTGGGTGGACCTTCCAGGCCTTCGTGACCTTCCCCCTTGCTGCCGAGGGAGAGCTGCCTTCAGAGGCCCGCTGGTGCTCTTTCTTTGGGTGCCATGTTTCTGCTTCCCCGTGGGAAGTTAGAACGTTTGCCTCGGCGTTCGGCTTTGCTGTGAGGAGGGAGAGTTTCTCCTTACCTTACGGCACAGAGGCGTCCCCCCTTCAGAGTGACACCGCGTGCTCCTATCTGTGGGCACTTGGCTCCCTGTCCCTCCTTGCGGCGCAGCTTTCGGTGCACCACGTGAGCAGCTTCCCACCTTACTGAGCCCGGCGCTTCCCCGTTTGGGTCTTGGCGGACGCTGCCCCCCTGAGTTCCCCGAATACCTGCATCCAGGCCCCGGGGGAGCCCTGATACTCCAGGTGTCTGGATGCTGGCGGGAGCAGGTGAGCCAGCACCTGCAGCCTTGCAGCAGCTCGATCGTCCAGCACGTCCCGTTCCAGCTGCTTGGAAACTTGACCGGGGGCGTGGGGTAACCGGGTCTGTTGCTCACGGAATAAGCAAGTTGTGTTTTTGGTTTTGTCTTTTTTAATTTTTATTTAATTCCTTTTTTTTAAATTTACATCCTAGTTAGTTAGCATATAGTGCAACAGTGATTTCGGGAGTAGATTCCTTAGCCCCATTTAGCCCCTCCCCCCCACCTCCTCTAGTAACCCTCTGTTTGTTCTCCATATTTATGAGTCTCTTATGCTTTGTCCCCCTCCCTGTTTTTATATTACTTTTGTTTCCCTTCCCTTATGTTCACCTGTTTTGTATCTTAAAGTCCTCGTATGAGTGAAGTCACGATGCTTGTCTTTCTCTGATTAATTTCACTTAGCATAATACCCTCCAGTTTCATCCACGTAGTTGCGAATGGCAAGATTTCATTCTTTTTGATTGCTGGGTAATATTCCAGTGTGTGTGTGTGTGTGTGTGTGTGTGTGTGTGTGTGTACGTGTACACGTACACACATCTTCCTTATCCATTCATCCATCAGTTGACATTGGGGCTCTTTCCATACATTGACTGTTGTTGATAGTGTTGCTATAAACATTGGGGTGCATGTGTCCCTTCCAAACAGCACACCTGTATCCCTTGTAGTGCAATTGCTGGGTCGTAGGGTAGTTCTATTTTTAATTTTTTGAGGAACCTCCATACCGTTCTCCAGAGTGGCTGCACCAATTTGCATTCCCACCAGCAGTGCAAAAGAGACCCTCTCTCTCCACATCCTCGCCAACACCTGTTGTTGCCTGAGTTGTTAATGTTAGCCATTCTGACAGGTGTGAGGTGGTATCTCGTTGTGGTTTTGATTTGTATTTCCCTGATGATGAGTGATGTTGAACAGCACGTTGTTATTAATTTAATTGGGGGCCATGAAGGCTCAGTTTACTCCCAAGATGAAGGGGAGTCTAGTGGGTTTTTGGTACATTGATCAAACATCATCGTTCCCCAAAATATTTGAGTGATCGGGGTATTTTCTTCTTTACAATATTTTTGAGTCAGCTTAGAAATGAAATTCCCAGAGACATGTGCCTCTTTTACAGTTTGGCGAGGCATGTCTAAACCAGTAGTGAGCCACTCTGGCCCTCTTGACTCAAGATCTAACCCTTCATTATTTCAGGGTGAGGAATGAAAACTTTCCCTATTAGTGCTACAAATATTTCTAGATATTAGAGGCTAAATAACAGTTCTGATTTTCTTGTGACGAACTTTTTTTGTGTTGAAGAATGTCCAAGTTGCTTTATATGTTCAAGAATAAACATAATTTCTCGTGTATGTGTACGTCTCAGAAGGGGAAAACCTGGCCCGTATAAACCTCTCCTCACCAATCCCACATTGGCCCTGTGTGGAAAAGGTGGTTAACTGTTGACTTTGGCTGTAGGAGGATATTGGGCGGTTGGGGGGAGGGGGGGTGGGGAACAAGAGTAGGGTGGTTATTTTAGTACCAAGAGAGAAACTTTGAACCATAACTGTAGTAATGTATAATTAGAACTGTCCTGTCCCAATACAGCAACCACTGGCCACATAGGACTCTTGAGCATAAAATGTGGCCGGTTCAAGTTGAGATGTGCCGTAAGTATAAGACACACTCAGATTTTGAAGGCTTCGTTACAATAGAATTATATGTTGAAATAATACTGTTTGGATGTATGAGGTTAAATAAAATATATTTTTAAAGTTAACGTAGCCAGTTTGCTTTACTGTTTTGGTGTGGCTGCTAGAAAATGTAAACGTACACGTGTCTCACATTGTGGCGCGCGTGCTCTGTGTGCGCCTTCCGTCCGCCGGGGCCCCGCTGGCACTGGCCCCGCAGGCACTGGCCCCGCAGCCCCGGGCCGAGGGCCTCCCGGGAGGAGTGCGGTGGGAAGCCTGAGGTGCACCGGAGTTTGGACTCCCGGCAGCATGTGCCTGTATGCCTTCGTTTGAGACTCTGAAAATAAATCTGTAGTACAGACATGCCCTTCGTA
Source organism: Acinonyx jubatus (assembly GCF_027475565.1). NCBI lineage: Eukaryota > Metazoa > Chordata > Mammalia > Carnivora > Felidae > Acinonyx > Acinonyx jubatus. The sequence continues at coordinate 4,621,282 of NC_069390.1, read as the reverse complement.
GCACATAGAAAGAAAAAGAAAAATATTAAACGTAACACGTTTTGTTTATAGATTGTTTCCTGGGTGTTGTCTTGGACGTAAGCGGCTGCTGCTTCTCCCTTTGGTTTATACTCCGTGAATTTAGGTAACTGCAGTTAGTTGAACTGCAAGGATCTGGTGCATGTCTGTTGTGGGCCTGGAGGATGTTAGCAATTACTTCAGAGCATGGAATCTTGGCGATTCCAGTGGGGCCAGTGATGAAACGGTGTAGGCAGCCTTCGTGCCTGTGCAGCCCATGTGGTCTCGGGTCCCCCCGTGCAGAAGTGTTTGCTGTGACGCTCAGCTGCTCTTCGTAAGCTCAGCAATTCTTAGTAATAATCTTGGAATCCTTTTTTGAGTCTCTGGACGTTTTGCCCTGGGCCCAGCCAGCCCCGGGTGCAGGTACCCCACAGGTGTGGCAGTAGGGTTCGTGGAGGATAGCCTGTCCCGCTTGGCTAGATCCTTGCTAAACTTAAGTACGGTTCATAGAAATAGGAGCTTTCTGAATTTTAGACTCATCAGAGCTCTTTGTCGTTCCCTCGGCTTACTGCTGCCATCGGGAGGCAGGATGATTAGCAGTTTCTCCCTTCTGGGTACCACTGGTTTATCTTTCACCACATTCATCGTGTCATTCTTTCTGGGCTCCTGTTGGAAAGTGATATAATATGTTACACTCTGCATCTGTCATGTCCAGAGAAAACCCACTAATATCAGCTTGTCCACAGGGAGTTTCTGAAATAACACAGCCGCGTGTTTGCAAAGTCGGCCTTTTTCCTGTTTCTCTTAGTTATGTAATTATTTTGAATACGCTCATTACAATTTGTTGCAAATGATCAGCCATAGTTTAAACCCAGGGCGGCAGTAGCAGCAGCATCTGCAGCATCTGGGGACTTGTTGAGATGCAGAATCTCTGGCCTGACCCCAGATTTCCTGAGTCCGAACCTGAGACTGCCCTTTAACAGGACCCCTAGGTGTCTCCGGTGCCCGTGGGAATCAGGGAAGCGCTGGCTTAAACCTCGCAGACGTCAGAGGCCGGCACCTTTGTCGACAGCAGCTTCTGCTTGCCGAGGTGCCCGTGCGGTCCAGCTCCGGAAGTGGGCCTTTGTCATTGACTCCTCACAGCCAGTTTGCTCGGTGAGGACACGGAGGTTTGGAGAGGGGGGTCTGCTTTCCCAAGGCTTCGGGGCCAGCCCGTAGCCGAGCGGGCCTTGGAATCCAGGTCCGTTTGGGTGCCTAAGAGTCCGAACAAGGCTTGGGAGGAAAAGCTGTTTATTTGATGAAAGCAAGTGGTTGTAGGCGGTTCACACCGAACCACAGTTGAGCTCCTGTTGAATATATTCTGCCAGCAGCGCCCTAGAAAATTTCTGCAGAAGGTCTGATGTGTTTGTCATACCTCTTAAAAATGATTTGACCACATCACCGTATGGTTCCTATGTCACAGACAGGGTGACACCTTTTCTCCCAGAAACAGCGTCACTGCTTAACTGCTTTGAAAAAAAGGTACCAAGGCCCAGATTTTGCCTCTAAGAAGGAAGGTTATTTTGATAATTGCAGAGGACCTGTAGTTAAAGTGGTTGATCTGAGATGAATAGGTTTATGGCCTTTGGTCCTATTTTGTGAATATAAGATGGTAGTTTTCACTGGTGTTGTCGGTTCTGGGGAAGACCGAGAACAGTAGAGTCTGTCTATGACAAGTTGACAGGTGACTCCCCAGCGACCCGCCAACCTAACCTTCAGTTCTTTGGGAGAAAACCCAACCCTCTTACTCCAACTTCTAAAACGACTCTAGGGTTTGGAAGAAAGACGACAGACAGGTAGTTAGGTTTTATTCACCATTCCCTTCTTTGTCTCCTGATAAAAGCCCATGACATGGTTTACTGTGAGAAATTGTATCCCCTGACCTTTTCTAATGTTTATTTTTGAGAGAGAACGTGTTGCGCACGCGTGAGTGAGAGAGGGACAGAGGATCCAAAGTGAGTTCTGGGCTGAAAGCAGAGAGCCTGATGCGGGGCTCGAACGCACACCAGTCGTGAGATCGTGACCTGAGCTGAAGTTGGACGCTTAACTGACCGAGCCACCCAGGTGCCCCAGAAATTGTATTCCCTTTTATCCCTAAATCCTAGTAAGGATTTTAAACTATATGTGTGTTAACTAAAAATGAGCTGTTGAAGTGCCAGCTCCTTTCAGTTTTTCTGAGTATCCTAGTTGTATTTTTGAAAGGACTCCATTGTACTGCAGGGCCCTGGCGGTTGAACTTTGTATGTAACTATCAGTTCATACCTAGCTTGTTTCTACCTCACAGGGCATAAGTAGAAGCTAGGGGAACTAATTTACTGATGCCATTTGTTTCCAGTCAGTTTGCTGCTTGACCAAAAGGTAAAATACATAATGTTTGCTTAAGAAGTCTACTGTGGTTTTATTTTAAGTTTGTAGCATACCCAGTCTAAGGAAAATGCACTGTGGAAATGCATATTTCAGAGTGTTCCGATTTTAAAAAATGCTCTTCTAATTCAGGATGGTGGAAAACGAAAGGACTCAGGCATTTTAAAACAGTTGCTTAAGCATTCCTGTTCCCTTGCTTAAGTAAGTATAGGAAGACAAGCAGTCACAGGCTTGGGGATTAGAGGAGCTGGGAGGTCAGGGAGGGAGGGCACCCCGTCAGAGCACACAGACCAGCGTGTGATGGCACGTCGTAACACCGCCCAGGGCAGGCTCTGAGGTTGGCAGGTGTCTTTCTCCCACGTGGTGATTTGGGGACGGAGGCACCTTCCATTTTTTGGCTCTGCCATCCCTTAGAGCCCTTCTTGTCTTCGGCATCCAGCCAGGTGCAGAGGAGAGTGCGTGGAGATTTTTAAGGTTCGTGGCACGTGGGGGACGACGTTGTCGTGCGCTTATCCCTGCCTGCCCGAGACATCAGGGAAGGAGAACGGGTCTCTAGCCAGTCTCGCCCCACACCGTGTGGCCGCCCCCGGCCGAGTGGGCTGCGAGGGTCCGGGGTGGCGTCCGTGCGGGCTCAGTGATGGTGGAGAGGAAAGTTCGCGTTGGTGGGAACCTGACTTCCCCCTGAGCGAGGGATGCTAAACTTCTTCTGTAAAGGACCAGGTAGTAAATATTTTAGGCTTTGCGGGCCACATTTGCTCTCTGCCACACATTCTTCTCTTTTCCTAAAACAACCCTTTAAAAATATCGAAACCGTTCTTAGCATGCAGGCTGTGGGCTGGATTTGGTCTGTGGGCCGTAACTTGCCAATTCCTGCGCTTACTTCGTCATGACTAATTATCAGTCTTCTTTATAAATCCCGTATTTAATGAGTTGCCTTCATAAGGTTGAAATTTGGGGAGTCCATTTTTACTTGGATTAGCTGGATATAACTATATTCTGATCCATAATTAAGGAGTGTGCCTTTATCCGTGTCTGTGGACGTTTATAGTTTCCACTTGATGGACGTGAGTGTGTATCTTGTTTATAATTAGCCAATCGTAAGATCTTGGTAATCAGCCTTGCTTTTTTGTGATTGATTACTTAGTATTCTTCATTTTACCTCGCCTTTCTGTATGGGATTACAAAAAATAAAAAAGACACACTACTTTAAATGAGAACTAATCTTTAAAAAAAAGACTTAAGGCTAAATTAGTAATGATGTCCAGTTTTCTGACTTCAGGTGGAGAGACTGTTCTGTTAGATGATCAGAAATTTGGTTTACAGACCAAAATAAGCACAAACGCATCTGATGTCAGTGGAGCGTTGGAAAGTATTTGAATACACCTGTAGCTCTTCAGTCAGTGACTTCACTAAAGTACTTATAATAAGTAAAGTGAACTGTTCTTTCAATTTGTAGACATCCCGGGATCGAACTTTCCATGATCAACTGTGAGGCCAAGGTGTACTGACGTGGATGGTTACTTTTTTTGGCCTTCTGTAAGGTGCCTTTGCTCCGTGAGCCGACCGAGAGCTCTGTTATCTGTCCCAAGTGCCCGTATCTGCCCTTCAGGAACAGTGCAGATTAATACGTGCTCGGGGCCCAAACACGGCCTGGGACTTGTGTGCTGGGGCTGTGCGAGAACACAGCTGTTGTCGTGCCCGTACACTTCGGTTCCAAGTATGAGGCAGAGCGGTAGAGTGTACAGGTTTTAGGATTTGTGGTTCAAACTCCCGGATGAATGAGCCGTGTTGCTCCGGCAGAAGCTTGGTAGGCGGTGCTGACAGCGTTACCCGGGGGAGCTTCCTTCTTTCCTCCTTTGCAGTGAGCTTTTGCTGTCGTTTTGTCTTTTTTCACGTTGTCAATTTTATTAGGGCAAAATGGCGTAATAACGCCTTTTCTGTTTGCCATTTTCCACAGTCTGAAAGCCAGAAAAGCATTTATGGTTTTACTGATTTCCACCATCTTTTCCCCCGAAGTTCCTTACTAGGATACATCACCTTTGCCCTGTTTCCTTTGTAATTGGCTTAGTAGCAGAAGTAGGTTGCTCTTGTGTTTGAAGTATCCGTTTCTGTCCTTCGCTGGCAAGGGTTATAGTCGCAGCGAGCGCTCCGCCCCGCTCCTGGTCCTGGAGCAGAGAGGTCACTTGCTGGTGTGGCATGGGGGCAGTTGCCGACCGTGCTGGGAGTTGTGACGCTGCCCTTTTAGCGTGTTCTGTGACGTCTTCTGTACATAATGGGAGGTGGCGATGCCTTATTCTTGTGCCGTCCCCCGAGCTTCGTGGTGAACGTGTCCCCGTGCAGGTGCCCCACCGCCGCTCTGCTTTCCGTGAACTGTCAGGGTAGCCCCTCTGCCCACTGTGTCTTCCTCGTGCTGCTGACTGGTGTGAGCTTATGTGTGCCTTTTGAAACATAAAGAATTTTTTTTTTAAGCAGGGACAACTTTTATAACATCATATTTCATAATCTTCCCTAAAACCTGTTCCCTTAAGGAGTCTTTTTTTTTTTTTTTTAAAGATTCCTTAAGACTGCTTATATTTTAAACTCCCATGATCGTCCACTTAATAGTCAAGTCACATGAAGTGGGTGTACTTTTCCATGTCCCTGAGTAACCTGCCATGGTGCACAGTCTTCTGTGCCTGGATCGATCGGTGTGACCGGCTGTGTAACTAAAACTTGCCCTCCTTGATCTCTGATTTAAAAAATTTCTTGGACGGATGTGCCTGAGAATACTAAATACTCCTACCTGATCTAATATGGATGATTTAGCAAAAATAAGTAGTTCTCAGAAGGTTATGTGTGCTATACGTAGGTTATGACCTTTGCAGCTGCCTGCCTTCTACCTAGGCTCTTCCAGCACAGGATTTTGCACGCGCGGGCGTGGAGATGAACGTGCTTTTCAGTGATCACGGTAACAGGGGCCACTGCCCTGGGTGGCTGGTAGAGCCGCAGTTGGTCCGTGGGGGGCGGGGAGGGGGTGTTACAGGAAGTAAGTGTGTGTCTCACCAAACCCCAGCTCCGGAATTCTGCAGTGAGCATCTTGGACCCACAAGAATGACTTCTGAATAGTCCTGACCCTAATCAGGACTTTTGTTTGATGCTGTCATCTTGTCACGTGTTGCTCAAAAGTGGCATTAGGGAGCGCCTTGTTGTGGCAGCTGCAGATTACATAGTGACTCTGTGTTTCCTGTTTCCAGTTGTAACCAGTGAGGACCTCGTGTGACTCTGCAGATGGCCGTGCCCTCGCTGTCGAGGAGGGGTGGGAGGGCGAGGAGGGGGGAGTATTTATGTGGCACGGTCGGTGTCAGATGGGTTTCCTAATAGCTGAGGGTGGCTCGTTTCCCTAATTCCTTAGGAACTAGCTTCCTCTTGCATGGTTTCTTTGTGAAGAATGACACGGGTCTGATCGTTTTAGGACTCTCAGCTGTGAAAGTGCTGCTTTGTGGTGGTTATTTACTTGATTCTTTCATACTCCGAAGAATGCCGGACACTTTGGTCAAGCACTAGTCACTTGTTGCTGGAAGGTACTACCCCGGTGTCTGAATGTGCGCTTCCCCTGTAAGAGAGGGTTTACTTTCTTCCTTTCCCAGCATTACATTCTTAGCAAAGCATGGATGGCTTCATATTGTAGGTTGCCATCATCCCAAGCTTTAGCGTTCTTTCAGCATTTTTAAATCAAAATTTTTTGTTTTCAATAAAAATATTTTCTTTTCTGAGAAGGAAAAGCCTTGCGAATTTTACTTATTTAGACAAGTACCTTATAGGCTCGATATGAAACTTACTGTACTTATGTGATGCAAGTTAGCATTTTAGACTGTGAAACTAAGCTGAAATTTGAAAAGTTAATATGTAAAGTTGAAATTTTATTTGAAATACTCTCTGCGTTTTGTTTAGACCAGCATGTTTTGGAAATTTGATCTTCATTCATCATCCCACATAGACACACTTCTAGAAAGAGAAGATGTAACACTGAAGGAGTTAATGGATGAGGAAGATGTTTTACAGGAATGTAAAGCTCAGAACCGCAAACTTATAGAGTTTCTGTTAAAAGCAGAATGTCTCGAAGATTTAGTCTCATTCATTATAGAAGAACCACCTCAAGACATGGATGAAAAGATCAGATACAAGTAAGAAAATTCAATCTTCTCTTTAGGGTGGGACTGAAGTGAAGTGGGGTAGAATCTTATCCTTGTCCAGCAATTCCCCAGGGCCGTCGTAGACCATTTAGAGTGTTAAGATGGTCAAGAGTGACAGACTCGGTGGAGCATGTAATCCATTGTAGAACCAAGTCCAATGAAATCATAGGGTTTTAAAAAGGAGTGTTCTAAATTGCAGTCAGAAGGCTTTGTGGCAGGGCAACGTGCTTTGTAAACAGTGATGAAGTTTCTTAAAATAGTAAGACGATTCAAGTAAGTATTTTCTCTTCTTTGCAAATAGGAAGCTAGAGATTACGTGACTGCCCGAGATCATATGGCAGATCTAAGCCAGGGCTTGGGTTATGGAGACCGTTACTGATCAAATAAATTCTGACCTTCGTTAACTTCAGGGAGCGGGGTCTTGGTGAACGTGAGTGGAGCTAAATTTAACTAGCTAGCGCCTTGGATCACCGTGGCGAGTTTACGTCCTCATCACTAGTTTCATCTGCTCACGGCAGAGCAGTGGTGCGCCGGGGTCCTTTATCCCTGTGTCTTGACCGCACTTGGACTGCACGCTCCTACCAACTCCTGGTGAGCGCTCCGTGCGTATTTAAAGTACCTAGGTCTCAGGGAGCTGTCCCTCCATGTCCAACTGTGTTGAAAGATTTGACTCCGTACCCCCCCACACCCGCGCCCCAAAATAGGACGGACTCGGGAACAAAAAGTCATTGATTCTGCATTAAATAAACTTAACGGAATAGGAGGAATTAAGGCTTTTAGTAGATCCTTCTTTGCCCTTTCTCCCCCAGTCTGTTCTTCTTTTCAGATATCTTTTTATTTCTTTCTGGGGAGAATTTTGCTGTCAGAGAAATAATACTTATTAATGCCTTCAAGTTGCTAGCGACTTGGACCTTCAAGGAGGTGAGGTTATGTTCTCTGCCGGCCATTAAGATTGACAGTTAGCATTGGTGACAGCCTCTACTCAGGTCAGTGCCCCAAAAAGGAAGAGGAAAGAAATTTCGCAGCAGGAGCACCGGCGTGCTCGCATCCCCCAGGAGCCGTTTTGGAATCCCCTTCACGGTGAACAGCCCGCACGAGTGGGTGCCGCTCGTCGTGGGGCTTGTCCTAGCAGGAGCGAGTGCGCTGCGGGCTTCGCACCTGCCCACCCGGGAGGGGCGTCGACCTCCCCTCTCGGAACGCTTGAGCCAAAGGGCTTGCCCTTCTGGGTCGGTTTCCTCACCTGCTGAACGAAGCTAATACCTCTGTGACTGGGAAGAGCAGGCACAGCACGTCTTCTGGAAGGTGCTTAGTTCACCGAAAAGTAGTCACGGCTTCCGTAGTACCGCCATGCTGGTGTTCTTTTGTGTTCCCTTTGAGGTGGCGAGAGCAGCTGTGCCTCCCTGGCCATGTGGCCTTCCGGATGGCACCGTCTTGAGGGAGCTTGACTTGAGCTGGGCAGGTGAGTTCTCCGCTGTAGTTCTGGCCTGGGAGGAGCCACGGGCCGTGTGTAAGGTACACAATACACATAGCTAGATGCGCAGGGGGTGTTTCAGACGGGACCTGAACGCTCTTGGGGGTTAAGGTCGACTTAGAGTCATCTCAGGAAATTTAGACTAGTGTTTTATAGAGTCTGGGTGACGGAGTGATTTCTGTGTTTTGTGAACCTCATAACTGTATTAGTCACACATGTCGATTGAACTCATCACTGTTCTAAGCTGATGATCATACACAAGGTGTTAAAGGTTTGTCATTCTGTGCTAACCTTTTTAATTTTAATGACAGATACCTCCGTCCTAAACTATTTAGCAGAAATTTGATCCAGCAGAACTTTAAGCCTCGGTTCCTAAGTAGTATAATAAATCCTAAAGCTAAGGTGCTGTTGTTTGGGTCAAGGTTCCCGCAGAGGGGCTGGGGGCAAGAGGAGACCAGGAGGGGCTGCCGCCCCGAAGGCCAAGGGAAGCCAGGCTTCGGGAAAGAGAGATGGGACAAGTGGGTCGGGGCCGCTGCACACAGGCCCCGTGACCGTTGGTGACCGCGGCACAGAGCACGTGGGCCCTGGCAGCGTGGGTTCTCTGGAGGGGCGGAGGGGAGAGCCCGGTCGGGAGCTCTCTGAGGAGGAACTGGTGGCAAAGCAGAGACAGCTCTTCTGGCTAGTTTCCCTGGAAAGGAGCAGAGAGAGCAAGTGGGTGCTGCGGGCAGATAGGAGTGAGGAGAGGTGTGCTGGTGGTGTCCTCCCCGGTGGGAGAAGTAGTGGGGGGTTTCTGTGCTGGTGAGGCCGTGTGCAGTCCAGTGGGAAATGACGGGGCAGAGGGAGGGAGCCATCCAGGGACGTGCTGTGCCTAAGCAGGCGGGAGGCCGTGTGGTCAGAAGGACAAGGGGAGGGAGGCTTTAGGAGCAGAGTCGGCCCTGGGGATGGGGAGGAGGAAGGAGCCCAGATGCAGGTGGGGGTGTAGCTACAGAGGAATCGGGGGGTCAGAGCCTGTGCTGGGGCCGGGACGGGGGGGAGGGTGGCGCTTGCCACAGGGTGGGATGGCGGGGGTCTTGGGGTGTTTTGGAAGCTCGTTTAATGTTTGAGAGGTAGGGAAGGGGAGAGAGAGAACCCCAGCCTGTCCAGAACCAGGACCTTGAGCCTTTCGTATAGTGCCCAGGCCCATACGTGTGCCTCTTTACCTAGGTCGTGTGTCTCAGTCACTGGCAAAAACAGGTGAAAAATTCATTGAAAAAAGTTCTTAAATGCCTGTGGCCTCTTCTGGACCTCGTGTGTCAGAATTTGGAGAATACACACTGCACGTTTGGTGTGCGGCCACGGTTGAGGCCACTACCTTTTACCGGCCCTTTATTTGCCAGCAATTTCAAATTGGGGTAATCGAGACAACGTTCCCCCAACATCGTCCCCCAGTGTTCCCCGTAGTAGCGTTTCGGAAGTTTTGTAAAGTGGAAAATACAGAGGAATAAAAACAGTTAGCTTTTGTTTATTCCAGGCCTCCTTCCCAGTATTTCGTATGTCATATCCTTCCACGTGAGGTAGATGCTGGTATCTTAATTTTGCAGACTTGGAAACTGAGGCCCAGGGAGGCTAAGGAACTTGCCCAAGGTCATGCAGCTTGTAAGTGGTAGAGATGGGAGTCTGAACCTAGGCGGTGCGACTCCAGAAGCTGCACCTGCACCCCGTGCATGATCCTGCCCCTGGCACAACGGTGACTTTGTGTTGTGGTGTCTTTGAGCCCGTATGTTCCACAGAGTAGGAGAGAGAGACTTTAATTTGAGCCACAGAAGAGAGCTGTCTGATAATATGATCTTGATGCCCACACGCCTTCCAGTTCTGTTGTCTGTCTTTTCCCTACAAAGGTTCTTCTGGGGACACTCTTCTTGTTCTGTTCCGTCTTCCGACCTCACCCCAGAGCCTCGCAGCAGGCAGCCCTTGGGCGCCTCGAGGGGTGTGGCGTGGGTTCTAGCCTGCAGTCCTCCCCTCTTTCGTGTCCTGCAGCCACTTGTGGCTGTTCTGTCACCTCCCTATCCTGGTCAGCCTTTGACTTGCCACTCCAGAGGACTAGTTGGTTCTGGATCCTGGCTGCTTGACGGGGCGGAAGTAAGAGCAGAGAAGTGAGCTTGTGGCTAGAACGGCCGTGGCGTCTCCATTTGTTGCCATTGAAAACAGACGGGAAACTGTGGTAAAAGGAGTGAGTGGAGAAAACGGATCAGCTGTCTGGTTTTCAGAGAGAGAGAGAGAGTGCTCTGGTGGGCAGAGGCAAGCATGCTTTCGGGGTGCAGGTGTTTCCAGGGCCGTAGGGTCTGCGGAGAGGTCTGCGTCCCACAGCAGTGAGGTCTGACGGGCGCTGATCCTGGACCACCTTGCAAGGCTGGCTTGGAGAGCTCTTTTCCCGTATGCCGTTTCTCCACTTGGGTAGCTAGCTCAGGCTGACATCCTCCTCTCCACTTCCCTATGTTAGAAGATTTGTTCTCTTAAGATGTGACATGGACTGGACACTTGGTAAGCGCCCCCAAAACAGCTTTCTGGTACCATTTGCAACCCATGTGAAAATAGGCGTGGCCGGTCTCGGAACCTGCATGTGTCTCGAGCGAGTACTTACGAGGTGCTGTGTGCGGGGCGGTTTCCTGGACACCAGCGTCCCCCGTGGTCGTCCTACAAGCCCGGCCACTTCCCACGTCAGAGCAGGCTGCTCAGGGCTGCAGCCCGAGGCTCTTAGCTGCCGCACCTCGCCAGGCCTGTCCTGTGGGAGAAGGCCCACGCCCTGCGGCGTGGCCTCCCCAGGCTCCCGAGCCCTGGCTGTGCTCTGGTTTTGTTGGGGAAAACGTATCCTGTTACAGCTTGCTTTAGAAGTAATTTTTGAGACACGGTAGAAAATTCACTTTCATCTACAGGTTGGACAGAATGGATTGACATGCTTTTCTAATTCCCAAAGGTGATTTTGTTTTTCACAAAATTTTAGGAAGCCTTTCTGATTTGTGTTTTTACTTGATGTCATGAAACTGTGAATACAGATGATGATACAAGTGTCCTGTTCTTCTAGGTACCCAAATATATCTTGTGAGTTGCTCACTTCTGATGTCTCCCAGATGAATGATAGACTGGGAGAAGATGAGTCCTTGCTAATGAAATTATATAGCTTCCTCCTAAACGATTCCCCCTTGAACCCACTACTTGCCAGTTTCTTCAGCAAGGTGCTAAGTATTCTTATCAGCAGAAAACCAGAACAGGTAAATATTATTTTCCGAAAGGTAAGTATTAGGGCTGATCATCCCCCTGAGATGATCCCCCAGTCATTTTGTTGCTTCAGTGTTCTGAGTGTGCCGTAAGTCCAGGTTCTGTAGAGGAAGAGTACACTTGAAATATACTGACTTACCACCGATTCCCACATTAATGAGCGTGTTCCCACTTGACGTGTTCTTTTCCCAGTGCCCCACAGCTCCGTTTTTTGCTTTACTTTGGTTTCCTCTTTTGACATATTTGGAGCATGAGAATGTGGGGTGTCCATCTGCGAAGGTAGCGAGCCGCGTGGCTCCTACCGAGTGGTTGAAGGGTCGTAGTGACTCTGGCAAAGTAAATTTTTAAGTATCATTATTATTTATTTACTTTTTGCGTTCCCCTAATGATGAGCACAACAGATGAGGCTTTAAATCAAAAAGCTTTTCTAGAACTGTAATTGATGATTCGTTTATGCCAATGGTCTGATTCCACTCAAAAACTTAAGTGTTTAGCGTGAGACGTCTCTGTTCAGACTGCTGTTCCTGTCCCGTAGCGCTGGGGGCAGAAATTCCTACGTTACTATTGTGGCAGGAACCTCCCCCTCCCGTCCCCCCTCCCCAAACCCTCACGTCCGTTTTGTTCCTAAACAATTCAGATCCGCGTGGGAAATTTGTATTCTAAGGATCTGTGGCATGTGCAGTGGTTCTCAAAGTAGGGTTCCTGGACATGAGTGCCACCTGAGAATTTGTTAGAAATGCAAGTTCTAACCACCTCACACCTAATGGATCAGACACTCTGGGGGTGGGGCCCAGCGATCTGGGATTTTTAATAAGCCTTCTTGGATGACTCTGATGACAGTTTGAGAATCACAGCTGTGGTGGATATTGGTGTGAAAAAGGACGTGCTTACCAGGAGATTACGATCCGCTTACGGAAACACGCACCCAAGGAGCCACGAGGGCCTCGACGCTCAAGTACAGACAGATCTGCCAGAGAGCAGCGAGCAAGGGTGTGATGACCGGGTGCAGCTGGTCCAGCTGGCCGGGCCTGGCCTCCTTCCTGATGGAAAACGGGCTCCGTGACCCGTCCTTGCTGTCAGCAGAGGGTTGAAGCTATTTTAGGCTCAGTCCGTCTGTCGGTGCCAAGGCAGAGTTTAGAAAGACGAGGTTGTTCTTTTCCCGTTCTTAATGAAGCAGCATTCCCCTGCTAAGTGAGTGGGGATTGGAGTTCCCTTTTCTTGGGGAGTGAATCCCCAGTCAAGATCACTGTAGCCCAGGTCGTCTTTCCCTGTTCTGTCTGCTGGGGGAGGAGTGACCGCGCTGCTGGCTCTTATCCCATCAGCCCCAGTTACTCCTGGTCCTTTCGGACGGTTGTAGCCATTATCGAAACAGGTCTTTACACCCTCGTCGTGCCTTTTCTTTTCCCTCTGTGCTGGGGGAGTCCGAATCCCCGGGTCCCGGTTCTCACCAGACCTTCGCTGTAGAGCCGGAATGCGCCGGAAGCTTTCTGGGACTCAGCATTTGCACGGCCTTCCAGGTCAGACCTCTCCGTGCAGAGGTGACGGCACGTGCCGCTTAAATGCTGAGAGACGGGCCTGGCCGCTCTGTTGTTTGTTGTGCTTCTTGGCTTAGGACTCTGAGTGGAGTCACCCCTGCTCCTCTCGCTGTAGGAAGAGCTCAAACCTAGCGCCTCTCTCTCTCCCGTTGAGAGCTAAGAGTGTGAACGAAGGTGTCCCATCACATGATATGTTATCAGGAAGGGGCTGTGCAGCTGCAGGGGACGAAAACCACGTCGACTCCGTCTGGCTTAACCGACACGGACGTTCGTTCGCTCACGGGGCAGGAAGTCGAGCCGTGGGACGCCTTCCGTGTTGGGGGCTCGCACGTCAGGAGTGTCCTCCTCCATCCAGGACGTGTTGCCGTCCTGGCTCTGCTGGCCACGGCACTGGCTGCAGTTCGTGCCTTGGGGCCCCACGTCCGGCGCCTTGCCACTGAATCCTGCAGTATTTGGGGCACATCTGACTTTTTCTTCTTTGCTCCTCTCCTCGTGCTTTTAAAAACCGTGTGACTCAGCTGTGAGTGGATTAACTTCTTGAAAGTTTCTGTTACAACGTGTCTAGAGAAGCAACGTATGATGGTTAGTCCTGCACTTGTGCCCGGTGGTGTGGAGCAGTCTCTGTCATCCCTGGCTCTTAGGCTTCTCCACGTGGGACAATGGCAGGATTGTGGCTTTTGTGGCCTACAGATCTACGTTTAAACCTCAGGGCAGCCACGGTTTGGCCCTAGCGACATACTGAACTGGTCTGCGCCTCGGTTTCCTCATCTGTAACGCCGAGTGGGGCAGCCTCACCTCGAGGGCTCTCGAGAGGTTTCGGTGAGATTAGCGGCTGCCACACCGGTCGTGTTGCTTCTGGGACTTGTGAAGGGACCCCGGGTGGCTCCGGACAGAAGGCGCAGCAGGGTGTGCAGGACAGAACCAGCTCCCTCTTCTGGCACAGAAGAGAGACCCAGGTGGCCTCTGGGTGTTTCCACGTCCCTTCTGTGTAGCCGCCCGTCCCTCCCTCACCCCCTCCCTGTGGGAACCCGGTCAGGTGAACCCAGATGAAACCCAGATGTGATGTTTCTCTAGCAGGTCACTTAGCCACTTAGACTGACGTAGAAATGCTTTTTGCTTTGAATTTTTTTTCTTAACTTGCCGGAGTCTAATTAGGATTTTGAATATTCTGCATTTCCGTGCAAAGTCTAATGGACTTATATTTATGTCCATAAACTGTTAAATGGTATATTCTCATGCTCATTATTAGGGTACTAAATTCTTTATCCTTATTCTTTGAAAGTTAGCGATGACAGTGAACAGGAAAAGACTCTGTTATGATGTGTTTATATTAAGGAATGCGTGATACTTGGGGAGATTTTTTTCCTAAGGGGTTTGCGTACCGTAACAGCCAGCAGCTCTCCGGTTTTATGTCTGATGACTGACTCCATGTCTGCCAGTCCTCGGCGGAAGGTGGTGGGGGGCTCTGAGGGGGCGGGTCCGGGGGTCAGGGCGGGGTAGGACCTAAGGTTGATGGTTCTGCCCATTTCCATGTCTTTCAGTTTCGGTTTGTTCTCCTCTAGATCGTGGATTTCTTAAAGAAGAAACGTGATTTTGTAGACCTTATTATAAAGCACATAGGAACTTCGGCCATCATGGATTTGTTGCTCAGGCTCCTGACGTGCATCGAGCCTCCGCAGCCCAGGCAGGATGTTCTGAATGTGAGTAGAATCATGACCCCCGCACCGGGGCTGCTGGGAGCTGGGAGCCCGGAGGGATTCCAGGAGGTTGGGAGAGGAGAGTTGTCTGGGAAACCGGGGCAGGGGTGAGGGGTGGGGGGAGAGGGCAGGGGGAGGAAGGAAGGTCGTTGGTAGGAAGAGATTCAGGTTTGGCGGGATTGGCTTTCCGGGTGTGCACATCTGTAGGTGCCTGGGATGCTTTGGGAGGGGCTCTCCAGCCTTTGCCGGTTTGTTTCTCGGCGGGATGGGTCGAGGATGGGTCTCAGAGCTGCCCTGGTGCGAGCGGAAGGCTGGGAGTGAGAGATCTCGTCTGCGTCCGCTCCGCTCCACGGCGTCACTCTTGAGACCGTGGCCACCCTGCAGGGTCTGGCCGCAAGGACACGTGTGGCTGTTTCCAGGAAATCCGTCTTCACAAGTAACTTTCTTCTTGTGGGTAGTTGGGAGCGTGGGATAAGAGGGAGAATGGAGATTGATTTTCAGAATTCTGGTAGGTGATGATTTTCGGATCCGTGTGCCTCTCGAAGAGCTTTCTTAAGTGGAATTTGGGTGGAACGAGTAACTTAAAGATGAAGTTCCTCACGGGCTCTTATCTTTGCCTGTTCTTCTTGTCTTCTGGCTCCTCCTCTCTCATTCTCTTCACTGCCTTCTTCCGGAACCTTCCCCAGTCCATTCCATCCTTAATACTCCACTTTGAACCTTAGCACTTACTTGTTTCTTTGAAGTCCGTTTTATTGGCAATGCCTTTCTTATTTTACATACGTATGTATACATATACGTACGTATGTGTAGGTATGTATTTTGAGAGAGAGCTCACGCGAACAGGGGGAAGGGCAGAGGGAGAGGGAGACACAGAATCCGAAGCAGGCTTCAGACTCTGAACTGACAGCACAGAGCCCTTTGCGGGGCTCGAACTCACAGACTGTGAGATCATGACCTGAGCTGAAGTCGGACGCCTAACTGACCGAGCCACCCAGGCGCCCCGGAGTATTAAGTGCTTCTTAATGGATGTGGGGCAGGTTAGCTCACAGTCCTCAGTTTCCCTCCTTTTCCCTGGGTGGTCAGGACCCTCCACCCCGTCCCCTCAGACATCACCCGGGAGCTCAGCTCCCCCCGCCCTGCTGAATCAAAGTCTGCACTTGAGCAAGACACCCAGGAGGGGGATTCACGTCCCCGTTTTAAAACTGGTCTTAAAATGTGAAGTGGGACCTCTAGCTGTGTGCCCTCTGGTAGCTTCGTGTGCCTTTCCTTTGGGCACCGCCCTCCTTGAGGACCAGACAGCTGGGCCTTCAGCAAAGTGTGTTTGATTTCTTGCCACCCGGTGCCACGCCTCCCCCCTGTCCCCAGTCTCCTTTAACCTTTGGGTTTTGCTCGTTTGGGGGTTGTTTTTGTTTTTGTGTGTCCTTTCGCGGTTGCGAGTGCTTTGTTTGTTACGGTGTTCCTGTCCGTGCGCAACTAATACTCCACTAGCTGACTTGTGGTTTATTCTTCCTCACTCCTTTCCTCTTCCTGTTGGCAGTCCCAGCAGTACCTCACGTGTGGAGGGGAGATTGTTCTGGTCAGGATACCAGCTCTTTACGAACTCGTGACGGGGCAGACAAACTCTCCTGCTGTGGGGTACTGCCCCTGTGCTCCCTGTGGCTGCTTTGGTTTTGAGTCTGAAAGTTCATCATATGTTTTAACCCAGAGGCCTGATACCAAATACTGCTTTCGTCAGCGTTTCTGAAGCTGTCTGAAAGCGAAGATGTACATACGCTTATAGAAGATGTATAAATTCCACCTCCCCTCAACAGTCAGAACACAGACCCTTTTAGTGGGTGGTGTCTGAGAATTACTCTGTGGCCGAGAAGCTGATGGTAGAATTTCTATGTGTGGGAACTGTAATTTGGGGCATAGTTGGTACTGTTGGCTGCTGTTTAAATAATATATTCACTGGCATTTTCCTTGGGGGACTTTTAATTTCCTGTAGTGTTCAAAGTCCAGAGAAACCTGTAACATTCCACTTAAAATGTGATGGATATTTCCAAGTATGTTAATCTTCATTGGGGCTTGAACAAAAGCCACGCATTGCTATGATTACCTCTACAATGTGTTTTACAGTGGTTAAATGAGGAGCAAATTATCCAGAGGCTTGTGGAAATAGTTCATCCATCGCAAGAAGAAGACGTAAGTTCTCTTGTGCGACTGTAAACTTGATGTTCTTGTTTTGTTTTTTAAAAAGCAACCGTGTTTATGTGCACAGAACATAATTGTACGAGACGTGAAGGTAGAGGACAGGTGTTGTTCAGGTTGACCGTTTTCTATACACGGAAGGGTTTAAAAACTACTACATTTTCCTGTTGCCCAGAACTTTTCCGGAAATGTGGAAGACAGCAGGCCCCGGCTCCAGCACCGTCTCCCGGAGCTGGGATTTCGTGCTGCGTCTGCTCGCCTTTGCCGCAGACCTCCGTCCACACTCCTTTTTTCTTGCGTGCACATCTTGAGCCCAAATGGTGTGGCCACATCTGCACTTGTTTGTCTCTGTTCTGGCTAAAGCTTTCCGGGCGGCACCTCAGAATCTTCGCCACCACCGGACCCCTAGAGCGTTGGGCTCCTGGCGGTGGCACTTCCTGGCCTGGCTCACGGCGCTCACGTGAGGGTTTGGCTTTGTCCCGGGTGCTGACGACGGACTTGGCAATAGGATCGAGGCCGGGTTGGAGCATGAAGACAGAGCTGTGTGCCCAGGGGATGCCCGTGCGGGGTCGGGGAGGGGTCCCCAGGACCAGCCCGTCCGCCTCGTGGAGGGACCCGTCGCTCTGCTCCTCTGCCACTGCTCTGGCTGCCACCTTCAGCAGGGCTGGGCCACGAGGGATTGCGGGCGTTCAGCCCTTTCTCCCCGCGCACGTGGCACTTCTGTGGGGCTCAGCCTACTGTCTGTGAAGGGGCTGCTTTAAAGTAGAGGCGGGGAGGTCGGGGGACCCTCTCTTTAGGCCTCTAGGTGGCCACTTAGTTTGAAGAGTGAGCCCCACGGAGGAGTAGCAAAAAGCTAGGCGTGTGTCCCCGGAGGACATTTGGCTCACAAAGGTGAATTTTCTACCGAGGTTGAGTTAGCCCCTTCTACTCTGGTGCACTCAAAACCTTTGCTACCTGGAGTTCAGCTGAAATGGGCTTTTCCAAAAAAAAAAAAAAAAAAAGTTAGTCATTAAAGGTGCTATTCGTTCCCCGTCTTGCCCTCGGGACCGTGCAGCTGGCGCTCCCCTCGGTGTCGTCACTGCCGACCTTCAGAACACAGTCCCGCGCACGCCCGTGCCGTGCGGGTGCTCGAGTGCGGGAGCCCTGCCCTGCGGGAGCCCACCGTCTGGTTGGGGTGGTAACCCCTCCCGTGCCGGGGGGTTGGACGCTTCCCGTGTGACCCAGGTGTGGCCAGTGCGGGCCATGGAGAGAGTGACGGGGAGCGCGGCCCGTGCCACTCGGGGGGAGTATGTGTCCGTGGACGAGGCTTGCCTTTCGCCAGGTTCACGTTCCTGAACGGCAGAGCTTGATTACTCAACGGGAAGTTAGTTATACCTGCCTGCGAGGTTCAGGAGAAACTGATAAAGGAGAAGCCCAGCTCTGCAGCTTTCTTTTTTCTTTTTTCAAGGACAAAGCATCTGGGGCATTAACACCTTCTTTACTTGCCTTGCAAGAAAGTTAATTTTGCCTCTGGACAGTCCTGTCGATACTTCTGTTTTGTATTATGGGATACATTACATGCTAAAATGGCACTGACTGGTTTGTGTTCGTGAAGGAAGCGTCAGGCTCCTAATTCTGGTCAGTGGATTTTGCTGTCCTGGCACGTGTCGTCATCTGTGCCAGAGGATCGCTGTCAACTGTGCCCGTGTCACGTGCCACAGAACGTGATGCGCGCGGGTGCTGAGACTTCGGACCTTTCCTGGCAGGCTGTTACGCCACACACGAGGAGAACATGCAGTATTTCTTACCATTGGCATATTCCAGGAAGCTTTGTCTTTTTTTTTTTTTGGTTAACGTCCATTTATTTTTGAGAGAGAGGCAGAGAGTGCTTGCACGCGAGTCGCGGGGAGAAAGGGAGAGAGAATCCGAAGCAGGCTCCACGGTGTCAGCCCAGGGCCCGACACGGGGCTGGAACTCACCAGTAGTGAGATCATGACCTGAGCTAAAGTCAGACACTTAACCGACTGAGCCACCCAGGAACCCCTGTCTTTATTTTTTAAATCAGTGCCAATTTAAAAGCCAATTTATGAGCTTCTATGCTAATAAGAGTATATACAGTTGACCTTTGAACAACACAGGGGCGAGGGGTGCCAACCCCCTACGAAGTCGAAAATCCACGTAAAAGTTTGGACTCCACGGACGCTTAACTGCTGATAGCCTGCGATTGACCATAAGCCTTGCCGATCAGGTCAGCCATCAGTTAGCACATAGATTGCGGATGTGTTCCGTGCACGTTCTTCTAATAAAGTAAGCTAGAGGAAAGACAGTGTTGTTAAGAAAGTCCTAAGGAAGAGAAAATGCATACTTACATGAGTATGGTACTGTATTAAGAAAATCCGCGTGTAAGTGAACTCGTGCGGTTCAAACCCGTGTTGCTAAAAGGTCAGCTGTATTTGGGGACGTGTTTTCTTCAAGTTTTCACTTGTCGAAATTCTTCCTTGCCAGAACTTTGACCACATGTCCCTACACACGGAAATCTGTACCGTGCAGTGTTGTTACATGGAGCTCATTAGCCTGGCAGAGTAAATTGCTCGTGTCTTTACCTACGTGACTTCTTTTGAGCTTGACTTTCTGTTCACTGCAGCTTATTATGGCCAGTGTTAATTTGTGTTATTTCTTAAGCATTTTCTTCTCTAATGTTTTATTATAAATTTGACATTTGACGTGTTTGATAGTTAAAATTGTACTTTTTCCCTTCAGCGGCATTCAAATGCTTCACAGTCACTTTGTGAAATTGTTCGCCTGAGCAGAGACCAGATGTTACAGATCCAGAACAGTTCAGAACCAGATCCCCTGCTTGCCACTCTAGAAAAGTATGTTTCAAAGTCTGTTCTTGTTCTTTGTTCTTATTGATGCCGTTTGACGTGTTACCATTGTGAGTGTTGGTAAGTCTTCCTTGTGTGGGAATTGTGTCCCTGCAAAATCCCCTCGGGTGGCTGAGAAGGTAGGAGAGCCGGCTTATCTGACCTCAGCTGTCTGTGGGGCCCGCTGGAGACCCACAGGGTAAGAAGGGGAATAAATGACATTTGTGTGTGGACTTTCAACCTTCAAGTAGTTGTAAACTAGAATTCTGTAAAGCCATCCTAAGAGGGGGTGGCCGCAGTATAACTGTAGTCACTGCCCCGTAAGTCTTTGGTGAAGAGTCTTATACACAAACTAATTTGACCCATTTTAGTCCATGGTTCTTACTAGAAGCTCTTCTTAGTGTTTACTGTATCCTTGCAGCTGACTAGGGGCAACCTGACCAGACCTGATGGAAGGGTCACAAGCCCTATATGTTCTGTGTCTTTGAACTGCTCGTGCACTTATTTTGAGACCGTGCCTTTGAGCAGCCGTCTCCTGTGTGGGTGGAAGATAGCTTGGGGATGCTGTGCTGTTCCGAAATATGCGAATGGCCAACCCGTAGGTATTAGTTTCTGTAGATTCACAAATTTTCTGAAAGAATGCTTACCATCAAGCTTGGGCATACATTCGACCCGCATCCACACGGCTGCAGGCTGTTGGCATAAAGAAGAATCAGGCATTTCCGCCCTTCAGATGAGTAAGTAGAGAGGGTGCACACACCGTGGGCTGTGAGGTACGAGTGGCAGCCTTGCTTCAGTGCACGGCCGCTCTTGTTCTCGCTGATGACTTCGCCCGTCCTCTTGCGATCCTTCTGTACGTTGACGTTCATGTGGCTTCTTTTGGCTCAACTACCTGGAAGGTCCTTTTATTCAGATAAAACATTTGTGTGTATTACTTACCTGGCAAGTGTGAGATGAGCAAGGACCAAATTAGACACGTCGTAACTTTTGTAGTCTGTCATCGGAGAAGCAGAGTTGTGTTTTCCCAGTGAGTATTGTTGACTAGGAAGGAGTTGACTAATTCTGAGGGAGCGAAACAGATTATTGGTTCCTGAGTGATATGTCATTTTACCCATCCCATTTCCGTTATTCTTGGCTTTATGGCATATGTACTTTTCTTATAAATATAAGACATTCCACATTCAAATACCAGTAATCATAGTATTAGGTTGAACCACGTCAAATTCCCATTTGAGTAGGGTAAAAACCTATTGAATACCAACAATCTGTGGTTCATGACAGCAGTTGTCCAACAGAAATAAAAGATGTAATTTTAAATTATCCAGTAGCCACATTCAAGTAAAGGGTGAAATTAATTGTAATAATTATTTAATCTAATTGATACAAAATATTTGAACATCTCATTTAAAAAATTATTGAGGTATTCGACATTCTTTGCCCAAAGTTTTGGAAACCCAGCATATATTTTACACTTAGGACAGATCAATTGAGACTAATTGCAGTTTGAGTAGAGTGGCCTCATGTGGTTGACTCTGGCCACCTGGGACAGCAGGTTCGCCTTGAATGTCAGACTGACCAACATTAATCACGGAGTTTCAGCGCCACCAGAGCCCTCTCAAATGTGGAATCTGACCCATGAAGCCTGTGTATGGACTAGCTCTTAGAGTTCAAGCTGTGTCTTTAGTCCTGGATCAGCTATAAATTGAATTATGTAGGTACATACTCAGAATTGACATCATTAAATATTAGTTGGAGTAAATTTCTTCAAATTCGTGGACTTGAGGAGTCAGGAGTCCCATGCTATCACTGAGTTAAATCTTCACTGCACTTAGCAGTGGGAGACTTACTCTACAACAGCGCCTCCCACACTCTTCTTGAGATGAGAACCAGCCCCTTTTAATATCACACATGCTCCCACGTTATGGTGGTTTCTTAGTGTCTGTTGATTAAGAAAATGCACAGTGACCAAAGGCTTCTACAGGCTTGGTAAACTTACTAATCGTAATAGCATTTGTATATAGTTGATATATTATTAGGTAGTAATGTATAATACCTGTTTATGTTTGATAAATTATGGCGTAATATAGCAGTATTACATTTTTTAAGATTTTAACGTTTATTTGTTTTTGAGAGAGAGAGAGAGTGAGAGCGAGCGAGCAGGGGAGGGTCAGAGAGAGAGGGAGACACAGAATCCGAAGCAGGCTCCAGGCTCTGAGCCGTCAGCACAGAGCCCGATGCAGGGCTCAAACCCATGAACCGTGAGATCGTGACCTGAATTGAAGTCGGATGCTTAACCCACTGAGCCCCCCCAGGCACCCCTGTCTATTGTGGTTTCAAGCTGCTAAGTAAGAACATCACTTGAACGAGAAGGTGGACGTCTGTAGTTGGTCGCCGTGTCCATACCCCTCTACCTGGGGTGAGGCTGCTATTTGAAGAATAGACATATTTACTGTGAAAAAGCGGTCTGTTTTCCAGAGCTCAAGCCCAAACCTAGTATTCTCTGGACTGCCGTGCGTTGAGTAGCGTTTACGGTGCTGTTTTGGGCCAAGGTCTCACAAGGGGTTTCAGTGCTGGTCTGGGAGTGTGTGAGAGCTCCTTCCAGCACCGGGGTCCTCTGAAGTTAGGCACCGGTTGTATTTGCTTCCCCCAAATAAAAGGAGATTCTCCTGCTTGCTGCCCTAGCCTGGAGAGGGCGGCGGTGTTGGGCTGCGGCGGGCACAGCTGTCCTCCGCATGACTGGCGTCTCCGCTGGGTGTGCAGCGGGGGCTCCCCAGCTGTAGGCCCCATTGTACGGGAGACCCCAGTTCTAATTCACTTGGATTCGGAAATACTGAGATCCTGAGAAACTGAGATTTTTCCTTGAGAACACCCATGTAAGTTTACCTAACAAGTTACCCTTGTGTTTTACATTGATCATGACCTTGAATATGTAATGGGAAGAGCCAGCCCGCAGAGAATACTTTTTGGGCAGTAGTTCAGTCAGATCCATTTCATTGCTACCGTGTTACTTTGATTTACCGGATTTTAATTAGAGGGTAAAATGCAACAATTGATCTTGTCTTTTACCTGTTTCAGATCTTAGTTAATTATACATCAGTGCCTTTGTGGGAAAACACTTGTGGGTTCTATTTACCTTTTTGAAAAATTACCCTTCTTTTGTGGGGCATGGAGTTCCAAATCTTATTACCACCCACAGCTACCACCGCCACCACCCTGGTCTCAGTGGGAGGTGACCGCCAATCTTGAAGTATTTGTTGGCTCTCGGCAAGATTGGCAAAGGCAAGCAGGGCCCAGGTAATTCTGCTGAGGCGGTGGGGTGGGGCGAGTAGGAAAGTGTATGTGGGAGAGTTGCATTTCTAATAAGCAGGATCACTTGTGTGCTCTAATAAATGTATTAAAAATAAAACATTCAGTAAAACGGATACTTGCCTTACCGGTAGCGTGATTTTTTTTCTCTGACGTTACTGTTAAATGATGTTACGGTTAGCACTTGACTGTTGATTTGTCTCCCCAGGCAAGAAATTATAGAACAGCTTCTATCAAATATTTTCCACAAGGAGAAAAATGAATCAGCCATCGTCAGTGCAATCCAGATATTGCTGACTTTACTTGAGACACGGCGACCAACGTAAGCTTTCCTTTTGTCTTACAGCAACGAGCCATGTTGTCGTGCTTTTAGATTTCCTAAAAGTGCAAAGTCGTTGGTTGATAAAGTGCAACATCATGCCCTTGAATTGCAGGTGCCGAATCTTTTTCCACCACATAAACTGTAAGTTAGTTTTATGTGAACGTGGTAGGTAGGGATATAGTTTGGTGACGCTGTTTATGGGCAGCGTCCGGGTATTTGTACCAGTTACGAAAATGTTGCTGTAAGTGCTGTCATAAAACACGTCACAGCGGAGAAGCTTCTTTCCTAAATATGAAAGTGGAAAAGAGGTGTTCTCCTGGTCGGTGGGCAGCTCTCTCTCCTCCACGCAGCGGTTCAGGGACTTTCAGTCTTGTGATTCTTTCCTCCTCGTGCTAGCTTGAGGCTTCACATTGAGCCTTTGGGGGTTTCACATGTGAGGCCACTGCAGTTGGTGAGGCTGTTTTCAAATGGATGGGCAGGTGGCTTGAGGCCTTTACGGCAAAATTTGAGCAAAGTGAGAACCAGAAATGTGGTGTGCTTCCCCCAAGTGTGTGTCCCGGGCCAGCCATTTGTGTTCGTCGTGTCATTCTTCACAGTTTATGTCCACTGCTGGCTAATTCGCTTAGTGATCATCAGCGTTTTCTGATGGTTCCCTGGAGCATGAGAAGAGGTACGTATCCGTAAGCATTGCAGGAATATGTGGTTTAGAGATTAGAGTTTGTGTTTTCTCACTCGCTGTTGGATTTATCCGGTAAACCAGAGGGCATGAAGAGGACAGAAAAGGGCTGCCGTCAGCAGATGAAAATCTCGGCCGTCCAGGGTTTCTGGATGTGTTTCTAACGATGTAATTTTGGTTTCTAGCAAAGTAGTGAGGACAGCCATTCTGCTTCCCAGATACCTGATCTCTTGTCCTGGTCTGTTGAGTTCTTGGTTAGCGGTCGGGGAAGGGCAGTCTGGCAACCCTGCTTCAAATGCCTTGTAATTTGGAGATTGCATCTGCAGCTTTGACCGTGTCTTCTGTAAATTCTGTTTCAAGTCACGTAACCGGCAACTTTTCAGGTGTCAGTCAGGTGGTGCGGGACTGTCATCCTGCTGGTCCTGCCTCACGGTGGTGGCACCATCTCTGAAAATGGTCTGGAAGCACCTGAAGCGGTGTTGGTGGCTTCGACCAGCTGCCCTGCCTTGAGAAGGCTACTTCTGAGAACAAGGATGCGTCTTTGTGTATAGAAGAGAAGAACCACACCGCTGTGCAGCCTAAAGCGGACAGAGGAGATACCCCAGTAAGAGGAGGAAAGTTCTGACCAGAAGGAACTTGTCTTCAAATCAGAAAGGTTTATCAAATACTAAACAAGATTAAATATTAGGGGGGGAGGGCTCAGATTCTAGCCTTTTCCTGATGAGCTTTCTGAATCCCAAGAAGAAAGGATAAATCCTGAAGGTATCTGGCTAAGAAGTTGTGGGTCAACTACAAAGCGAGTCGGACTGCCAGGCCTGTTCTCTGTGCATGTGAATAGATCTTCCGTGGGTATTGTAACTGGATACCGGAAAGCAGGGCGGGACTGCGACCCTGACGCGCCGTTGCTGCTGTGTGGGGGCGGGAGAGCCATTTTAAAGCCTCTGTGACCTCAGTGTGCCCATCTGGTTTCTGTTCAGGGGGTACATTTTGTGAAGATTGTACTTTGCCGAAACCAACGGAAAATAAGTTAGAATAAAGAACTCGAAGGGATAATATTGGTAAAATTGATGATAAATGAAATGGATGGGGGGGCGGGGTGAGCATTATTAACATGAACGTGAAGGTTAACTTTTAAGAAAGAATCATTGAATAAGTCACGTGTTGGGGAAAACAATGAATTTTAGATTATTTTAATAAAACTTAAGACATGAGATGGGGTAAGTTAGTATGTATGTCGGTTCTTGTCTTACACCAAGGAACTGAGGTGCGCTCACAGTTTTTCTCATCGTGATAAATTATAGTTCAGATACGTTTTCCGTAAATGTAGACTAGTAGGCTGTGACAGTCCCGAAGCTCCCTAGGGGGCAAGGAGGGCCGAGAAACCTCAGAGCTGTAGGCACAGGGTAATTTGCATACACCTGCAGGCCCTTCCCCGGGGAGCCGCGGTGGCAGCCAGCGGCCGTGGCAGGCAGAGCCGGGCAGACGAGAGAACACTCCGCTTTGCCCCGGGCGCGAGGAACCAGAGCAGCGGCCTTTGGGCAGAATGCACGATCCCCCTCCGTGATCCTCCTCTACCCTCTCTCCTGCTGAGCGAAGCTCTTTGGCTACTAAGGACACGCTCTAGCCCCAAAGACACAGCTGGAGACCATTTGCAGTAGGCAGAAGGAACCGCAAAAAACTCTCTAGCCCACAAGACAGGTGGGGACGCATTATGGGCCCCGACCATTAGAGGTCCCCTCGCACTGAAGCGAGGTCAGGGAGACCTAAGGACCTGTCAGCTGCCTGAGACAGGCTAAACCAAAACAACGTTTTCCCCATCGGCAGTCCCGGTTCCCCGGGCTGATGGGGCAGGAGAGGCCAGTGTGGAAGGAGACCCTGCGGGCACAGGAGCAAGCTTAAAGGGTAGAACCTCCAAAGACTGAGCTAAAGAGTGACGGGGGGAAGACCTTGGCGAACCAGCCCTAACTGTAAACACGAAGTAAGGGGACACACACCTGAAGTCTGGAGTGGGCTGAGGTCACGGCAGCAGCAGAACCGAGACCTAGGCCAGCCGCTGACTGGAGGGGGAGGTGAACCCCGCCTTGAGGGCCTGGAGAGAAAGGGGTGTGTGTTCTAGAAACACTTACTGCCCGACGCGACTTGCCCACCTTTCCACGAAAAATTATAAGACGAGCAAGATTAAAAAACCCCGAAAACTCAAGAGCAGGAGTAGTCAACAGACCGAGATTTAAAAATGCTGGAACTGTCTGCCAGGGAATTTAAAATAACTCTGATTAGTAGGCCAACGGCCTGTGGGGAAAATGGACAAGCGCAAGCAGGTGAGGGGACTTCAGCGGAGATAGAACATCACACGGACAGTGCTGGAGATGAGGCCCGCAGCAGAGATGAAGAAGGCCTCGGGGCTTACTGGTGAAGTTGGACGCAGTCAAAGAAGGAATCTCTAGGACGTTAGAAATCACCCACACTGACCGTGAAGAGGTGAACCAAAAAGACTTGCTTTGTGAGCCGCAAGGGCCTAGGAGTGACCCGCCGCCGGGAACAAGGACCGGTGGCCAGATCTCGGTCCCTCACACCAGTCTCCAGGGAAGGGAACCGGGGCTCCTGGGAGAAGTGGCTGGTTCTACAGGTAGGGCAGGAGGAGTCTGGAGCATCGTGTCAGGTAAAAATTAGGAAGTACAGAAAACCCTGCAGAACCCCACGGTGTAAGTGGCCGGGGTTAGGTCAGAAGAGCACTGGGCCAACTGACACCCAGAGCTTTCATTGGCCAAAGCCGATTGGCCCAGTCAACACCCCCCACAACGGCACAAGGCGTCGTCTTCTAACCCAGAGTAGAATGTTTCCGATAGTTCATACTGATACCAATAAACAGAAGAGCAGAGACACGTCTCCCCTGCAGAAGAGTTGCACGGAGTTCACGTGGATACACCCCCCTCAAGGAGGAAGAACAAGACTGCCTGCTCTCGTGCGTAGACCGCGCACCATGGCTTCCCTCCAGAGAGTTCTGTGTGGAAAGACAATAAAAAAGAGCACCTTGACAGCGACTCTGGCAAACACTTCCTGGGCCAGATAATCAAAGTGGCAGCCGGTGACAAGTTGTGTTGACAGTCTGTGCTCTTATGGCGTCACGGAAGTGACGTTCTCCCTGTGCGGGCTTCCTCTCAGAGGCCCCGCGGTCACGAGGAGAACATGAGACAGACTCCGGTGAAGGGACTGCAGGATACCTACCCAGTAAGGTCCGAGTAACCGTCCCAGCCAAGAGGAGCCTGAGGAGACAGGACAAGTAAATAAGGTGTGGTGTCTTGGACGGGATTCTTAAATGAAGGACGGACCTTAGGTAAAACTGAGGAAATCTGAATAAAGTATGGATGTTGTGTGTCAACACTGACGTATTAATTGTGACAAATGTGTTAACGTTGTAAGATACTGATAACGGGACACTGGGTTTGGGTTGTGTGGGGACGGTCTGTGTTACCCTGGCAGTTTTCCTGTAAATGTGAAACAGTTCTAAAAGAAATTGACACAGCATTTAGACAGAAACCCAGTGACAACACGGAAGACTGGAACAGCAGTAGCAGCCCGCGTGACCCAGGTGACACTTGCAGAGCCTTTCCCCAGCCATGTCAGGGCGCGCAGTCTTTCCAAGTGCACACGGAACTTTAATCAGGATAGACCAGATGCTCAGCACAAAACCGTAACAAATTAAAATGATCTAATTATACATAGTATTTATTCCAACCATAATGGGTTTAAGATTGCTGGAACATCCCCAAATATTTGGAAATGAAGCAAGACACTTCCTTCCTTCCTTCCCTCCCTCCCTCCCTTTCCTTCCCTCCCTCCCTCCCTCCCTTTCCTTCCTTCCTTCCTTCCTTCCTTCCTTCCTTCCTTCCTTCCTTCCTTCCCCTTCCCCTTCCCCTTCCCCTTCCCCTTCCCCTTCCCCTTCCCCTTCCCCTTCCCCTTCCCCTTCCCCTCCCTCCCCATTCCCCTCCCTCCCCATTCCCATTCCCATTCCCATTCCCTTCCCATTCCCCTTCCCCTTCCCATTCCCCTTCCCTTCCCATTCCCCTTCCCTTCCCATTCCCCTTCCCTTCCCATTCCCATTCCCTTCCCATTCCCATTCCCTTCCCATTCCCATTCCCTTCCCATTCCCATTCCCATTCCCATTCCCTTCCCCTTCCCCTTTCCCTTCCCCTTCCCCTTCCCCTTCCCCTTCCCATTCCCTTCCCATTCCCATTCCCATTCCCATTCCCATTCCCATTCCCATTCCCTTCCCATTCCCATTCCCTTCCCATTCCCATTCCCTTCCCATTCCCATTCCCATTCCCTTTCCATTCCCATTCCCTTTCCATTCCCATTCCATTCCCTTCCCATTCCCATTCCCTTCCCATTCCCATTCCCTTCCCCTTCCCTTCCCTTCCCTTCCCCTTCCCCTTCCCCTTCCCCTTCCCTTCCCTTCCCTTCCCTTCCCTTCCCTTCCCTTCCCTTCCCTTCCCTTCCCTTCCCTTCCCTTCCAGTTCCCTTCCCCTTCCCTTTCCCCTTCCCCCTCCCCCTCCCCTTCCCCTTCCCCTTCCCTCCCTCTCCCTTTTTTCTTAGGGAGAGAGCATTTGCATGTGCACTAGCCAGGGAAGGGCAGAGAAGGAGGGAGGGAGGGAGAGAGAATCTCAGGCAGACTCCACGCTCCATGCAGAGCCCAACATGGGGCTTGATCCCACAACCCCGGGATCATGACCTGAGCCGAAGTCAAGAGTCGGATGCTCAGTCGACTGAGCCACCCGGGCACCCCTTAAATGTTTACATCAAGAAAGACAGAAAAAGACAAAGTTTTGTGCCAATGATCTACTACCTTAAGAAACTAGTAAAAGAAGGGGGCCCCTGGGTGGCTCAGTCGGTTGAGCATCTGACTTCGGCTCAGGTCATGGTCTCACGGTTTGTGGGTTCGAGCCTCGTGTTGGGCTCTGTGCTGACAGCCTGGAGCCTGCTTCAGATTCTCTGTCTGCCCCCCGCCCCCCCAGTGCTCGCGCGCTCTCTCTCTCTCTCTCTCTTTTTTCTCTCGTTTTAAGTAAATGCTTAAAAAAAGAAAAACTAGTAAAGGAAGAGCAAATGAAACCCAGAGCAAAGCAGGAAGGAAATAATAAAGATGAGAGCAGAAATCGAAGAGATTGAGAAGAGAGAAATAATGCAAAGAACCAGTGAAACTTAAAAGCCCTTTCTTTGAAAAGATTGATGAAATGAATACATTTGTGGTCAGATTAAGAAAATGTAGAAAAGATACATATTATAAATCACAGGAGTAAAAGAGGGGACATAACTGCCTTCCCCACAGACATTAGGAGAGTAACAGAACACTGTGAACTCTCGGCAAACAGTTTAAAGGCCGCGGACAGCTTTCTTAAGGAAGTACCACCAGAGCTCACTCCGGAAAGTAATAGCTAGCATGATGATCTTAGATCTTTTGAAGAAATTTAATTCCTATTTAAAAGCTTCTGGCAAAGAAAATTCCTGGCCCAGATTCGCTTCACTGCTGAATTCCACCAAAGATCTAAGGACTCTACAAAAATACAGGGGTAAGGACATTTTCCAGCTCATTTTATGAGGCCATCCTTACTTTGAAACTAGGCGAAAAGAAAAACTAATAAGATTCCACAAGAACTTAGATGTAGAGTTCCTTAAGAAAATATTAGCAAATTAAATACAGCAATATATTAAAAAGATAACATGTCATAACCAACTACGCTTATCTTGGGAATACAAGGCTCATTCATCCTTCAAAAATCAATCAGTGTGGGGTGCTTGGGGGGCTCAGTCAGTTGAGCATCCAACTCTTGATTTCGGCTCAGGTCATGATCCCAGGGTCATGGGATTGAGCCCCACATTGGACTCCGTGCTGAATGTGAAGCCTGCTTGAGATACTATATTCTCCTCCCCTCCCCTCCGTTCATGCACTCTCTCTCGCAAAATGTGTGTGTGTGTGTGTGTACACACACACACACACACACACACACACATACATATATATAATCGGTGATAATGACCAAATGCAGACAAAATGGTAGAGCGATAGGAACTCTTATTTGTGGCTGGTGGGAACACAAAATGATACAGCCACTGCAGAAGACAGTTTGACAGTTTCTTACGAAACTAAATATAATCCAGCAATTATGGTATTTACCCAAAGGAGTTGAAAACTGATGTTCACACACAGACCTGCACACGGATGTTTATGGCAGCTTTATCCACACTTGTCAAAACTTGGAAGCAACCAAGATGTCCTTCAGTAGACGAGCGGATAAATAAACAGCGGTATAACCAAACAGATATTACCAGTGCTAAAAAGAATGAGCTGTCAAGCCTCGAAAAGACATGAAAGAACCTTAAATGTTACTAAGTGAAGGGAGCCAAGGCAAAGTCTACCTACTGTATGATTCCAGCCGTGTGACATTCGGGAAAAGGCAGAGCTGTGGAGACAACAGATCAGGGGTTGGCGGTGGGGAGATGGATGGGTGGGTAGAGCGCAGGGGACTCTCGGGGCAGTGAAAATAGTGTGATGCCATCATGACGGATATGTGTCATTATGTATTTATGTAAATCCCTGGAATGCACAACACCAAGAATGAACTGTGATGGTAAACTCGAGACCTGTGGTGATTATGTTGTGTCGGTGTAGGTTCATTGATTGAAATGGATATGCCACTCTGGGAGTAGGGATGCTGATAATGGGGGAGGCTTGCACATAAGGGGGTAGAGGGCACATGGACTGTCCCTGTACTTTCCCCTCCACTTTGCTGTGAACTTAAAACTGTGAGAATAAAGTCTTAATAAAAAATCAAACAGTGATACTAACAGATAAAAGAAGAAAAACCATGTAGTCATCTCAATAAATTCCTTTATGATAAAAACCTCTCAATAAATTAGTAATAGAAAGGACCTTGGAAACTGATAAGGCCCCCTTAAAACAAAATCTGTAGCCGATACCATTCTTAATGGTCAGAGACTGAAATGATAAGCCCCTGGTATCAAGGAACGTGGCAAGGATATCCATTACCAGTCGTATTCAGCCTCCTGAGTCCCAGCCAGTGTAGTAAAGCAGGAAAGAAAGAAATGGCATCCAGATTGGAAAGGAAGGTATAAACTGAATCAGTGTGCAGATGCCAGGACTGTCTTCACAGAGAATATGAAAGAATACAAGAAAAAACAAAAACAACAAAACAAACAAACCCCTAAACTACCCCTCCGAGGACTAACAAATAAATTTAGTATAATTGCAAGACGACATCAGGTCAGTATTCAAAAATTAGTTGGATTTCTTTCTCATGGCAACAAACAACTGGAATTTGGAATTTTTATGAAATATTTACATAGAAAAAAGAAAGTACTTAAATGTATACCTGTTTATAAAGTGTGTGTAGGATTTAATGCTGAAAACCATTCCATATTGATGAAATCAAAGACAATCTAAATGGAAAGAGATACTGTGTTCATGGATTAGAAAACTCAATATTGTTGAGATGTCAGCTCTCCCCAGACTGATCTGATCTGAAGTGCCCATGTAGTTCCAATCAAAATCCAAGCAGCAGTGTTTGTAGAAATCAACAAGTGACCTCAGGGTTGTGAGTTGGAGCCCCGTGTCGGGCTCCATGCTGGATGTAGAGCCTACTTAGGAAATAAAAAGACAGGCCACACACTGTCAAAGAATATTTACAAATCATGTGCCTGAGCAAGAACTATATCCAGCTATATAACGAATATTCAAAACTTCAGTAATAAGAAAAACAGTCCAGTTTCTTAAGATCAAAAGATTTGAGCAGACACTTAATGAATAAAATATATTTGTGTAGCAAATAAATATAAAAATGCCCATCATTTGTCAGTACTGAAATTCAAGTTAAAACCACATTGAAATACCATTACGTACCTTTTGAACAAATTGTATTTGTTTCCTGTGTCTGCGGTAACAAACTGTTGTAACAAAGCCACAAACGGGCTTAAAACAGCAGACACCACTGCGTCCCAATGAATGCTGGAAGCCCAAGTTCAGGGTGTCAGCAGTGCCGCACTGCATCCAGGGATACTAGCCGAGGCTCCTCCTTAGCCTCTTCCACCTTCCAGTGGCTGTTGGCATCTTTGGGCTTGTGGTCACCTGCCTCCTTCAGCTTCACATCCCCTTCTCTGTGTGCCATTGTGTCTCTTTAAAAAAATTTTTGTTTAAACGTTTGTTTATTTTTTTTGAGAGACAGAGACAGGACGTGAGCAGGGGAGGGGCAGAGACAGAGGGAGACACAGAATCCAAAGCAGGCTCCAGGCTCCGAGCCGTCAGCCCAGAGTCCGACGCGGGGCCCGAACTCATAAGCCGCGAGATCATGACCTGAGCCGAAGTCGGATGCTCAACTGACCGAGCCACCCAGGTGCCCCATTGTGTCCTTTATAAGGACACCCGGAATGTCATTTAGGGGCTATCCGGATAGTCTAATCTCCTCTCAGGATCCTTAATTGATTACGTTCAAATAAGGTAACATTCACAGGCCCTGGGGAATAGGGTGTGGACCTATCTTTTGGGAGGCCACCTTTCAGCCGCCTACACAGCTAAGCCAGACCACAAAATAGACAGTACTCCATGCTTGTGACAGTGGAGAGCCACCTGGAGGGCTCACGCGTTACTCTTGGGAATGCAGAGTCAGACGACCGGTTTCTGAAAACGTTTGGCAGTTTTCCAGAGTTAAACGGACATTTGTTGTACCATCCAGCAATGTCTTAGATGTTTACCCGAGTAAAATGAAAACTGTGCGACACAAAATGGTGAGGGTTGGCGTCACCTTTATTCATAATCACACAAAACCGTAAACCACCCACAGTGTCCTCAGACTGGAAAATGGCTAAATGCCGTTACAGCAGCTCTGAGTTAGAAAGCGCGTACGTGTGCGGAAGGCTTTCCGATGACCGCGACGCTGCTCTCCGGGTGCTAGCTGTGCGCCAGGCAGCATCCTCGGTCCTCCGCGCGAGCGCGACCCTCACGGCAGGCCTGGGGGAGACACTGCAGAGGCTCCCAGTGTCCACAGGAGCACGCATAACCGGGGAGTGAAAAACCGGGGCTGGGGCTCGGCCGCTGCGCGGTCAGCCACCAGTTTGCACTGATGTCCAGCTGACGTCACACTACTGACACACTACTTGCAGGTCTGTCCTGTCACTTGAAATTCATGCCCACGTTTTTAGGCCCTTCCCCTCCTGATGTCCTTGGGGACCCCTTTTCCCATGTGCTCACTAACACCGATTGAGATTCCGATGGCTCATTCTACTCGTTGGTTAGCCTCTCCTGTAATGCGTGTAGTTTGAGCTCACGTACACGAGTAACTTAGGCTTTGTAAGTCGGAAACAATGTTGGCTACCTAAGAAAAACCAATGGGACCGACGCAGGCCTGGTGATTAGCAGTATCCCAAAATGGCACACGGTATGGTATGGTATGGCCTATAATTCAGGGACCTGATCTCCTTTTGTTTCCCAGATTTCCTGGTAGAGACCTGCTATTAGGATTATAGGTATACGGAGCTGGAAGGTGTGGGGGAATGGGAGGAAATCGCATGTGATTTCTCTCCTGACAACTGTAGGCCATTGGATTTCCGATCACGTTGCTGTCCCCCGGAGAGGTTTTATTACACCTTCTTCCCATCCTTCCAGAAATGTTGATATAATCATATTTGTATAGCTATTCTGTATCTACCTACATACTGATAGGGAGCACCTTAATTGATTTGTTTTGAAATTATAACAGAATTACCTTGCTTTGTTTCAAGATTTGAAGGCCATATAGAGATCTGCCCACCAGGCATGAGTCATTCAGCTTGTTCGGTCAACAAGAGTGTTCTAGAAGCTATCCGAGGAAGACTTGGATCTTTTCATGAACTCCTGCTTGAGCCACCCAAGGTAGGGCAGCTATCTTCATCACGGCTGGCCGGGTCAGTGACTTGGTTTAAATAGCGCTTAGAAAGCACATGAACCTCGTGGGAAATGGAACCAGCTGTGAACAGCACACACAAGCTAGCCCTTCCGATCGTCTGTACTGCTGTTGAGCGAGGTTTTAGTTTTAAGCGAGTTACAGCTTTTGTCTATATATATGTAGTGTCTACACTGGTGGATGGGGTAGAATTGAAATGAAGCAGAGTATTTATCTACTTAGGATACTCAGCTTTTTGTGCTTTTTTTCTGTAGATTCTGGGGGCTTTTTTGCCAATCAGACAGTCCTTGTGGCCTGTCATTTTCCCAGCTTTGAGGCTGAGTTCATCTTTTAGGAACTGATCTTTGAGGCTGAGTTGCCTTAAGCCGAGCTGGAGCGGCGTGTCAGTCTGATGGGTAGATGTCTTATTTGAGGAGTGCTCGGCGCAGCGTGGCTCCGCTCGTTTTTCCGCTGGGGGCCTCCGCGCGCTGAGCCAGCAGGGACTTCACTCAGGCGGTCCGCTGAGAGCACGAGCCACACACCCCGAGGCCCGGTGGAGGAGAGCCGTCTGTGGGCCACGAGTGCTGTTCTCCCGCAGCGGAGAACTAGGTGAGGGTCAGAGGCTCTTCCTTCGGGAATCTCTGTGGGAGAGGCCGGTCCGGGAGGTCCCCTGCCCACCCCAGCGCTGCCGCTTTCCTTTCTCCTTCTGCCCTGTGTCACCGCACCCGGCGGCCTGGCCGTCATGCGTGTCTTGTGGCATCTGCCGTGCCAGGCCCTGGGAATGCGAAGGCGCTGCTTTCTCCCTCCTGCACTAGGTGCTTTCTGTGTATTTCGGCGTTTTGTGGAGGGGAACACGATTGTTTACGTCCACGACGCAGGGAGTCCAGTCCAACTTCCAGACGGTCTCTTCAGACGGCTGACGCCGCGACTTAGCAGGCAGGGTCCCTGCCCGTGTCGTGTCTTACGCGTCCGGCCAGCGCTGGGAGCGGGCCAGAGTGCTCGGCGTTCACCCTCGGGGAAAGCGCCTGTGCCCCTGTTTAACCATTCCGGCCAGCAGCGTCCCTCGTGGCACACGTAGGGAAGAAACAGAGTCAGGAAAGAAAAAGAAGGGATTGATTCAGTAGGAGAAGCAGAGAGAATATTCCAGGTGGGAATGGGCGGTGGGGGAAGGAGGACGTATAGGAAGTTCCCCACCCACGTCTTTGCTGGCCTGCCTGTCTCCTCTCTGCATGGACAGGAAGGCAGCGTGTCATGTGGACTCTCACACTCTGCTTCTTGGCCCTGGTGCAGAAGCAAGGCGGTCTCCCGTTTGGACTTCCGCTCTGTCACTGCTAGGAGTCCGGGAGGTCAGTTTGTACGTGGTTTTACTAGAGGATGCGGCGTGAGTTAGACCCTTGAAGGTTTTAACGTGTCGTTACTTAGAGCTACCTCAGCTGGAGGAAGAGGCTGAAGCTTCTAGTTCCCCGCAGCCTTGAGAGGAGCAGGGGGGTGTGAGGCGCGGCGCGGGACGTGGGGAAAGGGCGGCCTCACTGCCGGCTGAGGATTCGCCACCCTTTCCTGGGGGATTCGTGAAAGTCCCAAGTGTCCTGTGTCTGTCTCTTGTGATTCAAAGTGTAGAGACTCCCTTTTATGGGCAGGTACAGGTTCGAAGTTGATCCTCTTTCAAGGTTGTGACCCAGGGACAGCTTTTGAGCTTGCCTCGTTCTCGGATTTTGCAAAGATTGGGGACTGTGTTCCAAAACCACCTGTCACATGTCTTAGTTTCGAGATTTCCGGCCAGGTTTGGAATGTCTCACCTTTTTCCCCCTGAGTGTAGCGTTCTG
Source organism: Acinonyx jubatus (assembly GCF_027475565.1). Classification (NCBI taxonomy): domain Eukaryota; kingdom Metazoa; phylum Chordata; class Mammalia; order Carnivora; family Felidae; genus Acinonyx; species Acinonyx jubatus. The sequence continues at coordinate 4,585,666 of NC_069390.1, read as the reverse complement.
CGGTCTTCCTGCGGCACTTTGCGTTGTCGAAGCAGGGGGATACTCAGTTTCTTAAAAAGTGTACAGTCCAGGGAAATGACTCGATTTTTCCCCCCTCTTGGTTATTTCATCGTATCTTCAAGATGGCAAAAGTGGCTTTGGGTTTTCCGTCAGATGGAGGATTCAGGCCCCAGTGTTTGCAGGGGGAGTTTACGTGGCGTGCATATTCGCCCGTACCCCTCCACCCTTTTGCTTGTTTACTGAGCTGGATTTAATTGGAAAGCTTTTTCCTCCTCAGAAAAGCGTGATGAAAACTACGTGGGGTGTGCTGGACCCTCCCGTGGGCAACACCCGACTGAATGTGATCAGGTTGATATCCAGCCTCCTGCAGACAAATACCAGCAGTATCAATGGGGACCTTATGGAGCTGAATAGCGTCGGGGTCATATTGGTAAGATTTCCCCCAAAAGGTCATTTAATTTGCCCTTGATGTTTTGTAGACCTACAACTGGCACAAGTGAAAAACCTCACGCATTTACAGTCTGTCAGTGACTTCCTGGTTCTGAGCACAAATGGTCTTTTATGTAGTTTTTGCCTTGAGTTTATCGTCAGTTTTTAAGTTTTCAGTATTTATTATTGCTGCGTGTAAAGAAGTATATTAGAGATTTCATAGATGATTAAGACCCACTTTCCCTCCAGAATCTCAGTCTGGCACAGGTGGTTGAGCAGGCCTGTCCCTCGGGGGAGCTGTTAGCTAGAAATGACTGCTGGTTACAGCACCGTGTTCCGTTTGTAATTAGCAAAGGGACAAGTGTTTATCTTCTCTCCCCTGACAGATATGTGGTCTTTTAAGTTGAGTCCAGATTCTTCCCTGATACAACTATAGTCTGTGGTTGGTGGGAGGGGAAAGGGAGAGCCCAGGAATCATCTGGACTCCCTTGACCCTCAGGTTCCCCAGTTCCAAGGCTTGTGCTTAGAATCCCCAGGCCCAGCTCTGGTGCCCCTGCCACCCCAGGGCATAGAAGGCACGGGGTTAACACTTCGCGGGTTTCATGAGCCATCTGGCCTTGCCGTACACAAGGGGAAGTTTGGGCTTTTTGCACACTCTTTGCACTTCCTTCCATTTCTCATGTGATGCTGGGTATAAGTGCCTGTGCGAGAGAGAGGGTCTGCTTTTCACATCTTGCCCAGAGACGGGACACATTCTATGGCTAATAAGTGGTGGAACCAAGATTTGAATTCACATCCAGTTTCAAACTGACGTGGGCTTTATCAGCCACACTGTTAACGCCACCTGATGTCACTAAGATATTTTTTAGCTGCGTTTCAGCTTTGGGTAAAATGACGACAGTGTAGGGATAGAGAGAGGAACACGTTGGAGTGGATAAAACGTTACAGAACTGCAGCCTCTTTGGTGAAATAACAACCATTGCCGTCTGGGGACAGTTTTCGCTCTACCCTCTTCTGGCTGGTGTAGAAAATTATAGCAACATAAGTTTCTACTCCTGTCCCTGAAGTCGTCAGTCACTAGCCTCTGATCTTACTGATAGTAAGTACCCAACTACTTTTGAAGGACAGCAAGTTTGATAAAACTCCTAAATGGGTCATGAATCATTACCTGGTTTTGAGTTGAGGTAATCAGACTCAAAGCATGTCCTGAATATATGTATACATGATGGATTTTGTGTTTGTAGGAATTGTCTTTCCTTTTTGTGATACTATCAGCTTTTCGAGCCATCTGGGAAACCCCATGTGCTTTCTGGAGGTCCACACGTCACTGCTTCCCAGACCTCTCTTGTTTTACTCCATTCTCTAATAGTTCCATGAGTTTCAAATGCCTGAGTGCTTATTCTTTGTTAAGGTGTGAGCACCCTGAGATTGGAGACCATCTTTTTGTCTGTCCCTGTCTCCTGTATGGCCTCTAGCACTGTGCCCTGCACAAAAGCCATCAGTACAGGTTTGTTGACTCAAAATAAAATTCTTAAACATTTCTTTAAAAGTTATCGGACGCTTACTGAACTTAATGCCTGTATTAGTTACCTTGAAAATGTAAAAAGATCTTCTCTTTCAGAAGCTTACTGTTGTTTTCCTATGTTCCTTGTTGTTTTCTACTAGATTCCATGCAATTGCTGGCATGTTGAATGAGCAGGTATCATGCTCTTCAGTGTACGTAGTGGCATTTCAAGCCCTTTAAAGTAAACTTGTTTTCCTTTTAAATAGTCCTGTTGAACTAAGAACATATCATTTCCACTTTATTAAGTCACTCTTTGGGAAGTGTATTAGAGTAGTGGCTTTCAACATTGAGGCAACCGAATAAAAGCAAGCATTGCTTTTTCTTTTTTGTAGGACATGTTCTTCAAATATACATGGAATAACTTTTTACATACCCAAGTGGAAATTTGTATCGCACTGATTCTTGCAAGTCCTTTTGAAAATACAGAAAATAACACCATTACCGATCAAGACTCCGCCGGTGACAATTTGTTACTGAAACACGTAAGCTTACTGGTGTCTCTTTTCTGCTGCTCCTGATAAGTGTGAAGTGAATTAGTCGAAGGGCAGGGAGGTAATTTCAGAGTCCAGATAGTTAACTCTCTTGTTTTAAAGTCTGCAGAAAGCGTTTGACCAGTTGTTTGGCTTACCAGTTTTAAATTTTTTAAGTGTGCTTACTTGTTTTGAGAGAGTGTGCAAGCAGGGAAGCGGCAGAGAGAATGGGGAGGGAGAGAATCCCAAGCAGGCTCTATGCTGCCAACGCCGAGCCTGACTCGGGGCTCAAACTCTTGAACCGTGAGATCATGACCTGAGCCAAAAGCAGGAGTCGACGGACTGAGCCACACAGGCGCCCCGGCTTGCCAGTTTTAATTTGTAGGCTAAATACATGAGTGAAGGTTGGCAGGAGTGGGCTGCGTGCAGTAACGAGCGAAACGTTTCTGTGGCCCTGTTTCCTTTTGTTAACTACGAGGTGATTTTACTAAGTCAGTCTTCAGATTTCTTCTTGCTCTGAAGTTCTGTGGTTGTACGAAGTTGTCTAGCTCACGCTGGGTTACTCGCAAACCGGGGACTTGGGAGAAGCTGGCTCAACCAAGTCGAAGGGAAAGACCATGACCTTGGGTGCAACTGCATCGCGCATCCCGACAGCGATGGCAGCGGGTGCGGAAGCGAGCGTGGCCCGGGCTTCAAAAGCAACAGGGATTGCTGCGGATTCTGAGAGATTTTTGCCAGGGTGTAATCTTCCTTATTCTTTTGAATTTTTTAGCCAGTTTTCATGGCTCATGAAACCTGGCTTTGCTTTAGGTCAGCTACTCAGTGGAGCGGCACCCGCAATGTCGCTGTTCCCCAGCAGCTACAGTGCTGGAGGCCTGGCTCCCGTCTCGATCCCCGTAGCGTTTGTCTGAGGGCCTTGCGTGAATCTGTTACCACGTTGCAGATGAGTTAGCCGGTAATTCACAGCTTGCTGGGTGATAACATGTCACTGTTCTATTTGAGTAGGGTTCTGTTTCACTTTAGAACTTTGATGCTTTGACATTATTTACATAAATGTTAACTGGAATATTCCTTTTTATTCAGCTTTTTCAAAAATGTCAGTTAATAGAACGAATACTTGATGCCTGGGAAATGAATGAGAAGAAACAGTAAGTAAGCCGTTTTCTGAGAGGAATTCTGTCTGATTTTTAACTTGAAGAAAACACCCTCCCTTGCCTGAGAGAACAGTGAGAGTAACTACGAGGTACAGACCAGCTTCCAGTTACAAATGGCTCTCTCCAGATTATTTCATTGTAGCCATTTATTTTTAGATCCCCCCGGTCTTTCTAGCTCTCTTGAGGGGAACCCAGGGGTTAGCTGCCTTTGAAACTTCCGGGACCTTTTTGAATAGCTGTTCCACTGACAGTAGGAAAGAAAAAGAGTCCTCAAGTCAAGGCCTCCCCGATGATGCTTCAAGTTCAGGTCACCCTGTGTTCTCACCACGGAGAAGGGCACTTCCTGACTGAAGAGGGGACGGCGACTGCCCTAGCGTTTTGTGTTCAGAAAATCTCCGTCAGCTGACGGGCACGATTACCTGAAGTGGTGGCTGACACGCGTCAGGCGCTTTGCCGCACACCCCGCTTCCTCCCTCGGGCCCTGGGGGCTTTGGCGCCATCTCACAGGAGGCCGGTCGCAGGGCGTGCGTGGAAGACACTCTCAGGGCCCACTTCTTGCGTGTGCTTTGAAGTCAGGTGCGTTGAGGTATAATTCTTGTAAGGTGGGACTCCATCCTTTCTGGGCGCGCATTTCTAGGAGCTCTGACGAACGCGTGCGGTTGCGGGAGCGCTGCGCTCGAGGCACGGAGCATTTCCATCAGCCCAGAAGGCCGTCCCGTGCGCCTTCGTGCTTGAGCCCGTGCCGGGAGGTTTCTTGCTCTGTGTCTCTGCTCAGACTCCTCTTGCGGCCTGTGGGAGAGCTAGGAACTAAAGGGAGGGGTCGGCTTTATTTTGTCAGGTTTGGTGTTTCCGGAAGTGCTCACTGGCACTGATAGAGCTGTGACTGGACTCTGGAAAACCTGCATTTCGTCCGAGGCTCGTCTCGGTGGGCCTCGGGTCCAGTCTTCCACACAGAGCTCCGGTGGGGGTGCTGTGTCTGGCCAGATCAGCCTCTCTGGGTCTGTGTTTGGCCCCACGTTAGCAGCTCAGTGCCCTCCCCAACCTCCCTTGTTCTCAGCCTCTTCGTCGCCAGTGCAAAGGTGTCGGGTATGCTGTTTCCCCTAAGCTCCATCCTTCAGAGGCTTGAGCGTTACAGTCCCCCCACCTTGGGGGTTCCGGAACGAGCTTTCCTAACGTTTCCTTGCCCCAGAAGCCGAAAGAACACCAGGAGCCTTGGAGCAAAACCCCGGCGGGTGGGCGTTTTAGCTCCCTCGGGAGCTCGTGGGAGCACCACACAGGGTCTGACCGGGAAGCTGCCTGTGAGGAACACCGGGGTGTCGGGATCTTACTGTGAAGCCAGGAGAGGCTCTTAACAACTCACTTGAGATCAACTCTGTCTTCTGACCCTTAGCTGTTTCCAGACCCTTTAAGATTCTTAGCAGATACCCTCTTTCTCAGAAAAGCCTTCAAGCGCAGTATGGCTTTTTTAGTGGCCCCTGAAAGATTCTCCCTGTAAGCAAAAATCGTAAGTCCTGACCCTTTGTAAACAGGCAGAGAATCACAGCGATGTGAGAAGTGTATCTACATGGACGGATTTGGTAACGGTGGGTCCTGGTTAGCAAGGGTAGGCCCTAAACGGGGGAGAGCAACGGGGGTGGTTTCTGTGGGCCCGAGACCAGCCGAGCGCCCCTCGCCTCGGCCGGATCCTTAAGATCGGCTGCTCTTTTAACCCGAGAAGTGCCATCGGTAGACGATTATGTCTGTTAGTAGACGCAGTGGAGACGTGATGTCTCAGAAAACGAAGCAGCAGGATTGTCACCTTAGGTGCTTTCAGCCTTTTTAAAGTCTGTTCACAGAAAGATCCAAAGCCAAGTCACAGAAATATGAGGTGTCAGTGAATGTTTGGGCTTTTTTTTTTTTTTTTAAGATGATCGAAGGTTAATGATTGGTTTGTATATTGAACGGACCTTGATGAGTGTGGCCACCGTGTGATCCTTGAGCGGACCGCCTCTGCCCCTCCCCACCCTGGCCTGACCTGGTGACCGTCCATCCCCAGCTTCAGGGCCTCCGTTTTTAGAATGATCACTCCAACCCGCTGTGCTTACCAGGCTGTCTCACGACTCCCTCCCGTCGGGAGTCTGAGGATTTGTCCTCTCCCCCTTGTCAGGGCCGAGGGAGGCAGACGGCACGGCTACATGGGACACCTGACAAGGATAGCTAACTGTATCGTGCACAGCACTGACAAGGGCCCCAACAGTGCATTAGTACAGCAGCTTATCAAAGGTAAGTGGCTTTTGGAATTTTAATTACACTTTTGTTGGATTGGAGGAAGGATTTAAGGGTAAATTGAGTGGAAACTTTCGTAACGTTTTTAATGGCAGTCTGTGGAGTTCCCTTATATTGCGCGAATTATCTGGAGATCTGAGTGAAGTTGTTTGAGGAGTGTAGTTCCTTGCTCTGTGTCTCTCCTTATTTCTGCAGTCCTTTGAGTGAGTACTGGCAGCCCGGCCAAGGCACCCGCTCTCGCTCTCAGGGAGCCTGCTCACCATACCCACCAAGTCTGGCGTCCCATCGCCAGCCGCTATGTCACGAGCTGGGATCGCTCTTTTTATTTACTTTTGAAGGCCCCTGTGTATATAGCCTGTGGATTGAGTTCCTTCAGCTGGGGTATTACAGCATTTATCCACATGTTTTCCGTCTCTCTTCCTAAGAGGAGGGCTGGCGGACTCTAAAAGATGCTCTCTGTACCAGCATTGAAATTTACCAGGCGAGGTTACTGGCAAGAAGCTGCAGGTGCCTTTTACATTGGCGCCCAGGCCAAGAGTCCGTCCCCTCTACACCGAGGGCCCAGGAGCTCTGTGGACTCCGGGGCGTGGACTGGTCCTGCGACTTAACTCCAGGAGTGTGAAAATCTCCAACCCCTGTAGTTCTGAATTCATCCAAACTCAACTTGCTGAACACTAGAAATTGTTTCCCAGTCTATCCGGTTTGTCTTTTAAGAATGTCTGTGTTCAAGAGGCTGTTCCCTGTCGAACGTGCACCGAAACAGCTGTTCTAGGCCGTGGGATCAGTTGGGGCTTTGCCCCCCTGTAACTTTGCTCCCCGAGACAGGTCCAAGCGGGGCCGTCCCAGGTTGTGTGCTCACCTGGAGAGGTGGCCATGGGCGTGATTACGTCCTGTGGCTCAGTCTTTGTTTTCCCGGAGCTGCTCACCACGGGGTATGCGAGGGGCACACACACATCTGTTGGAACCAGAAGTGTCAGACAACAGCTCTATAGTCAGGGTTCCAAGATTATAGCCGTAGTTCCCTTTTCTCGGAAAAAGTATCTGTGTGCCCTTTTCTTTAAAATTCCTCTAGAAGGTGGAGTCTCACTGCTGTGTCTGTGTTGCCGTGGTGGCCTGTGGGCACAAGCATTTAGGAAACACTGTGTTGGAATAATTTGAGCAGCCGAACCAGGCTCCAGGAGCCATCACCGCATCTGACGGGTGTGCGGGAGCTTGTGCTACAGCATTTCCTAAACTTGAAGGACGTGGAAACACAATTTTTCCTCCTGCCTTAAAAGACCCACTGTTCTCTCTGAAGTGCGCTGGGCACACGCTTTCCAGATTCAGTGTTTACCGTTTTTAAAACTTGTTAAATTCACAGAGCTGCGTAGCACCCTTGGCATCAAGCAGAGACCTTTTGGGGCGGGGGGGGGGGGGGTGGCTCTGGTTCCTGAAATTACTGACGTCCAGGCCACAAGGCCTTATAACTCTGTTTCTCCAAGAGGCGGGTGCTCAGATGATGGGGCATATCTGCCTTCGATGAGCCGAGCAGGTGGTGCACCCCCCGTTTCCTGTTTGTTTTGTGCGTCTGTGTTTGAGGCCCCTGGAGTGACCATGCCTCTTTCTTTCTCTCCCTCCAAAGGTCTTCCAGATACAGTCAGGGAGCGATGGGAGGCGTTCTGCGCAAGCTCCTTGGGAGAAACTAACAAGAGGAACACGGTAGATCTAGTAGGTTTTACCGGGTCACGTTTCTGTGACTCCAGTGCTCTCGGCCTTTGCCCACTTGCTCAGAAAGAGATGAAAGAAAGATCTTTCGTTTGTCTCGGTAATTTGGGGCCAAGGATAAGTTCATGTTTCTTTACCAAGGAAGAGAGGTCAGTGTTCACCATATTCTTGACAGCTTGTCTCGTCAGTTCCTAATTCCTGCCTGCGGTGACCAGAGGGTGCAGAGAGGCCACCGACCTCTACGTTCCCCACCCCCACCCCCATTTCCCTCAGTGCCTCAACAGAACCGCTGCTAGCCCGCCTTCTCTGTCGGGTGTGTTGCCTTATGCCTCAGATAAGCCAGGGTGGTTAGAAGCCTCAGGAAGCCTTTGGATATTTTCTAATATTACTGAGTTGAGTTTACCCTCTTTTTAGATTATTCCCACTGTGGGGCGGGGGAGAATTTTGTAGATGACTTTGGAACTAACACATTAGAACCATTAGCCAGGGAATAATGGCATTGATAATATTTTTAAAAATTATATTGGACTTTGGAATGTATTCTTTGTTTTTTTAATGCATTGAGATTGAAGGTAAGTATTGCTTTTGGTTTTAAAGATAAGGAAAGCGTTTCCTTTTGTAAGCACATGCCAGCTGATAATTGAGGTGGTGGCCTTAACTCTACACAGAAGTAGATGTGTCGGGCATTTAATTCTATGTTTGAAATTCAGCAGCTGCTTCTAATACACTCTAACGCCTTGGCTGTTAGGCGGTCAGGTCCCTGACAGCCTTATCAGTTCACAGCAGAGTTTAGAAACAGGAGGGAAACAGAAGGGCTCAGAGCGGAAACAGAAGTGGCAGCTACAGAGCAGCCACCAGGTCATCCTGTGTTACTCTCCCAAAGGGCTGTTGCCTTCTATTTGGTAGATTGTCTAACAAATTTGGTTATCTTTTTTCAGACTCTTCACAGATTGGTTGGGTAATGGCTTGTTAAGGATGGGTATAATGATAGCATCAGTAGGAGTTGGAAGATTGTGAAGTTAAGCGATCACTAAGGGGAGCTGTGTGAGGCCATTTAATTAAAATACGTCCGATGGCCTCAGTGTCTCAGTGCATCATAGCCCAGCAGAGAGACTGACCTCCACTTTGACAGCCCTGAGTCATCAAGGAAGACTTAAGTAATTTTTGATGAACATAACCACCTACGGTGGATTGATGGCTTTCTTCCCCAATCAGATTGCTTAAAATTGTGGGTAATCAAGGTTTTATTGTAGGGTGAGATTGTTCTCTGGCACTGTTAAATTGAACCATTTAATTTAGTAGAAGCCCCATCTCGATTCTTTTTTAATGTTGCGGGCAGTGTGGTCTCCTTGAAGGGGTGTTGTCATATTTCTTATTTATAAAGGAATGTTTAGGAATATTGTGACTTTGGGAGACTTCTTTAAAGGTGTTCCTTCAAAGGGTTGTAGACTTCAAAAGTGTCCAGTAAAACTTGCTGTTATCAGTGGTTTTTAAAACATGTTCTTTGTCTTTGGTAATTGAAACAGATTTCTCGTGTGAGCAGTTCTGTATAAAGACAGCCTTCATTGCAGTTCAGACAGCACTCAGCTGCTTTGCATGGTGCTGTCAGTAACCTGGGCTGTGACTCCGTGTAAATGTTCTGTGTGTCTACGTGAAGGGGCGTATACAAGCAGTGCAGAATTCACGTACAGCCCTTTTGGGTCAGACACGTCTGACGTCCAGACTTTACGCCTGGGTGGAAGGGAAGATTATCCTGGGCCCACCTGTTCACTAATAGCAGCTTAGTTCTCTTTGGCCAAAAGCGGTGAGACTTCTAGAGCCTTGTTGATGTCGCTCATATCCCGTGTTGATTTAGCCCCACTCTGTAATTTTGTTGTCTGTTGTCCGTGAGAACTTTCGGGCTGATGTCTCAAAACCTCTTCAGTTCCGTGATCCCACGTGCCCAGGACTTAAATACCACCTCCCTTCAGTTTTAAGTCCTTTCAGTGGGGAATTTTGCTTTGTAGTCATTTTAGGGATACGTAGGTTCCCGGTTCCTAAGGGTGCCTGTGCATTCTAGGCCACCAGCGAGACTTCCTGCGGCCTCTGGGCTCTCCGTGTTTGTGCCCAGAAAGCCTCAGGTTATATCCTAGGAGGGTTGGGTACCATGTTCCAGGGCACATTATCATAAACCCAGCTTGGTAAACGCAGTGGGTCTTGCCCTTGGGAAAATGTCCTGCAGAAAGAGTGCTCACTTCCCCATGTAACGCAGTACAAGGTCTAAGTAGAGGCATCTCAGACACATTCATTCCTAAAATAGGCAGTTGACTAATAACAGATGGCTTATTCCCTGTCCGCTCCCCCAAATCGATAGATTAGAGACGCTGTCTTGATGCCTTGACTTAGTTGGTTTTACCATGGCTCAGATGTCTCCCTGGGAATCATTTTAGGTGTTGCCTAGGACTTCAGCCCATCTGCAGTTCACACCAAATGCTTGGGTTAAAATATTGTTGTATTGCCCTGGCCTGTTCTTATTTTCCTAGTCACAGCGAGGATTCGTTGATTAGCGCACCAAACGCTTCCCTGTGCCGCTGGCTGTGGGCCTGAGGTCCTGCTCACTCCTGTAGGAAAAGCTGTGCCAGCCCCGAGCTCCTCCCACTCCTGGCTGGCTTTCTAACTACCCTGTCTCCGAGGTCTGTGAAGTACTTTAATCTTTTGGCCCCATCACACCGAAGTATATGCACAGTAGACTCGTAGATTGCTTCTGTGTTTATGTTGGGAGTTTTGTTATGAATGAAATTTGGTGTGTTCCTTACATCCAGAGACCTCTCCGTGGGTCTGTTGGTAAGAACTGGTAAAGTCTTGGTAAAGTTAGGTAACGTAGGAGGTGTCGACACGGGCTCTGGAAGGTTGTGTTTGCTTCGTTCTCTGCCTCCTGTGTGTGAGGGAGAAGGTGTTGTCTCAAGTATTGGCGTGTCCTTCCCGCCACTGATGAGCTCGCTCGGGGAGGTTGTGCAGAATAAGGCACACGTGTGCCTGTGTGTTGGCCCAGAGGCCCAGCAGCGTGGGGCGGAACCGCCCCGGGGCATGGGGGTGCCGGGGGGGTCCCCAGCAGGGCCCCAGGGTAGCAGGGGGGAAGATCTTCTCTGTGACTTCCACATGTCACCTGGGTTAACATGCCAGCCGTGCCCATGATCCTCCTTAGCATTTAGCAAGCTGACCGGCCAAGGCGCCAAAAACACTTGGCTTTTTCCTGTAGCAACAGTTAACGAAACTAAAATTTTACTATGAAAGAAGGGAACAACATCTCAAAAGCTTTTTTCCACTGAAGCGTCAAGACTATATTTAGAACACTTCTGGCTTGGTCAGAGTGTTCGTACGTACTTGTTACTTTTTAAAAAGTTACGACTGTGCTCTCCGTACATTCTCATAATGTGTTGGTATTCGTTAATTTAATAAACATTTGAGCGGCTACTGTGTGCCATGCACTGAGGCTCTTGTCGTAAACTTGACTGGCAAAGATCCCTGCCTGGGTGGAAACGGATAAACTCCAGGGCAGGGAGCCAGGGGTTTGTCTGGGGGCAGGTGTGCACACCTCTCCGAGAGGTACCTTTGTGCAGAGGCATGAGGGGGGCAGAGCTCGTGCGGAAGCTGGCACGGCATCCGGAGGGAGAGAGCGGGCATCAGGTCCAAGGCCAGCTCTCCTGCTTTAGTCCACTCGGACCCTGGTTATATCTTAGTGAGATGAGAAGCTGTTCGGTATGGCATCTAAAGGTGACATAACGTACATTGTGAAAGAGCGTCACGGCTCTCGGGTTGAGAACAGACTGCGGTGGGGCAGGTGGCGGCAGGGAGACCCGTCAGCCACCAGGTACGGCGTTGACCGGGGCAAGAGGCGGAGGCAGCTTGCACCAGAGAGAGCTGATCGGCCTGGTGAGGAGCGACGGTCTCTTAGGTTATGTTTTGACAGTGGAGTGAGTAGATACGTGTGAGAGAGAAGAAACCAGAAGGCCGAGATTTGAGCTGAGGAATAAGGAGGTGACGAGTGGCATCTGCTGAGATGAAGACCCCTCGGAGGGGGTGTGCCCGGGGGCTCGGGGCAGGGGCTCTGGTGGCGGCATCTAGCTGTGTGACGGACTAGGTGGGATTCCAGGCAGCAGGTCCCCTCCCCGCCGGGGCTGGGGTGCGTTCAGCCATCTTTGTAGCCCATTTTATCGGTAACAATTTGAGGCCAGCTAGGGTGTGGGTAGAATCAGAGTCACCACATCTTTCCGTACATAAACACAAAGGTGTGCGTGCACCGTGTTGTTAATAACTTGGTAAAACTTCTTTTTGGAGAAAAAATTACCTCCCAGAATTGCTTTGAGGAGACAAGTTACAGAGGATATGTAAAAGGGGTCACTACTACGTCTGGCACGTAGTAGTTGCTCAACAGAAACGGGTTTCTTTCTCACCTTTTGTCAATGAACCGATGCATTTTGTAGCGAATGGTAACACTGTGAATGAGGAAACATTGTATCCTGCTTGAACTCGGACAAGACCCGCCAGGGGTGGCCAGGTCTTCTTTTGTTCTCTCTTGTCTAGTTGACCTGGCTTGCTCTTTGGCTTGTCTTCTAATCCTGCACCCTACCATGGGGGGCGCCCCCTAAAACATAATAAGATTCTCGCACTGGCTTGCCGCCGAGCAGCCCGGGTCTCCTCTGAACCCGCCACAGTGGCAGGGCCTCCCGTGACCCCGGCTGCCGTGACCGAGCAGGATCCCGCCTCCCCCCCCCTCCCGCATTCGGGCCCCATCTGCACGACTTTCCCACTAACTCGCAGAAGCTACGATTGACCCCGGCACACTCCCTTCGTTGGTCACAGATTCTGCCTTTGACCTCATCTGGCCAGTTTCAGATTCCGAGCGTGCACACCCACCTCTACCTGAGGGAGAAGGGGGCGGGGGGATTAATTGGAAATGCGGGCAATTCGCTTAGCTCAGCATCGTTGCCAGAGATGGTCGAAGAGAAAAGAGATTGATTTTATTCGAGCGGTGATGTATTCCGTTTCATAAGCCATACCACACGCAGACCTGTGGGAGTCTCCTTCGGGTTTCTCGGTCCAGTGTTGGAACATCACAGAACAAACCAGGCCACTTTCTGTAGCTCCGTTCAGGCTCTTAGACACAGTTTCAAGGGTTAGCAGGTCACGGCCGCTCACGTCTTCCCCTGATGACCGTGCCCTCTGCCGGTTATGCTTCTGTGGAAAGTACAGGGTGAGTAACTCAGGAAATACAGTGCAAGTTACCCTCAGAAGTACAGTGCTGGTTTTAGGATTTTACAGACTGTTCATATTTATTACTGGCTCTACAGCAGTCCCTGTTACTCGTGCTTAGTCACTTGTGTATTTTCATTTCTAACTGTTAATACGTTCCCTCAATGCCGTGTGTCATTTATGAATGAATAAAAATCACCGTGAATTGGTGAGCAGTTCATGTTCGTGTTTTGTTTAATTTGAGTTGGTTGTAAGTCTTGAGGGCAGGGACTATGTTTTAAGGGACAGAAGATTTGGGGTCTTTTTATAAGCAGGGTGTTCTACTGGTTCAAAGTCTACTCTAGGGTTTACGGGCAACGTTCTTCTCAGAGTGGACAGGGGACGCGAGAAGTAAAAGTGCTCCTATCTAAACCTGACCTTCCCGGGGGCCCATGAGTAACCCCTGGGCGTGGTATTTTCACTCTCTGAGCTTGGCACATACGAATTATTTTTATACTTCACCTGAGCCGTTCCTTCCACCTGCCCTTTGTAAACATTTATTTGGAGATGATTGTTACAATCCCTCAAATGGAGTAACTCCCCTCTTCCCTGGTTTCCGGTGATACTAGGAACGAGAGCGAGAACACAAGTGGGCAGCAGAAGGGCGGGCAACCTGACCGTCTGGTTGAGTGAAATGGGCTTTTGGATTATTGGGGTGGATTTTGTAACTTAACTGTTAACTTATTTTTGTGCTTTGCTGTTGTTACACATTGAGAGAAAAACTAAATGTGATTTTTCCATAAAAATGCTGATGCAAATGTCCAAAACTTTTCTCTGTTAAATAGTGTTTTACATTTTTATGCATATAGGTTACAACCTGCCATATTCATTCATCCAGTGATGATGAAATTGACTTTAAAGAAACGGGTTTCTCACAGGATTCTTCTTTGCAGCAAGTGAGTCATGCCTAAAGCTTTGCTTTTTGTTTTTATTTTAAATGCTTAATCTAGTTGCCACCTATGAGTCCCCTCTGGAGGCAGATTATGCACTAGGATATGATTTGGGGTTACTTACCAGTTAGGCAAAAGCATTAAAAATAGGAAGTTTGAGGTATGTGAGAGGAAGGTTTGTACTGATTATGTTTCCAGGGAATGTTTCACCCCTGGTCACGACAAAGCGGAATTGGGTGAATTTTCAGACTTGAACAAACCGAATGGTTCAGCGAGTGCCTCAGACATACGTGTTATGCAGACCTGTGCACTGGCTGTGTGGTTGCTTAAAAGATCCCGTAGTAGCGACCAGTGGGTGAGAATCACACTCTTCGTGTGTCCTTACGGTCTTTTCTAGTGAAAGTTTCAGTTGCAGTAATTCCTTGCCACCCCACCCTCCTGTCCCCAATACTCTCCATTTATTAGCTGCTTCTGCCCTTTGTGGGGGAGAAAACGGGGTCTAAAAGTGACATGCCCGGATCTGTCCCTCGCCCAGCGGTGGTTCTTGGAGAGGCAGCCGGTGGTTTCGCTACCTTGACTGGATACCAGGCGCGTACCTGACGTGGGAGCTAACGGCACAAGCCCCTCTTTCAAGGCACCAGCTCCTCAGACGGACAGATGGTGCCAGGACCCCATCTTGGCACCGAGTTGCTTTGGTGTCGGGGGGGGGGGGGGGCGGGGGGAGGTTGACATAGCCCCCTTCCTACCCGGCACTGAATGTTCGCTTGGCTTCTTTTTTCTTAGCCTTTAAGCCTCATCTTTTCCCAGGGCCAGGATGAGGCTGCTTGTGGCTCTGCCGACCCCGTGTTTGGGCCTCCCAGTAGGCTGTCCTGCTGTGGTCAGGGCGGTTACTAAGTCAGGTTCACATTCACATTTACAGAACAGGTCTGGAGTGGGTTTTCAGCGCTAGGCTGGCTTCTCCGTTGATTCTTAACGCTCCTGCCCTTCGGAAGCCAGCCTCCCGGGGTTAGGGGCAGGGGCGGCCAGCCCACAGGGGGGGCTGTTGAGCAGCAGGGGCCTTCTTGTAGAGACAGCAGCCCCTCGCTGCCACCCTCGTGCCTTGCCGGTGCACCCAGGGTCCCCACCTGGCCCACTGTGAGCCTTGGTGCCTACAGGCCCTTCTTCCTTGACCCCAGAGTTCTCCGGCCTGGCGGTAGCCTCTCTGCCCCTACGGAAGCATCTGGAGAGTCCTGAAACCGGCCACCCAGCCTGGTGTGAACTCCAGCGCTACGCATTGCTCGCCCCTGCAGTGAAGCTCTGTGGTATAAAGTGTAAATTATCAAGGTGCTTCCGAACCTGTTGGGGAATCGCTTTAAGAAAGAGAATGCCCTCAACCTACGTGTAGATAAGCTGATGCCCTCGGAACTTGAGGCGGCTGATTTAATCTTAGGGAGTGCTTATTACAGTTAGGTATCTGGAAAGTGGGTCTCCTTCTCGTGAAATCTGATTCCATGGCTGTTCTGGGGAGGACGTTGTCTGACGTCTTTTTGGTTTGACTGACTGCTGATGTGCACATGAGGCAATCCCAGACACAAAACCGCCTTCCTGACAAAGCTCTCCACAGGCTCCCGTTCCTGTGGCTTTTATCCACTTCATGGAACCCTCTAAAAGTGGGAAAAATAATTCTTCTCTGCCGGACAAGCCTCTAGTAAACACTTCTTTGCATGCTTGAGTGACAAATCAGCTGGATCATTTTGAAAGTAAGAAATATGTTCCAAACTATTTTTTTTTTAATTTGAGACAACCAGCATAGATAAATTTAAGAATTTTATGCAGGTCTCCATGATAGAATATTAGTTTATGTATATTAGTTTCAATGTCTCATTCACATTTAAAGTGAGGTTTCGTGTTGCTATAAAGTCCTGAGTATAGAGAGCTTAGGGCAGGTCAGGTCATTTAATAAGGTCCCTTGACCGTGTCACTCACCTGTGGGCCATGTCTGGCTCAGGGGGTGCTTCACAGGAAGTTTTGTGAATTCACAGCGTTTTGTGAATGCCGGCAGTCTGGCTGTGCCTTCTGGCCCTTCTGATTTCCTAACCTCTGGTGTTTGACTCTAACTTCCTCTGAATCTGACAGAGGTGTGGAGTGTGAGGAGGCCCTCTCCCTGCTGTGTCTGGAGAACTGGGGCTGAGGGCCACAGACGGGCTCCAGAGACCAGGCGGGCGCCTCCCGCTCCCAGGCCCGTGCAGGGCGGCGGTGGGGAGAGGAGGCAAGGCAGGAACTTGCTGTCACTCCGGCGGCGCCTCCAAAGAGATCTGCTTAATAAAGCGGTAGACTCACTTCTCGTTGACTTCAACAGTCCCCGGCTTTGGCCGGGATGACAGTTCTAGGCAGTGTGGGGTTTGTGTTTTGTTTTTTGGTTTTTTAATAATTAAGTTCTCAGTAATGACACAGCCGTACGGTGCTTCCCAGACTTGGATTTCTCCAAGTCCAGAGCACTTTTTATGTGACTTTAAGTACAATACAGTAACAGTTTTCACTTAGGTGGGTTTAGTACACATTAGTAGCTTTATTAGCAAAAATCGTGTCTGAAACTTGGAAGTTCTTTGCGAATCTGCATCTTCATAGAAGCTGTAAGAGACTTAGAACTAATGAGGACCAGGGAGGTTTGTTTCCTTTTCCCCTAAGTTTCTGCATAGAGGTTACTTGGGTCCGTCAGTGGCTATACGTGTCTCCCTAGGGACATGAACGACTAGACAGGGAGACAGACAGACGATGCAAATATGGGTGGACACACGTATATCTGTACATACGTACGCGTATTCACATACATACACTTCTAATACATTCAGTGTCTGCGTGCTGTCTATGAAGCATTTAAAGGAACACTTTTCGGTTTTATGAACCCCAAAACGTCATAGTCCAAAGTCCAAAGGCACAAAAAAGTTAAAGGGAGAAAAAAGAAACAGACCAACTGGGGAGGGACCTTCTCCCTTGTGTGGCCAAGTTTCTAATGTGTAAATAAACTCAGAGCCCGGCTTCTGCCCCCTGCTTGGAAGAATGACTTCATGATTCTTTACATCTTTGAAGGCACCACACGTCCCATTTTACCTTAGAAGACACGAGGGCGCAATTCAGCAGAATCCGTTTCTTTCTTTTGGGTTTAACGGGTGTGAGTGCTACGTGTCCTATTTTTCATTCACGTGTCCAAGCTCAGCCCGGCCTTCCAGAACTTGTCTCTGCCCTTCTGCGTTCACCCGCAACTCACTCAGCCCTGGCGCACCTTACCAAATGCGCCGCCGTGAGGCTGGCCCCCCGCCCCGTGTCACATAGTGTCCCCTCCATGGGCAGGAAAGGGGACAGCATGGAAGGGCGTGAGTGAGCACGGGGGGGGGGGGGGGTGGCGGGGAGAGAGGTCTCTCAAGTTAGAGAAAAGTGAAGTTTCAGGTTCTCAGCAAACTAGATAACCGCTTTTTTCGGACCTGAGGAAAAGTTGCCTTCCAAAGCCAAATATAAGGTTTATTTTTTAATCACCTTCGATTTGGATTATCCATGCCATAATTCCCTGCCACCCGCACGAGTGATCAGGAGGGAGCAGAAGAGGCGTTTCTGCAGCAGGTGCCCGCGGGGTGGAACCTCCGGGCGCTGCTCAAAAGGAGAACCGGGGAGAATTGGGTTTCAGGCCGTGGGAGCCGCCTCCCTCCCCAGCACGTGGCTTCTGGCGAGATGCCTGTGGTCCAGCTCCCGGCCTGCAGGCGAGGGCTTTCCCGTCTGTCCGGAGCAAGTCCACGAGGCGCGCACACACTGTTCTCCGTCAGCCTCCATGCCTGGTTCGGGGTGGCGTGCGGGGTGCCGCTCGCTGTCCTCGTCCTTTACTCCTGCTTCAGAACATAGGACACCTTCGCCGGTTTCTCTTGTTCTGCTGGGCCTCCTTGTTGTTTTAAATCAGAACCTCAGCGTTCTCGTGAAGTCCGTTTTAACCTTCCCCCGTTTGCCACCTAAGAAAGCCCAAGTGAGCCTGGGGCTCTCTAGAAGGTAGGAGACAGAATGGGCTCCTCTGTGGACCCTGCAGTTGTAGCTTTTCAGCCGGGTGTCGGGTCAGCGTTAAGACTTTATCCTGTCTCTGAGGTAGGTAGGGTAGAAGCTACTTTGATACTCTTCCCGGCCTCTGAGACCCAAGTCTTTTTCTTAAAGAGAACGAAGTGTCCCCGAACGTTGTGTGTTGTAGGCTGGCAGCTTTGATTACTGGTTGTGTTTTCCCCTGGTGCGGTGTCACTGTAGTGGGGGGGGGGGGAGGGGGAGGGGAGGAGGGGCGGAGGGAGGGCGGTGGGTCACCACTTACTGGATCTTAGGTTAAGGTTGGTTGTGTGCAGAGGTGATTGATGCATCTTATAATTTCAGACTGTCACCTGTCACTTGATCACCTCTTCGAACTGGACTTAACCCAGACCTGTCTCTAAAGATAATTTGCAATAGAGGACAGAGTGGTCATTAACATTTCCTGCAGTGACATGTGCATTCGAATTCCAAACATGTCCTCTTTTGGGTAAATTGTGTCTGAAATTATTTGATTGTTTTTAGAAAAACACACCAACTTCTTAAGCCCTAAGGCTATGTAAATAAGATGGTTTCTGGAACACAGGTGGGCAGATAGTGTATAGAATGTCATTAGAATCATTGTATCACTGTCACTGGCCCTGGGGCTGCCAGGCCTTTTCTGATTATCAGATGCAACAAATGACGTCCAATTTTATTGACCAGTTTGGCTTCAAC
Organism: Acinonyx jubatus; assembly: GCF_027475565.1. Lineage (NCBI taxonomy): Eukaryota > Metazoa > Chordata > Mammalia > Carnivora > Felidae > Acinonyx > Acinonyx jubatus. The sequence goes on along the minus strand of NC_069390.1, from coordinate 4,567,167 downwards.
GATGAGAAGTTTGCGGATCAAGATGACATTGGCAAGTGAGTATATCTTCCTGTCCCCCCGTCTCGTGCGCTCCTGTTTTTTGTGAGCCGGGGTTCCCGGGACTTGTGCGCGTTCACGGGCTGGGATGAGCCTGCCCCCACGAGGTGCCCCTGTGGTCCCAGCCTGTCGGGCCCTGAAGCAGCCGGGGGTGGGGGGGCGGGGGGGCTGAGGGCCGCGGGGCTCTTTCTCACAGGGGCTTGTCGCTGTGTATGCTGAGCTTTGCTCACGAGCTCTGGTTGCTGCTTGGCCCACAACCCCCTCCCCGACCCCGCCGACGGCTGTGCCAGGTAGCGGCCCCCAGGGTGGTGAGTCCCTGCTGTAGTTGGCGGGTGGGAGTGGACCCGGAAGCCTCCCAGCAGGGGCTCCCCACGTGTGTCCTCCCCAGCCCGCTCACCATGAGGCCGGCCGGGTGTCCCGTAGGCGCCGGGCAGGCAGAGCGCTCATGTGGGCGAGGGAAGCGGGGGGCACGGGAGTGGGAAGGATTGGTACCATACCAAACCAGTGAGTGACAGATGTGCGGGCGATCCACGGAATGAAAACAAAGGGTCTAGCATCTGGCCCGGGGAAGGGAGAGGTGTTCATAAGTAAAGTATTTACGAGGAGGGTCATAGCTCATCGAGAACAGAGGTGAGGACCAAACGGCTGCTGTCACGGGGCACTGCCTGATGATGCTCGTCAGGACCCGGCGTCCGGGTGGCTCGTCACTAGCAGTTAGGTGCTCGTGGTTCAGTGACGCAGCCGGCAGAGCCGTCTCCTGTCCCGAGCTGCAGTTTGTGGCATGTGAGAAGCTGAAGGCCCCCGGCACGGTCCAGCTGTACCATACAGCACGCTGTGTTAGCGCAGCGGACGGAGGCTTCCCTGTAAACAGAGCAAGAGTTCAAGGCTGCCAGCTGCCCCAAGCGTCAGCTCATTTGGATGCAACATGAGCAAGGACTGCCCCCGTGGTGGTTGTGTCTGTACTGCAGAAGCGCTCGCACCAGAGCCCACGGGCTCCCCGCGCGGCATCTCGGCGCTTGCCCGTCTCCGCTCTCACTAATGTTACCTGTTAGGAATCCAGTCCCTTTAAAATGTATATTGGGTGCTTGGAGTAATGATTGATTAGAACAGATCTGTTAAGAATTATACTGACTTTAGGGCACCTGGGTGGCTCAGTCGGTTAAGGGTCCGACTCTTAATTTCAGCCCAGATGATGATTTCACAGTCCCGAGATGGAGCCCCGCCTTGGGCTCCAAGCTGGCCACGAGCCTGCTTAAGATTCCGCCCCTCTGCCCCTCCCCTGCTCACCCTCTTTCTCCAAAACAATAAGAATCTTACTTCCTCAAGAAATTATGTTTCACAGGCTATGAGTTCTTTCACCCCTACCTTCCTGCCGATCATGCCATATGTTAGGATTTGGGGGGTGTCTATTCTGTGTATGAATTTGGCCATCCCGGGAGAAAGATGAGTGTGTGAGAGCTGACAGCCCTTGGGTACTTTTTTTGGGTACCTGTTTTGACTGTTTTCTTCTTTCCAAATAACCTTTTTCTTGGTTGTGTAAGTATGGCCCGTGGAACCATGGTTGTTGCCGTGGATGTTAAAGATCTTTTATGGAAAGGCTTCGAGGGTGGGTTCATTCTGTCTTACAAGGCATCCATCCCTGCCTTTCCATCCCTTCTTCATACCGAGGGAAGAGGCATCATTTAATGCAAGTAGGTTTTTGCTTTAGTTTTACCTGTGGAGATTTTCATGGTTAGGGTAACTGTTTTAAATGTGGAAGACGTTGTAAATAATGTTTCTGTCCGTCCGTAGGCAATTAACTACTCCTGTACGTACATTTTGTTTACAGTGTTTCTTTCGATCGGGTGTCAGACATCAACTTTACTCTGAATACAAATGAAAGCGTAAGTATTAAATGTTTCTTCTCCTTAGCAACACGGTATACGAGAGGTGGACAGTGGGGCCTGGGGTTTGTCCCAGCCTGGGCGTGGATGCCGCGTGCGCTGGGACCTTCCGCGCCCCAGGACCCTTCATCTTAGGCTGGTATCACTTCACCCACCCGTGTCACCTGCGTGGTTCCTGTGGGGATGTGAGCTTGCAACCCTGGTTTAAGATGTGGCGGGGCTGCTAAAACCGGGTCACTTGTGATCGA